>NC_062560.1:20866923-21174781 GCF_016906955.1 Phacochoerus africanus
TAGTCCAGGGCATAAATCCATAGCATTTAAGGTGACAGGACCTTGTATTTACATAGAGACTTTCTCCAAGGAATTCACATCACTCCTTAGGAATGGCTCCATTAATTCTTATAGCTTTGGGAACTAGTGCGGGAAGATATATCTTTATGGCCAATTGTCACAAATGAAGGAAGCGTGCCCAAAGTAGGTTCGTAACTTTCTCAAGGTCATTCTAGCCAAACTGAATTGCCAGAAGTGTGGAAACCCAGAGTAATATAAATTTCCCATGTCGAAGAAGGACTGTATGGGAGACTTGGGGTATGGGAGGAACATGGCTTTCCAGAAACTACCTTTCATCATTTTTACTCCCATATGTAATCTATGACTGAGAGACATTATTTATAATGTTTAGTGTTTCCCAGACCATGGTCCTCCGAACACGAGGCTATGGAAGACATCAATAGGTCTTCATTGAAAAAACAGGAGTTCTGTTGTGGTGCAGTGGTTAATGAATCCGACTAAGAACCATGAGGTTGGGGGTTCGGTCCCTGGCCTTGCTCAGTGGGTTAACAATCCGGCATTGCCATGAGCTGTGGTTTAGGTTGCAGACACGGCTCGGATCCCCCGTTGCTGTGGCTGTGGTGTAGGCTGGCGGCTACAGCTCCGATTCAACCCCTAGCCTGGGAACCTCCATATGCCACTGGAGCAGCCCAAGAAATTGCAAAAAGAAAAAAAAAAGAAAAAAGAAAACATGTCTTCCATGGCCAAATAAGTTTGAGAACTGCTTCATCTTGTATTTACCTTTTTCTGATTCATAATTCCTGTTAGGGCAGTAAAAGCTCTGAGAAGTTCTTGTAGTGAGAACTATTATTAACTTTGCTTAAGCCACAGTTTCCCAGACTTATTTGAGCATGGAAATGAAATTTATTTTATAACAGCACCTCTCAGTGACTTATAGAACTGTTTTTCAATGGATTGCATTTTGAGGAAATAGATTTCTTAGATATAGGCTCTGGTGAAGAAATACTTTTCTAAAATCTCTTTTTAGTCCTTATTCTTTCCAAGGCCACACTCTATGTGGAGGCCTCATTTACAGATGATTTACAAATGACCTGGGTGCTGTTCGAGCCTTAGAGATTCAGGAGATGTTCTTAGTGTTGCTAGATCAGTTTCCACGGAAGGAATGGGATGGTGCTGAAAAATGATCTGGGAAAAATACCTTAGCCTTTGCCCTAAACTCCTTCCAATTCCTTCCTAGTTCTACCTATTCCTCACCCTGATATGTAGCCATTGCCTGGAATGGTGCCACAGTGTCCAGAGGGGATGAACAGTCAGAGATTAAGTAGCAAATATAGCACAAAGACCCAAGGAAGAATCAAGAACCAATTGGACAAGAGCTAGGAGGAGTCTATCGCTGGGGTGCAGAATGGAATACGGCTTCTCAGGGTAGAGACAGTGAAGAGTGGTAACATCAGGAAATGGGAAACATGGAATGTGACATTCTAACAGAGCAGTAAGAGTCTTCAATAGACCAAATCTTGATAGGTAGATAGGTGGCATCCAAGATAAGGTTTCATGGCCAGGTCAGGGTCCAAGATGAGATCTCACCAAGAGTTTTCCCTCAGGGAGCTCCAGCACAATGATTAGGCAAATTGGTATTTGCTTATTTTAGTTCCTCTCCTACGGACTGCGATAAAAATATTGCCTTATGAGTTGCTTCCTCAGAATCATTTGGAAAGCAGGTATTTGTCAAGATGGGGATTGATAGCCAGGAGAGACTGTTATTTTTGTAAGAGAAAAAACCCCTATGTCAAAATGACCAGCTGCCTTAATTAAAAAGATAAGGTGAAAATGCTTAGATGTTGGGCCATATTTAGATGCTAATTCTCCTTCCCTTATTTTTCTAGCCAACCAGTGTCATTCCTCCTCCCTCCATATATTTTTTGACACTATTGGAATCATAGGGTAGGAGCTCTTGTTCTTCAAATGTCATTTTATATAGTAAGAATGAGGTGCCTGGAGGATAGCATTGAAAAAGGACAGGAGGTCTGGGGACTGGGAAGGTAAATTGGGACCAGTCATAAAGGACTTTGGCTGTCATAAAAGAATTATATATCCTGTCAAGGAGTTTGGACCATGTTGTCTGGAAATGAGGAGAATGCAGAATTTTCAAGTGGGGTTGTGACATGATCGAATGTTACCAACCTGCTCAGGTATTTACCAGCCCTTGTATTGTTCTCATGGTCTCATTCCCACCAATTGAAGGACTTTCTCCCATGGGAAACAGTCTACGCCATAGAGACATTAAAATAAATGAGGTAAGTAATCATATTTAGTGAATCTTAGCTCATGTTTATACATGGCAAGTAAATGGGATTACTCTATGTAACTTCCTTGATTATTACAATAAAAACAACCAAGAGATAGGTTTTTTTTATTATTGTAATCAATGATAAATAACAATTATAATAAGCAAATGCAGAGCATTTAATATTAGGCCATCTGGAAAGTTCATCGAGTTTATGTAAGAGTAGGTTTTCTTTCTTTCTTTTCTTTTTCTTTTTTCGGCCTTGACTGGGGCATGCAGAAGTTCCTGGGCCAGGGATCAAACCCACACCACAGTAGCAACCCAAGCTGCTATAGTGACAATGCCAGATCCTTAACCCACAGAGCCACAGGAGAACTCCAAGAGTAGGTTTTTTTTTTCTTTTTCTTTTTTTTTTTTTTTGGCCTCGCTTGGAGCATGTGGATGTTTCTGAGCCACAGCATCAGCCCAAGCCACAGTAGTGACAAGGCCAGATCCTTAACCTACTGTGTCATGAGAGAATTCCACACAAAAGCCTCTTTTTTTTTTTTTTTTGTCTTTTTGCCATTTCTTGGGCCGCTCCCACAGCATATGGAGGTTCCCAGGCTAGGGGTCGAATCGGAGCTGCAGCTGCCAGCCTACACCAGAGCCACAGCAACGCAGGATCCGAGCCGCGTCTGCGACCTACACCACAGCTCACGGCAACGCCGGATCGTTAACCCACTGAGCAAGGGCGGGGACCGAACCCGCAACCTCATGGTTCCTAGTCGGATTCGTTAACCACTGCGCCACGACAGGAACTCCCAAGAGTAGGTTTTCTTAAGAGCAGTGAGACCATTCGGCCCAAATGATAGGATGGGCGTATGTTACATGGTGGTCCCAGTCCTCTAAGAATCCGATGTTAAGACAGGATTAAATGTGCAGGGTTTTTATTAAGAGAAATGCATGTGAGCATGCATGTGAGAAAAAAATGGAGGAATTACCACTGTGGTGCAGTGAATTAAGAATCTGACTGCTGCAGCTTGGGTGGCTGCAGAGGCACATGAGTTTGATCACCAGCCAGGGGTAGTGGGTTAAAGGATTTGGTGTTGGAGTTCCCATTGTGGTGCTATGGAATCGACGACATCTTGGGAGCACCCCGTCCTGCCAGTGGATCAAGAATCCGGGGTTGCTGCAGATGTGGCATAAGTTCCAGCTGCAGCTCAGAGGCAGTCCCTGGCCTGGGAACTTAGGGTGTGGGCATTAAAAACAAAGAAAAGAAAAGAAAAGAAAAGAAATGGAGAGGATGCTGGGCAAGGGTAGGGAGACATCAGACCACAACCAAGGGTGACCCGGAGTGAAGCGGGGAGGGAGAAGCTGGATGGAAGCATCCTAGACTGTTGTGTTCTCCAGCCATCAGAGATATCCCCACCTCCTAGGAGTGGGCTTCACTTACTCAGTACCCCTGTGGTGCTCAGTCATTGGTTCAGAGATGTGGCCCCACAAAAATGCACCAATGGCTTTCGGAGCACAGCGGCAGAGGCCCAGGCCCCCAGTAAGTCTGGGAAGTGCATCCTGTCAGCTGCAATATATACATGAGAGTCTCTTACTTCATTCTGTGGTTCAGAGGGAGCATGTCACAAGGTGACGGTGGTTTTGCAAAGAGCGAGGCACTTGTGTTGTTGGTGAGGGCAGTCCAGAGATGGTCACGACGTTGAGTACCTCTGAACCTGCCCCCTGCCTTTTGAAAAAGCTCAGGCTGATTTGCAGCTAGTTTTTCTCTATACTCAATTCTTCTGAGAATTCCATGGCATCTAATGTCTTCCTGCTTAGAAAGAAAAATGATTTTACAGAGGGGGGAAAAGGTAAAATGTTATTTTAAATTTCTGGGTAAAACTGTCAGACTCAGGAAGTTTTTGACACTTCATTATAGGTAGAAGCACTTTGTGTAGTCTCTTTACATTTTACACTCAAGATAACTTTGGGATTGATACAATTGTTCTAAAATAATGCTCCCGTCAGATTAAAGGCAAAAACAATTAGACAGAAGATACCTTTGTTTGAAATCAGTATGACTGCATAAAATGTATTAATAAAACACAGCAAATGATCTTGATCTCCTGATAAACTGCCTGCTCTAGAGAGCATGGGCAGCTCATGTAGCATCTATTGAGAAAACAAAGAAATGCTGTCAAGATGACATCTGCTTCTTCTGTGGAACGTGTTAGGAGTTATGAGGTTTTGAATATGATGCAGTTAGCAGCCTTGTGTACTTAATCAGCTGGCAAGGAGGAGTGTTTGTCTCCTTTCTTGAGCATCCGTGGATTCTAGAACATGGCTCACATTTGGCTTTACCTGAAAATCAGCAGGACACTTAGCTTGGAGAAGCTGACTGCTGTCTTCATCCCAGAATATCTGAGCCTACCATTGGCTGTGTGACAATTAACTGTGGCGAGATGGGGCTGGGATGGTGTTCCAGTTAACTATGACCACAATAATGGTGCATAACCAACAACTGCAAAATCTTAGCAAACAAGTGGGTATTTGGTTCACAGATCTGGGGATTGACTACAGATTGACTAATCAAGGCTGAGTTTAGCTGGGGCAATTTGTTTTTGCTCTGTGTCTCTCATCCTCCTATTGGGATCAGTGAGCCACCTGAAGCACATGGTTCTCATCATGATGGTAAAAAGACAAAAGAGAAAGTGTCAAGGCTTGAAGCTTAGAACTGGCACACTATCACTTCTGCTTTTTTTTTTTTTTTTTTTTTGCTAAAGCAAGTCACATGGCTAAAATGACAGGAAAGGTACAGAGAAGTATATTCTGCCCATGATGATGCTATGGCAAGGGTGTGGATGCAGAAAGCCATGGTGAAATGGGGCCAAAATAGGCAATCAACCACAGTGAGAAACTAGCCCTATCTTGTATCTGTTTAATCTAGGCTTCCCAGGAAAACTCTCAGGAACTCAGCCCAAACAAGGCACAGGTCTTAACTCTCCTTCTGTTGCAGGGACTGTTATCTATTCACTAAAATCCATTGCTTCTTCATCTTGGGTTGTTTGTCTTTTTGCTGTTGAGGTGTAAAATGTCTATATATTCTGGAGACTAGACTCTTATCAGATACATAATGTGCAAATATTTTGTACCATTTTGTGGGCTATCTTTTCACTTTCTTGATGGTTTCCTTTGATGCACAAAAATTTCTAATTTTGAAGTCCAACTTACCTACTTTTTCTTGTGTTACTTGTGCTTTTCATGTCAGACCTAAGAATCCTTTGCTGGGTCCATGGTCATGAAGATTTACCCCTAAGTTCTCTTCTAAGAGTTTTATAGTTTTAGTTGTTAGATTGAGGTCTTTGGTCCATTTTGAGTTCGTTGTTATATATGATATAGAATAGGGGCCTAACTTCATTCTTTTGCATGTGGATACCTAGTTTTCCGAGCATCATTTGCTGAAGAGACTATTCATTGAGAATCACAGGTTCAGATAAGAAATTTTGACAGTGGTTTCTCATTAAGGCAGGCTCAGGTGTAAGGCTTTATGGCTTGCTTGGTACCAGAGTGCCTTCAAGGCAAGGAGGAGAGATTCTGTGAAAATTAGAAGGCAGAAGGTAAGGACAGAATCGGGGGGGGGGGGGAGGATGGAACTGAAATTTCCCTGGAGGCTGGCCTCTTGGAGACATTTTATTAGTTTAGGAACAGTTCCAAAGGAATGTTACAATCTCAGTCCAACTTCTAGAAGTTTTGATGTCACTGAATTCATGGACATGTATAGACTTAGTGGTTAGAAATTCAGATGGCTGTTGAAAACTTGGCATGTGGGTATATATTACCCTATTTATTAGATATCTATCCAGACATAGTGGAACCTTACTCAGTGGGCTCAGGTTTTGAAAATAGAGCATCCTGGAGAAGAGGCCTCCAAGGGTGAAGCTAGGCAAGGTATGGTAAATTGATGACTAAAATAGCTATGATTCGTCACCCGTCCTTGTATCCAGGTTTTTTACATTGTGACTGTGGCTTATTCCATTGGCAGGTAGAGGAAATTTCCCACACTTTAATCTGGGCTGGCATTATGATGCTTAATGGCTAGCAGAACTTGGCAGACATGACTGAGTGTCATCTCTGAGCTTAGGCATCAGTATGTTTTGTGCACTTCTTCTGTTTGCTCTGTCTGGGAGCCTCACCTACCTTCCTTGAGAACAAGCCCTGATTGGAGGATAAGAGACCCTTGTAGCGGTGATCTGAGGCAATCCAGTCAACATGCAGTCAACCCTCAGAAGGAGAGTCACCCAGCCCATCCACAGCTGAGGAAGGTTGCATGAAGGAGCCTGGCTGAGACCAGAGGAATTATTCAATTGAGCCCCGCCGAAGTTGCCAATTTCCAGAATCTTGTTATAAACCCATGGTTGTTACTTTAAGCCACTGAATTGGGGGAATGGTTTGTTATACAACAACAACTAACAATACACAGGGATCATTGAGGACCAGCTGAATGGTCTGCCAATCAGGATGGGCTTTCTCAGGGCTAGGACTAAAGTAAAGCAAGGGAGGTATCCAGGGTGCAAAATTCAAGGGGGCATTCACTCTTAGATGCAGACCCTGTATTTTTTTCTGGTCTAGGGGTCTTCTTTTCTTGAGTGGGAGTTATTGAGAGTGAGAGCTAAGGGAGGCAGTTAAAACAGACTGTGTCACCAGGAAAATAAGAGTGATGGCAGGGAAGCCATGGACCATATTACAGGTGTGCTCAGAGATGGTCCTAGGTTTGGGTTGGTGAGGAAGATATAAGGTATCAGGTATGGTTGGTGGTCATGGAAATCTCAGTTGCAGCACAGAAGCTCAGCTATTGTGTCTGAACCTGTAGACCCTAAACCTTATTATGTGTCAGAAACTAGAAGACGCTTTGATCTGGGCTCTTAGCTTAGTTGCTAAGTTCTAGAGGGCAAGGAAGGACAAGGAAAGAGGTCTGGGCCGTCATCAGCTGTGTGCACACTCCTTTGACTTGCTAGAACAAAATGGTTAAAATTCAAGAAATAGTGGGGCACTTTTAGTAAAGAGCTGCCTTGCAGAACATGCTTCAGGAACAAGTAATTTTCATGATAAGAAGTAAGATTCTTTGCTCCAACTGCAGCTGCCACTATTTACACATTGCATTGAGTAGTGATAAGCAATTTTAGAAGTGACAGGGACAGGCCACAGCCATGTTTGCAAAAACCTGGGTCAGACCAACAATGATAATTCCTAAGCTCCCACATCATCACCATCTCTATGGTAATAAATGACAACGATGATGGCTCTTTAGATTTGGGGAGGGGAGTTGCCCAAACGGTGAAGTTGCAGAGTAATAAGGGTCTGTGTTTCTTGGGCTAAGATGTGAACAGTTTTGAAGTTAGGGTCTACACTGTAAAACACCTAAGCCTTTAGGATAATAAAGACATATTTGAGACAAGTTTTCAGTTCTTAGCTTGTCAATCTTTGTGGAAGAGTCTCATCTTTCTATAAATGGGGAACCCAGCCTTCTCAGGCTTGAGTAGTTAATGAGAACAGAGGAAGGGTCGTTTGGTTGCCTCATGGTTACACCTCTAGAAACTTGGCTTCTTACTCCCCAAACATGCAACCCCTACTTCTCTATTCTCCAGTGTTACTTTTATTCAGGCTTGGACTGTCCTGGCCCTCCATTTTCTTTGCCCTTGATAGTTGACCATATAATAGTTCTCCGTCTTTCCTCTTGCCCTTGCTGCTTCATTGTAAATGGATGCCCTTAATATAGATCCACAACCACCCCTTCTCCTCCTACTTGAAACTGCAGCCGTGTGGGCAGTCTTAACTATAACTACTCCTGCAGGACCCAGCACCTAGATGTAGCCTGGCCACTGTCGTTTCACTTTTATTGGGAAACCACTTTCTAGAAGGCTCACACCAGCCAGTTGCCAAGACCCCTTTCTTTGCACTGTCATCTGCAGGCTACTTGCAGAATCACTGAGGACCTGACCCTTGGCTCCTTCTCACTTTCTTCCTCTCTAGCCATGTGTGATCTTTATAGCTGATGGCTAACAATGACTGGGCATGGCAGAGCCTATTTCAAGGTCGTCTCTTGTAGCTCATGTATCACCACTGAAATTTGGGGTCTTTTGCCTAATATATCAAATCCCTACAACTTTTAACTGAATCAAGTGTGAACCATAAAACTTAAAGAAACTTGGGTAGCCATCTTGTGTATAACTAATTCCCTACCTACTGAAAATGCTTTTCAAACTCCAGAGAGAGGAACTCCACTGCTCCCCTCCATGTATTACTCATGTGTTTAATTTGGTTGCTTTTGATGGTAGCCTCCTGAATTTAGGGACCATGTCTCATTATTCTCTGTCCTTCATAGTGCTCAGGACACAATAAATGCCCGTTGGTGTATTGGCATAGTCATGTTTAAACTTGGACACAGTGGGAAATGGGCAGGTAGTCAACTTTTCCCTTAAATTTTTTAAAAAATTCTGAATGCCAAAGTTACTGTTATTGGCTTGGCCTTCTTTCTCCATGCAGGAATAGGCAAGATTGAAAATAGAGTTGATTTTGTCTTACTCAATTTTGAGTTCAAAAGAATCTGATGACTGGTAAGGAAGAAAACCTACGGGGAACTGATGTATAATTTATTTGGTACCTGGTACCCACAGGAAACATCTGTTGTGATTTTATAAGCCTGTACAAATTCAAAACAAGATAAGTGAAGAAAATGCGCCTATTTAAAAGACAGCAGAGCAGTCTTCTCTAAGAACATTAAGGAGAGTGATGTCTGCAGCTTTATTTGGCAATTGTATATAATCTCATAGGCAACACAGCTATTTTGTTCATTTAATTAAAAATTGAAAATGTATTATAATGAAAAAAGTAAGCTGTGGAAAATGATGAACCACCCTCCCTGAGTTCCTCTTTTTCTTTCTTTTTTTTTTTTTTTTCATTTTGTGTGGTTAAGCTTTCCCGGCAATTAAGATGTTTAAAATAATGGAACGAAAGTATAGAGTTATGGGATGGCTGGCTAATTTCCCCATAAAGTTATTTTTTAAATCCATTACCAATTACTCGATAAGCAAAAAACTTAAATATTGATGTTAATTACTTTCATTAGTGCTGACAATAGTGGTTTGTGCTAATGATCAAGTTTGTTCTCTGCCCCGTTGGCTGAGCTGAGTTGTGAATCATTAATGGGTACGAGGGCTACTTTACCACAGATGGAAATACTTTGTAAGCTCTTTTTTAAAAGGCGTGTCACCAAAATCCTCAATGTTCAGACCCACTTCCTTTAGCACATCCATAAATTTGTGTAAAAAGAATCTTTCTCTCTCTTCATTTCTTCCTAATCATTGGGCTTCTGATCAGTGTAGTTTAGCTTCAGATAGTATGATTCTGCATATCAAGCTTCATCAGGTCTGAGTTCCTGTGTCATTGTGAAACATTGGGCAAGTCAATTTTCTGGATTTCCTTGACCTGTGTATACATTATGAGAGTTGAATTAAGCCCTTCTCCTTGCACCTTGAAATTTGGTTGTGAGGCCAGCTAGGTTCATTTTTTTGTTTGTTTGTTTTAGGGCCAAACACATGGAAGTTCTCAGGCTAGGGGTGGAATCAGAGGTATAGCTGCTGGCCTCCACCACAGCCATGGCAATGTCAGATCTGAGCCTCGTCTGCAACCTATACCACAGCTCACGGCAACTCTGGATCCTTAACCCACTGAGTTAAGCCAGGGATTGACCCTGCATCTTCATGGATACTAGTCGGATTCATTTCCAGGGCACTACAACAGGAACTCCCTAGGTTTGGGTTTTAAATAAAAAGTGCCTTTAGCCCAGCCCAGGAGAATATAAGGTCAACATAACAAGACCCAATTCTGGTTTGATGCTCTAAAGATCATGAAACAGTACTTAGTATTGTCTTTAAGTGACTCACTCTCCCCCACCCCCGCCCCTATCCTGCCCAACCCCAGGCAGTCCCAGAGTGAGGGCCAGAGACATGACTAATTACTACTCTTGGACCAGTTGTAAGAGGAGTTATCAACCATTGAGTCATCAGAGAAGAGGATCACATGCCTGAGAAGAAGCCTGTGTCTGGGAATAATAATAACCAACCCTTATATTTGTACAGTGTTCTGAGCTCTTTCAAGTATTTCACACCTGTTTTCTCATTTTACCCAGAATAGAATGATGATCAAGATGGTTGGAAACACATTTTCAAGGAACACGAGTTAAGGTTTTCAATCTTAGGCAAAATGAAGGATTGCATTTTCCCTCAGGGATGAGGTTACATTTATGTCGTTCTTCCTGAATTTCATTACATTCTCACTCCCAACTTGAAAGAAGACTGTGAAAGGCAATGAAGACATTGAGAATATAGCAGCAAATGCTGAATATAAAGTAGAAAAAAATGGAACTCTTCCCTTTGAATTTCAGGGACAGAGTGGTATTGGCACTCTAATCATTGAGTTTGATATGGAAACAGCCTGCAGATTTTCAAAACTGGGGGAAGTGCATGCATCTGGAACTGGAGACCAGATCTACTTGCAAAGATAGATCGGCCCAAGGATGTGGCCAGGTTGCTGAGACTGATTGCACAAATTTAGCAGGAGTAACTTAATTTTTTTGGTTCCCAATGTTCTTCTGCAACAAAACCTCCAAAACACTAAAAGACTATCAAGGCTTGAAACACATGGGAAAAGCAGATGCACCTTGGGTTTTCCTTCAGACAGAGTTCCCAAATACCCGGGGAGATGGGTGCAGAAGGATGTGCCCCAGGAGCATTGTGGATCTGTCCGTCTCAAACTGCAGGGACCTACTAGCCTTGCCAAACAATGGCCACATTAACTGTTGCACTTAAAAAACTTGATTTCATGATTTTTTTCATAAATATTATTATGAAAAAGTGAACATATATGTATGTATATATACACACACACACATATGTGTATGCATATTTTGTGTTTTTTTTCCTCCTTCTTAAAGAGGTGGTGATGTGGGCTTTGGATTATGAGTTGTTGTTTTGGCTTTGGTGAGTAGCAGCATGATGTGGGATCTCAGTTTTCAGACCAGGGATTGAATCCAGGCCACAGGGGTAAAAGAGCCAAATCCTAACCACTGGGTAGCGGGGAACTTCCTGATTCGAGGATTTTTCAGCCCGTTTCTATCAGTGCTGGCAGAACTTTGGGAAGCTTGCTTGGCATCCTTTGGCTACAAAAATACTAGTTAAAACCCTTAAAATTGAGGGAGTTCCCGTCGTGGCGCAGTGGTTAATGAATCCAACTAGGCACCATGAGGTTGAGGGTTCGGTCCCCGCCCTTGCTCAGTGGGTTAACGATCCGGCGTTGCCGTGAGCTGTGGTGTAGGTTGCAGACGCGGCTCGGATCCCCCGTTGCTGTGGCTCTGGCGTAGGCCGGTGGCTACAGCTCCGATTCGACCCCTAGCCTGGGAACCTCCATATGCCGCAGGAGCGGCCCAAGAAATAGCAAAACAAAAAAACCAAACCAAAACAAAAAAAAACCCCTTAAAATTGAGCTCTAGGCTTAATTGTGTCAAGAAGCACAAACCCTATTTTAAAGTAGACGGAGAAAACTGGAGGGAGGGAACCACTTTTTTTTTTTTCTTTTTTGCTGCTCTGCGGTACCACATCAGGGAGCCAGATCCAAGCCACAGTTGCAAACTACGCTGCAGCTGTTGCAACACCGGATCCTTTAACCCCCCCTCTGCCAGGCCAGGGATTGAACCTACATCCTAGTGCTGCAGAGACACTGCCAATCCCATTGCACCATGGCAGGAACTCCAAGAAACTACTTTTTTTTTTTTGTCTTTTTGCTATTTCTTGGGCCGCTCCTGCGGCATATGGAGGTTCCCAGGCTAGGGGTCGAATCAGAGCTGTAGCCACCAGCCTACGCCAGGGCCACAGCAACGGGGGATCCGAGCCGCGTCTGCAACCTACACCACAGCTCATGGCAATGCCGGATCCTTAACCCACTGAGCAAGGGCAGGGATCGAACCCTCAACCTCATGGTTCCTAGTCGGATTGTTAACCACTGCGCCACGACGGGAACACCAAGGAACCACTTCTTAATGATGGGTGTGTGTGTTTTGGGGGCGTCCACCTTGCCGTGGAAACCTCACCAACCAGTTTTTAATCCTAAAGCCTCCCTATCTGAGAACCAAATGAGCTACTGTCCACACATTTTGCAGTGTGGTCAGCAGAATCACCTGGAAACTTGGTAGAGATGCAAATTCTAAGCCCTACTGTAGACATCCTGAATCAGAAAGCCAGCAGGGTGCAGCCCAGAAGCCTGGTTGCATCAGCGCTCCAGGGGATTCTGATGCAGTCTCGTTTGGGAATTTCTGGTGTTTGCTAAAACAGTGGGTCTCAATATTGTCCACACAGTGGAATCAGAAGACCTTGAAAAGAAACACCACAGGTCTGGGCCCCACCTCTGGAGATTCTAATTTAATTGGTCTGGGGTATGGTGTGATCATTGGCTGTTACAAAACCTCTCCAGGTGATTCTGATACTCAGATGAGCAGCAGACCCACCCACCCACTCTCTTATAAGGGTCAGTTTTCAAAATAGGAAAGGAGGATGCAGCATTGGCAGAAAAACAAAGCGAGCTGGGAGTTTGAAAAAGACAGATAAAGTGAGTTACTCATACAGAATGCTTTCTGCTCTCTCTAAAGGCATCTGAGTCCGTCTCCACAACCTTTTCAAGGGATGATTAATTCTCCAGGTAAGAACATTCTTCTCTGTGTGAGAAGTAGTCTTGGTTTTGTGGTTGATACACTTGAAATTTTTGTCAGAAAATAAGATTCCTGTGGGATTCCAATGACAAAAAATATAGGGAAATAGCATACAAGTTTTGAAAAAGTTACTTTGCAACTAAAGAATATTGGTCAAATGGAGAACAGACTTGTGGTTGCCAAGGGGGTGGGGAGTGGGATGGACTGGGAGTTTGGGGTTAGTAGATGCAAACTATTACATTTAGAATGGGTAAGTAATGAGGTCCTATAATATAGCATAGGGAACTATATCCAGTCCCTTGGGCTAGACTATGATGGAAATAATATAAGGAAGGGAATGTGTATATATATATCACTGGATCAATTTGGTCTGTGGCAGAAATTGGTACAGCATTGTAAATCAACTGTACTTTAATAAAAAATAAAAAAAAATTGGTCAAAAACTATTTTCATTGCTCTTGTTTTTTAGGCTCTTAAATGACTCAACTTACATTTTAAGCCTGTGTTTATTTTATTTCCTTGAATCCTACAGTTGGAAGGGACATTAGAGGCCATGGATACTATAGGAACACCCCCTCCTGTTTCTGTGGGTTGGTGGCTTCCAACAGAAATTTGCTGGTGTCGCCTTAAAAAAATCACAACAGGAGAGTTGTGAGCTAAGTTTTATTTGAGGCAAAATGAGGATGATAGTCTGGGAGACAGCTTCTCAAGTAACCCTGAGAAAACTATGGGGAGGTGGGTGGGTGGGGAGCTAGGGTATATTGGAGTTTGGTAACAAAGGGCAGGTAGTAGGGAAAAAAGATTATTGTTAACAACATAAGGCTAGATTGCTCAAATTAAAAAATTTAGCACTTTTTTATGTATGGAAAGATGCAAGGATCAGGGCTCAAAGAAGTCATTACTTTGTTACATTCTTCAGCTGTATGGGGCCATTATCCTATGTTTTTCACATCCTGAGGGCTCACCATTGATGGTGGCTGAAATGGCTGATAGAAGGCAGGTGTTCGTTGTTTCCCAAGTTTCCTCAAGTCTCACAGGGGTCATAGGTAGCTGCAATCTCTGATGACCATGACATCCTTTGTTTACTGATACGGCAGGCAGGATTTTATTTCTCACTGGAAACTCAACGGAACCAGCCAATTGAAGTTCTTTGATACTAACAAGTTCAAATTGAAATATTTCTTTTTACTAAGTTACATCCATTTATCTCGTGCTTGGGAGAACCACTCCTGAGAAGGGGGTCACTGAAAATACTTTGAAGGTCAAGGAAGGATATATCAACATAACTGAAAAGTCTGGTGGGGGTTTTGAAGGTTGGGGTCAGGTGGATAACTTTTCATAACATTTTCCCTTGTTGGTTTTGAGTCAACTGGAAATAGAAGTCAGATATCACTGGGAGGTCCACATGATTGTGGCTAAAATTGTGGCTTTGACCTGAAAACATGATTTAGCTTCCACCACTTCCCTGCAAATTTGATTGGCTTTGTTGCAGGGCAGAAAAGCCATCTCTGTAAGTATCTCTACCATATCCTATAGGTACGGTAGAGAACTGCCCACGAATTTCAAAAGAAGAAGCCGGCAAGGTCAGGGGCAACATATGCCTGAGCCTCTTTTTTGTCATGTCCGCTACCGTAGAGGAGTAGTTAGAGGAAAGAAATCTAAAAAATTCCTTCCATACTGGTCCTTCCCAGGAGAAGAGAGAAAACTGGAGGTGTGGTTATGAGTTCTGTTGCCAAAACTTGGCCTCTGTCCACCAGTGCCGAACAGAATTGCAGAGACAGTTTTGGGTGAAGGAGAAAAAAATAGCTTTTGTTGGTTTGCCAGGCAAAGGAGGCCATGCAGGCCAATGCCTTAAAAACTGTGCCCTCTTAGGGAGAGACTAGGATGTGGTTTCATAGTTTGGGAATAGAAGATAGGGCCACAGATAAGCATCAGGGCAGATGCAAGCTTGCATTGTTTTTCAAAGCTGGTACTTAGTGGCTCTGGGACTGGTTCTGGTGGTCCCTCTTTCCAGAATGAAGAATGCTTCGTCAGGTAGTTAATATCTTCTACTTGTTGGGGGTTTTAGTTGTGCAGAAGAGCTCAAAGACTGTGTTATATTCTTTGAGGAGGAACCAGGAACCTTCCCCAAGGCTGTACTATTGTTTGACTGCTCTTCCCTGGTCTCTGCATCCCCTTCCTTCACAGATTAGCAGCTGATTGAACCTGCCCTTTGGAACTCAGGGAAGGTCAAGGAAGCTGAATGAAGTCTATTTCCTAAAAAGAAATGGGGCACACAGAAAGGGTCCTGTGCCCAGGAGCCCCACAGGGCCCTGCTTGGTTATAGTTCTTATCCTCCAACATACATCAAGTCTTCTGAACGCTTCTGTACTTTAAATAGTTGAAGGTAGCTAGTTGTTGCCATGTAAAAATTTTCACTTTCTCACTTTTTAAAAAATTAAATAGCCCAAGTTAATGCAATCACTCAATATGCAAGATCTCCAGGCCCCTCACCATGCATTATGCTGGTTATCGTCACCTGGACGTGACTCTTCCTGATAATTTTCCTCTTAAGATGTGATCTTCAGAAGTAGGGGGAGGCAGGAGGTAGATGGGCTCCAGAATAGACATTTGGAACTAGCCTCTAATATAACACTTCTTGAAGCAGGAGATAGGTACAACTAGCCTCTTACTTATACTTTCTGAGGCAGGAGATAGGTGGGCTCCAGGACAAACAATTACAACCAGCCACCTATCTATACTTGAGGATAGAAATAACACCAGGCACAAGGCAAGTAACTAACTGGTACTTGTCTTCTGTGAACTTGATAAACATGGGTAATGACAGGATCAAAAGAGGTCCTGAGCCCTGCTTGGATGGAAGGAAGAACAAAGAAGTCACGTACATACTCCCCATGCTCGGGGTCAGGGAGACCCCAACTACACATGCACAGAGAGACGCCTCCAGGTCAGAAAGGGAGGGGTGCCAGGCCATAGTAAGTCTAGATAACCTTTCCCCCATGCTTTGCTTTGGAATCCATCCTGGCCAAAATATGAGCATGTAGATCAGGGGAGGGCCCTGGGTCTGGTCAGGTGTACAAGATAAAACAAGATAATGGGCCAAAGGAAGACAAAGAGCCAGAAGGACTGTCCTATGTATGTGGTTTCAGTTAGCTCTCTGGTGTGTGCCTCATGCAGGGGGACGCCCAAACCCACACTTCTTTGGGTGTGTATTAGTGCTCTGCTTCTGCCTTAGATAAATAGACTAGTCTCTGTGTGCTTTCCCACATGTTGTACTGTGTTTCTAACAATAAACTTTGTACCTCTTTTCACAGTCTTTGCCTCCTTGAACCATTCTTGCTTTCAACAGGGGGCAAGAATCAGGGCAGTTCTGCTTTTAGCCTCTAGCCAGTCTAGTGGCTAGGATTCCTGGTTTTCATACAGGCTGCCCAGGTTCAATTCCTGAGCAGAGAATTAAGATCTTGCTTCAAGTCATCACTCACTGCTGTCTCTCCAGAATTAGTGGTGGTAGTGGTGGGGTTGTTTTGTTTTTAATTTTTATTTTTTAGACAGATTTGAGCGGCTGGTATTTGGTGATGTTGTTTAATAAATCTTTCCTTAGCCAGTGACATAAAGATAGTCTCTTATATCTTGGAAATATTTTAAGGTTGTTGCCTTTCACATACAAGTCCTTATCTTATGGAGAGTTTATTTATTTATTTATTAAAGAAGAAATCCAAATTTACTTTCCTCTATATGTGTAACTAATTGTTTCAACATATTTGTTCAAGAGTCCAACCTTTCCCCCAAATTCTTAGGACCCTTTGGTCAGGTACCAAGTTTCCATATAGGCATGAGTCTGTTTCTAGGTTCTCCATTTTATTACTGGGGTCAGTTTGCCTATTCTTAAGTCAAAACTACAGTATCTGGGTTGCTATAATTTCTAAAAATTTTCATGTCTGATATGAGATCCCACACCCTGTTTTTCTTCAGAAATGTCAAGTCTCTTGTTCTTCAGAATAAATCTTAGAATCAGCTTGTTGAATGTTAAAAAAAATTGTTAGGATGTTTATTAAAATATTGAGTCTGTAGATGAGCTTGGTGAGGAGAGAGCCTTATTAAATCATATTATTCTTATCCATGAATGTATTTCCCCATTTAACTCTTCATTAATGTCTTCTAATAGTTATATTTTATGATTTTCTCAAGGCTCTATCACAGTTTTTGTTTGATTTGTCCTTAAGTGCCTCATATTCTTTTGTTGCTACTTTAAATAGTTACCTTTTGAAAATGTATATTTGCTATTGGTTATTAATGCCTTACAAGGTGGTTGTTCTCTTGCTAAACTCTGTAAGACTAATTCTTTGTAGATAAATTTTTTTTTTTACATGGACCACCATAGCATCTCTCAGGTATATTTTTTCCTTTTGAGTTCTTAAAACTTTTATTTATTTTTCTTGTCTAATTACCTGACTATAGCATCCAGGACAGCACTTAATGGAAGTGGTGACACAGAGCAGTCTTTTTTCTCCTTCCAAAGAGGATTATTTTAACTTTCCCAGTGTGGTGTTTGCTATAGGATTTCTTTTACTTTTAGGGCTCTTAGGCTCTCTTTTACTTTTAGTGCTCTTAGCACTTGATACCAGCTTCTTGCTGTGGGAATCTCTAGGTGGCCATTTCCATCACAGGTTGCTTTAAGCTTTTCAGGCATGAGATGCTCAGAAGTCTTCCATGTCTTCCAATTACATGAAATACACTTAAGTATGCTGCGTGGAACCATGGAAATTCGTCAAATTAGGCTCAAAGTGGGAAGGTAGCACCCCCTTAATCCCCTCCCACAAGGGAAGCGGAAACCACGTCTTGGTAATAGCTTTCTCAAACGAGAAACCCTCATCATATCTTGTCCCACTTTTGTGTCCCAACTCTCCTTTATATCCCTTTTTCTGGGGGTATAAAGGTCATGGCACTAGTTCTTAAATATTCCTTTGTGAACTCCATACCTGAGAGCTTCAATTGCATACTCATCTTGGTGTCTGAGATTACCTTATTGTCTCAATTAGAAGTGAGTCAGGAAGAATCCAGCTGATCATCCAGTGATAACATGTGTATTTAGATTAGTGAGGCCTGAAGCTCAGAGGTAGTTATCCTGCTATTGAGGAATATGAGGACCTCAGAAAGCTTTGACTTGCCTTACCCAATCTTGAGTATCCTTTTATTGTCCACAATTTTAATTACATCTTATTTGTAATATCATGGGTTAGAAAGTAGGTTTGCTTTATATAGCTGGTATCTGTTTACATTTGCCCACAGTTTATCATCATTTTGGCTCACTATTCCTTCTTATATCTCAGACCTGCCTTCTGTGGTCATCTTCCTTCATCATGAAGTTCATCCTTTAGAATTTCTTTATTGAAGGTCTCTTGCTAGTGTTCTCTCTGTCCTGAGTGTCCTGTTTCCCCTGAACCAAATCACCTGCAACTCAGGATGGCCATTGCTGGGAATGAAGGAGAAGCGTTCATCCGCCAGCTTCTAGCTCCCAATGGGGACAGTTTGACCCACAAAGAGTTAGCTTTCTCTCATGACCAGGCTGTGTCCAGGTGATACGTGCATGGAGCTTCAGGAGGGAAGCAAGAGGTGCAACGTCCAGGTAAAAAATGAGGCACTGTGCGCTTGTTCCTATCTTTGGGAGTGTCGATGGAAAAAATACAAGCTGAAAGTCGAGAGTTAAGATTTAGTTGGGGTGAAATTAGGACTTAAGCCCTGGAGACAGCATCTCAGCCCTGAGAAACTGTTCCATGGTGGTGAGGGGGAAGCTAGGGTATGTGAGTTTTTTGCAACAAAGGGGAGGTAGTAGGAACAAAAGATTTACAGAGAACCAGATTTATAGAAAGTATACAGAAAGCGATTTCTAGGGGAAGACATGGGGTTACTGGAATCACTCCTTTGATAGGCTTTTCTGAGTTCCCTCAGGGCTCATTGGCCTACCCTTGGGAGTGGCTGTTCTCAAAGGTGAAGATGACATCTTTTGTCTTGCAGTATTTCAGAGCTACTTTTTTATGTTCTAGGCTTGGATATCATAAGTCTGTTGCATTGTATTTGTTACAAGAGAGCTCCCTGAAATACTGCCCCCAAAAGGAAAGGTAATATCCAGATACAAGTCATAAAGGTGAAGGGGGAGGTGCATGCAGCCTGGCACACTTTTTACAGAAGTTTGCTGCTGGTCTCCTGAAGGTGACTGCTAGTCACACACATGAGTCATCCTTGATGGATTTTAGTGTTTTTTTATTTTTAATTTTTTAATTTTTTTTTGTCTTTTGTCTTTTTTGTTGTTGTTGTTGCTATTTCTTGGGCCGCTCCTGCGGCATATGGAGGTTCCCAGGCTAGGGGTTGAATCGGAGCCGTAGCCACCGGCCTACGCCAGAGCCACAGCAACACGGGATCCGAGCCGCGTCTGCAACCTACACCACAGCTCACGGCAATGCCGGATCGTTAACCCACTGAGCGAGGGCAGGGATGGAACCCGCAATCTCATGGTTCCTCGTCGGATTCGTTAACCACTGCGCCACGACGGGAACTCCAAGTGTTTTTTTTAGATGTGAGGAGATGCAAGAATTGGGCTCATAAAATCTTGTCCTGAAAATATCTACCTATCTGAAGGCCCATTCTACCAGTTTTCCCAGAGCACAGAGGGCCTCACTCCTGGTCTCCCCCCTTAGCTCCACTCAGGGGGTGCTGCGGGTTGGCAGCTGCAGTGGCTCATGTTCTAATCCATGTAGAGGCTGATGGCAAGTGCCAAACTTCAGTTCACAGGAGCATAGATTGCAATTGGCTGGAACCTGTGCAGAGGTGGTTGTCACAGTGGCAACTTGTATAAGAGTCAGGTAAAGCTAAGAGGATATGAAGTGGTATCAAATAAGTGGCTTCATTGTGTGTTTTGTGACTGATACTCTTCCTTCCTCTCTTCCTCCTTTGCTCCCTTTCTTTTGTAGCGAGTATTATTTGTAGAAACTGTTAGCTATGAGAATTGTTTGAAACCTGGATTTAATGTGCTTTCTTCCAGAAAGCAATTGTGTTTATTTCTGTGAGATTTCTGGACATCTAGAGTAAATCTCTGATGGTGTTTTTTCAGTTCCTAGAAAGTGGGTGATTTCTAGGTCCAATTTTGCATGATTATTGGCTTATAGTCATAGATGATTATTGCCACTTCCACCACCAAAGAAAGGACTAAGAAAAGGACTGTCAGCTGGAATTTTCCCCCTTTTCACAGTTAGTACAGCTCTCAAGGGACCAGGCATTACAAAGGAAACTATTCAAGTTTTCTTTATTGCTTGGGCACAATCATTTTTCCTTTAAAATCCAAACTCTAGGCAGCCAAGGCCCTGCTAATAACCTCAGGGCCGCTGTTGACTTTAGTATTTGGTTCTCTTTGGATTCTTGCTTTTGCTTTTTGGCCACTATAGACTGTTTTCTTGCTAGTTCACCAACCCATCCAGTGAGTCTAAATAGCTGGTTACCCAACTAGCTACCATCTGTGGAGGAGGGGTATGTGTGTATATATGTATAACATATGTTTATATACCAATGTTTTTAGGTATTTGTACCAGGAGTATTTTCTACAATATGATCTGTTATGTTAAACCAAGATCAAATTGCTACTGAACTCTAAGTTAACCATTGAGGAGTTGGTTACCCCTACTTCCTTGGCATTATGTGAAATTTGATAAGCATGTTCTTTGTGTCTTGCTATTGTTAAGGTATTAGCATTTCTAGTGTTAAGATATCTTGCAAGCCCTCATTGACTCTATATTCCTTAGAGCTTATTTCTCATTAAGCCTGAAGTTCAGTACTGCCCAGTTTCCTACATTCTGTCCTATTCTTGAAGACATCTGCAAAGGCTCTTGTCATTTTAAAAGAAACAGATGAGGGGTATGTCCTGGTTATCTTTTTCTGCATAACAAATCAACCCCCAAATTATTTTATGTTTTATTATATTTTAGCATTTCACTATGTTTTATTTTGTATAATTTACTCTCTTTCACAATTTGAGAAGTGTTTGAGGAGTTGACCGAGTTTAGCTGGGCAGTTCTCGTTTGGGGCCTGTCATGCACTTACAGTGGATAAAGTTATCATGCCAGAAGGGGATGACTCTTAACTCTATGGGGTTAGAGTTGACTGAAAGGTTTCTTCACTCACGGGCTTTAAGGTTCGGGCTGGCTGTATACTGGGACCTCAGCTGAGCTATAGTTGGAGCACAGGGCTGAAGAAGTGGTGTCTCCATGTAGCCTGGGCTTGCTCACAGCATGGTGGCTGGATCTTGAGGGAAAGAGTAAGTTAGAAGCTGTATTGACTTTTTTTAAAGAGCTCAGCTTTTTATTATTGAATATGTTACAGAAGTTTAGTCAAAAAGACCAAAGTCCGTATCATCATCAGATTCCTCAGATTCTTCTTTCTTTGCTTCTACTTTCTTCTCCTCAGCTGGGGTAGCAGTAGTGGCTGGAGGGAGGGCCTCTTGGTGGTGCAGCACCAGCTGCTGGGGCAGGTCCACAAGCCCCCACATTGCAGATGAGGCTCCCAATGTTGACCTTGGACAGAGCCTTTGCAACCAGCCTTGCCAGAAAGGGTCAACATTTATACCTGCTGCTTTAATGAGGGCATTGATCTTATTTTCCGTGACTGTCACCTCTTGTTGTGCAGGATGAGGGCATGGTGTGGATGAATGCTAGGAGGGCACTGCTGGGCAAGGTGTTAGTCACCGGATGAAGTGAGGGCCTCACCCCAATGTGGTCTTAGCTCCTTTGGGAGGACCGAGCACCTTAGCAGCAGCTGAGAAAAGGACTGTATTGCCGTTTTTATGTTCTAGGCGTGGATAGAGCATAAGTCTGTTGTATTTTATTTGTTACAAGAGGGTTGCCATGACTGGGCAAATTAATGAGGTGTGAAACTATCCTCTGTCGTTTGGAAAGAGGATCAAAGAACTTGTGGACATATAATGATAACAGATTTAAGTAGACAAACAGAATTTGAAAACATGAAACGTTCCTAACATGTTTTTTTATTGCCATGGTCATGGCTCTTCAATTCTTGATCCTTCTTGGTGGAAAAGCAAATGTGCATTTTCCCTTGATTTTAATTACTCACTAAATTTTCTCCTGAACCTACCTTTGGGTATATTCAAGCTCTGAAGATACATGCAACCTACAATAATTGCTAGGTCTTTCAAGGACTAATCAAACAACTTTGATCTGGTTTCTCTGCCTCCAGTTTTATGCTTCTCTTCTACACTCACATGCTTTTAAGCATCATACCTGATCATGTTTCTCTCATGACTGAAAAATGACTGGTGGGTCTTTATCTCCAGTCCTTCAACATGGTGCAAAAGACTTTGCATGATTGACTCCTTACCTCTGCCTCATTTCTTCTTTGTTGGAGTTTCTTACACTCCAGCAAAACTATGCACTGTGTCTTTTCATATCTTTGTGCCATTGAATATGTTGATTTTCCCCTCCCTAGATTGTCCATCTCTGTCTGACTTACCTGGCAGTCTTGAGCATTCTCAAGGTGCATTCACAAATACATCAGGTTCCGGAGTTCTCATTTTGGCTTAGTGGGTTAAGGACCTGACGTAGTGTCCATAAGGATGTGGGTTCCATCCCTGGCCTTGCTCGGTGGGTTAAGGATCTGGCATTGCTGCAAACTGCGATGCAGGTCATAGATGTGGCTCGGATCAGGTGGTGTTGTGGCGTAGGCCTCAGCTTCAGCTCCTATTCAACCTCTAGCCTGGGAAATTCCATATGCTGTGGGTGCATCTGTAAAAAGCAAAAACAAACAAAAAACCCCAAATATATCAGATTCTTGAATTTATAGTATGCAGTTCTTCAGTCTTCTGGCTAGACCTAAATAGCCACTAAGTTCAAATCTGCTCTAATTCTCTCCTGTTCCTTTTTGGTAGGATGTAATAAATACATGAGAGCTCAGCCCGGTTAAGAGCTCAGCAATCTATGAGACCCTCTGGTCTTCAAAGGACACTGGTCAGTTTTTTTTTTTTTCAAGTATAGTCTTGCCTCACTTTCTTTTGGGGACAATATCTAGTCATAACCCCATTGTTGTCTCCAACTGTGAGACTATAGCTTTGCAGAATTTTCTTAAATATCAACTAGAACCAAGACTTACTCCCTGTAGAGAGACAACTTAAAATGAAAAGTAATTCAGCAATAAAAAAGAAATGCAGTGGTACAAAACAGAAATAGCCTTATGGATATAACCTATATAAAAATTTTAAAGCATTAAAGACTAGGGAGAAGAAAATTACTAAAATGACAATGATTGATATACCATCATTTCAACTCCTCTCTTGTTGGACATAGCAATATTTCCAATTTTCCTAAATGAATAACTTGGAAACAAGCATCTTGATGTCCCCTAAGTTGTTTTCTCTTGATCTGATTCTTTTTCTGTTGACTTCCAGAGATGGAACTACTAAGTGAAATAATATGAGTTCTTTTAAATTTGTTGAAAATTTAAAAGAAAATTATTCTCAGCACTGCATAAGAATTCAACTTCATTGCACCCTCTCAAGCTTAGGCATCATTATGATTTTTTAAAAGTTTTGGTAACTTGAAAGTTAAAATCTTGCTTTAGTTTAGAGAAAATGCTCAACTTTATTGAATTCTATTTTTTATGGCTAGCAGATAGATTGGAATTTGAAGCACAAGAGAGATTTAGGTGGGCTTAGAAGAGCCAATTGAACGTTACAGATGAGAAGTACATTTAAAAAATTCTTAAAAGTGACTCTTAGTATCCAGATTAATTATTTTCTTCATTAACTATTTTCTCTTCCATGGGTTTTTCAAAGATGGAAGAATTGTTATATGCTGTCTCATTTAGATGTCAAATATACCTTAAACAAGACTTTATTAACATTTCAATTTTCCTCCTCCTCCCTCAGATTTCTATTAAAATATTTCTGTTCAGTTTTATCCCTTGTGTTCTGGAAAAGGTGGCCCATATTTATGGCCTCTTACAGGTTCTACACAGCAGGATTATGAAAGAGGATGAAATTTAAATGTTTATAAGTTGGTGCCAATTAAACCACATAGATGAATGTTTCTTGCAGCTTCTGTTTTTGACTTTATTTCTTTTATTTTTTTCTATGTCTACTTATGGTAAAGGTGTCACAGGGGTGTGTTGATACAATAAGAATTTGGTTCTTTTGAGACACCTGGGAAATACACTCTTGTTGAAGAAATTAAATGAACACATCAACTGAACCACTTGTCATATTATCCCCTTGTCCCGAGTCTTGCCAACTCTAATTTTTAAGCTCTTTGGGGAAGTGATTCATTTAGTCTGTATCTTAGCCACCAATATCAGCCAGCTGGGTTCCCCCCTGCCCAAGGTGTATTATTCTTCCCTTATTTAAGTTTAATAAGCTTGATTTGAAGTAGAAAACAGATTCTTTGATAGGAGGTATTCATGTCAGGAGATTTTCTAGGACCTACATGTAATACCTTGCTTTACTGTGTTGTAGGAAGATAGATGTTTTTGTTGCTTCTCTTGGTCATTGAACCAATTTACTAAGGAAAGTACTGTGACATTGGAAGGTTTAAAATTTATAGATCAGGGAAATGATTTTACAGTGTGTCCCTCTGTTGTACTGAATGTTCACATCCTTATAAAACATCTTTTTTTTTTCACTTTTTTATTACTCATGAATTTATCACATCTGTAGTTGTATAATGGTCATAACAATCTGATTTCACAGGATTTCCATCCCACAGCCCAAGCACATCCCCCCATCCCCCAAACTGTCTCCTCCGGACACCATAAGTTTTTCAATGTCTGTGAGTCAGCATCTGTTCTGCAAGGAAGTTCAGTCTGTCCTTTTTTCAGATTCCACATGTCAGTGAGAGCATTTGATGTTGGTGTCTCATTGTATGGCTGACTTCATTTAGCATGACAGTTTCTAGGTCCATCCATGTTGCTAAAAATGCTGGTATTTCATTCTTTTTGATGGCTGAGTAATATTCCATTGTGTATATGTACCACTTCTTCTTGATCCACTCCTCTGTTGATGGACATTTAGGTTGTTTCCATGTCTTGGCTATTTTAAATAGTGCTGCAATGAACATTGGAGTACATGTGTCTTTGTGAGTCGTGGTTTTCTCTGGATAGATGCCCAGGAGTGGGATTGATGGATCAAATGGTAGTTATATGTTTAGTTTTCTGAGGCATCTCCATGCTGCTTTCCACAGTGGTTGCACCAATTGACAATCCCACCAACAGTGTGCTAGGGTTCCTTTTTCTCCATCGCCTCTCTGGCACTTATTGTTTGTAGACTTTTGGATGATGGCCATTCTGGCTGGTGTAAGGTGGTACCTCATAGTGGTTTTGATTTGCATTTCTCTACTAATGAGTGATGTTGAACATCTCTTCATGTGTTTTTTGGCCATCTGTATGTCTTCTTTGGAGAACTGTCTATGTCTTCTGCCCATTTTTGGATGGGGTTGTATGTTTTTTTGGTACGGAGCTACAGAATTTGTTTATAAATTTTGGAGATTAATCCCTTGTCAGTCGATTGATTTGCAAAGATTTTCTCCCATTCAGTGGGTTGTCTTTTTGTGTTGTTTAGGGTTTCCTTTGCTGTGCAGAAACTTTGAAGTTTGAGTAGGTCCCATTTGTTAATTTTTCTTTTTATTGTCAATACTCTGATAGGTGGATCTGAGAAGACGTTGCTGTCATTCATGTCAGAGAGTGTTTGGCCTATGTTTTCCTCTAGGAGTTTGATAGTGTCTGGTCTTATATCTAGGTCTTTAATCCATTTGGAGTTTATTTTTGTGTATGGTGTTAGGGAGTGTTCTAATTTCCTTCTTTTCCATGTGGCTGTCCAGTTTTCCCAGCACCACTTATTGAACAAGCTGTCCTTTCTCCATTGTATAGTCTTGCCTCCTTTGTCATAGATTAGTTGGCTGTAAGTGCATGGGTTTAATTCTGGGCTTTCTATCCTGTTCCACTGATCTATATGTCTGTCTTTGTGCCAGTACCATGCCATTTTGACGACTGTTGCTTTGTAGTATAGTCTGAAGTCCAGGAGCCTGATTTCTGCAGCTCCATTTTTCTTTTTCAGGATGCCTTTGGCTATTCTGGGTCTTTTGTACTTCCAAACAAACTTTAAAATATTTTGTTCAAGTTCTGTGAAAAATGTCCTTGGTAGTTTGATAGGGATTGCATTGAATCTGTAGATTGCCTTGGGTAGTATAGTCATTTTGATAATATTAACTCTTCCAGTCCACGAGCCTGGTATGTCTTTCCATCTATTTGTGTCATCTTTGATTTCTTTCATCAGTGGCTTGTAGTTTTCAGAGTACAGGTCCTTTGTTTCTTTAGGTAGGTTTACTCCTAGGTATTTTATTCTTTTGGATGCGATGGTAAATGGGATTGCTTCCCTCATTTCCTTTTCTGCTGTTTCACTGTTAGTATATAGAAACGCTGTCGATTTCTGTGTATTGATTTTGTATCCTGCAACTTTGCCAAATTCGTGGATAAGCTCTAACAGTTTTCTGGTAGAGTCTTTAGGATTCTCTTGGTATAGTATCATGTCATCTGCAAATAGCGATAGTTTTACTTCTTCCTTCCCAATTTGGATTCCTTTTATTTCTTTTACTTCTCTGATTGCTGTGGCTAGGACTTCCAGAACTATGTTGAAGAGTAATGGTGAGATCGGACATCCTTGTCTTGTTCCTGATCTCAGCAGGAATTCTTTCAGCTTTTCACCATTGAGAATGATGTTTGCTGTGGGTTTGTCATATATGGCCTTTATCATGTTGAGGTAGGTTCCCGTTATGCCCACTTTCTGAAGGATTTTTATCAGAAATGGGTGTTGGATTTTGTCAAAGGCTTTTTCCACATCTATTGAGAGGATCATATGGTTTTTATTCTTCAGTTTGTTAACATCTTTTAAAATACATATGTAACTAAGCATCCCAGTTTGTTCATTTAGTGTTATTTTCTGTCTATGTACTAATGCATACATTTGGAATTACTATCCTAGCTAAATAGTCCTGTCTTCTTTCCTCCCTTGATACAAAAGAGTCTGTTCTGTTCCAAAGGCCAACGGCATCCACATAATGTTGTGGCTCAGCAGTTAATGAACCCGACTAGTATCCATGAGGCCTTGATGTGAACCATGATACATCTGGGATACCTGGGAGAAGATACCCAAGTTGGAATATCAGGTTATCAATAGGATGTATTGGGGTGGTGGCTAGAAAGAAGATTTTGGTGGGAGATAGAAATTTGGATATTGTCTGCAAGTAGATAGGTTAAATAAAGTATAGGCAAATGCTTAGCAGAACCTAGGCCTTAGGAAATTGGTCTTTAGTGCAGGTAGCAAGGAAGGGCTAGCAAAAGAGTTGGAAGAGCAGTGCCCAATGAATGAGGAGGCAAAATCCAGAAAGCAAGACATTATGGAAATAAACAAGAGTATTTGAGAAAGGAAGAGAAGGGGTTAACAGTGTAGAATTCTCTAGAGAAGACTAAATGATAAGGTTCAGTGTAAGCTAGGAGTCTCCATATTAGATTGAATCGTGTGAAATTGCCAGTTTTGTAGTTTAAAAAAATGGTCAAATACTGATGCTTTTGTATGGTTTAACATAATACAGAGTGGGCTCGAAAGGTATTTATTTCAGGGGAACGTCTCTTCCATGAGGTCAGAAACATCTGTAACCACAATTGTTGTACCCACCCCCCCAAATTTCCTTTGTCTTTCTGTTTACCTAACTTATCTCAGAAAATTTTCATTTACCTGGGTTTTATTCTAAAGCTTAGAAAAGCCATTGAAGGATTGGCTTCAATGAAAGATCTGATTAGGTTTAGGTTTTTTTGGGTTGTTTTTTTTTTTTTTTTTTTTTGACTGTAAACCAGTATACCCCTGTCTCTTTTCACCCACAGTTCTTTGCCCAGCAAGTAGTTTATAGCAGGAGTTTGATACTTTATGTCCCAGAGAGGTTCTTGCTTGAATATGCAGCACCAATCCCAATCTAAGAGTATTTTCCCTAGTGTCTGACTATATTAGGGGCGTTTAAGTCTCACCATACAGATTATATGACCTTTTCACCTTAACCTGTCATTACTTTAGTTGCCCAAATGGTGGCATTTGCCATTTCAGTGTAGAGATGTCCTGAGTTACAGAGTCAAGGCTGGTTCACTTTGATGGCAACACAGACCCTGGATGAGGAGTTGGGTATCCTGGCATCTGGTGCAGCATCATGAGCTAGTTTTTAAATTTTTTTTCCTCCAATTTTTTAAATAACTAGATTGAACAGAATGATTTCTTTTAGTTTTATTTTAGCTCTAATAGTTTGTTTATATTAATAATTTTCTATTCAGACAGATGGAGTTCCCTGGTGTCCCAGTGGTTAAGGATCCTGTGTTGTCACTGCTGTGGCTCGAGTTTGAGCCCTGGCCCAGGAACTTCTGCATGCTGTGGCAGCATCCAAAAAAAAAAAAATTAAGACAGAATATAAGACTTCCCTTCATTTACTTATGTTTTGTCTCAGGAAGTAAGTGAGTAAGTGTCTCAGTGAGTAAGTAAGTTTCTCACAGGCCAGGACCTGAGGCTGATGCTGATATGCTTGTTTATCCTCCCCACCCCCCCGAATATATGTGTTTTTCTTTCTTGGCTGCACCCATGGCATGTGAAAGTTCTGGGGCTGGGAATCCAACCCATGCTGCTGCAGAGACAATGCCGGATCCTTAACCCACCGCACCAGAGTGGGAACTACCCCCTCCCCCTGCCAAGTATTATTTAATGTGAGCCAGTTTTCTCAAATGCAAAATCTCACTTAAGAATTTAGATTTCTGGTCTCACTGTTTTAAAAAAAAAAAATCGCAATCTGGTTGCATGGGGCTGGCATTCCTACAGGGCAACGATCAGCTGGGTCTGAGCAGCACCTGCCCTCCTATTAGACTGGCACTTTATGTTCTAGTTCATGACCCTCAGCATTCTGTGCTGTTTCTCATACGCTGCACACTTCCTGCATGATTTTCCCATTTCTTGTAGCTATTTGAGTTTGAACGACCCAGCTTGACCCAAGCTGGAAAACATCTCGGTGATGAAACCTGAGTGTGATGTGAACCCTGTACAGGTGTGCAGCTCAGCTTCTCATTACTTTCTGTTGAGATTTCTGAGAGTCGTGTACACTTGGTCAAAGTATTGGCTAAAAATAGATATGTAAATTAAGGGAGCAGGAGTTGGCTGTGTTGAGTCATGATTTTAACCAGTGCCCCTGAGCAGTATTGCTCAACCCTGGCTACCCATTAGAGCCATCTGGGGAGCATTAAAAAAAAATACTTTTAGGTGGAAAGTGAAACAAGGCCTAAAAGGACAAAAAAAAAAAAAATCAGCATGACCCAGCCGAATCCAGACTTGCAGACTCCTTCTTATCGAACAGGCCCATGTAATGAATGAGTTCCCAATGACAAAGATAGCCCCAAGGCCACGAACTACATGGCTCAACAAAATGACCCCTGTCTATAAAAGACCAAGCACTCCCTGAGGCAGGGCCTGAGTCTTGCTTGCTCAGAGCTCCCAATCACTCTGTTGGTAAATAAACCCTGCTTGCAATCTCATTGCTCCAGCTTCTGCCTTCTTATTCCCCACAGTTCTAAAACATACCTATGCCTAAATTTCACCCCGGAGCAGTTAGAACAGAATCTCTGGAGGAGAGGCCCAGCTATCAGTATTTTTTTAAAAAAATCAATTGTTCTAATATGCATCCAGAGTGGAGAAATACTGCCATAGGAGCTATGAACACAGTAGCAAATCATGACATCATCAGCCTTGAGAAATCCTCAGAAGGTCTGGGGAGTTAATTGTGGCTGGTTTACAGTTTCTCTGGAGTCACTAAAAATGATGCCAAATAACCTCCCTCCTCAGAAGCTGGGATGCCCATCTGTCTGAAATTCCCATCCTACCTGGTGGTATTCATGAGATGCCCCCCTAGCACGGGTAATCCAGTCATTGATCTCTCCATCTATGCAAGTATGCAGGGTAGGGTGAGGGTGGGAAGAGACCTAAATGGACCGAGGAAAAGAAGCGAGAAATGAGACGTTGGTGTTTTACTGATCTCAGTGGCCATTTGCCTGTTAGGGAAACATGTGATTTCCATCTTAGCTTTTCAGATGATTGATGAAAGAGCCCAAGCAACCTGGTGGTAAAACAAAGATAGAAACCTCACAAGTTGTTTTCCATTTAATGTTTTTCCTTTCCAATGTCCCCATTCGGGCTACTTTGATTGGAAAGTCTGGGAGATGAATTCGTTCTGAGTACTGTTGAAGAATTCAGAGACTAGGGAAAAATCCAAAAGTCGTGGCAGTCCCATTGATTGTTGCCCAAGTTTCCGTCGATAAACAATTTTTCTGAACAACCCCGAATGACAGGGTGAGGAGAAGAGCTTGAAACTGTTGAGGAACTCAGTGACATTCTCCTTGTCTGCCTCCCCAGGAACATCAGAACAATAGGCTTTGATTCTGAGTCTAATATGGAATTGAAAAATTGCAGACTTAGGGTTGATGATGACTACAACCCAGCTGGAGCGTTCACTGAACAATGGCAGGAAGGTTTGGTGGAGCCACAAGGGAACGATGAGCTTTAAAGGACACAGCCTAATTTCTCTCTGCAGCTGGGTGTCATTGACTAATGAAAATATATTGGCACGCTGCTCATGGGTTATTGTTCCCTGTAACTGCACCTCTTAGCTGGGGATTTGTAAGCAGGCCATGATTGAAAGCAATATGAGTGTGCTCAGTTATTAAAGTATTCCACATACAGCCTGCCCTATTTATTGGAAACAAAGTTTGACAAGATTATGTTGAAACGAAGAGCAGATAATGAAACATCACCGTGCAGAGGCACTGCCAATGTCAACTGGGCAGAATTACAGTCCTTAAATATTTATACAGGAAAATGAAATGCAACTCTTAATACTTCCAGGAAGTGATCCAGTGTGAGAGGAGAAATAGACATGAGGAATAGGACCCAGGGCCACTTGTAACAGGCCAATTTATCATTTTTATAAAATGGCTGCATGTCTCATTTGCAGGAAGTCTTCAAAGAATGGGGAAAAGCATAACTACCTCTAAACCTCTGAAAATGAGACATGTTTAAACAAAAGTGTCCAATAGCCTGATGACTAAATTTAGGTTTGAGAAGGACTGCATGTTTATGAGGGTTATGTCTTTCAGACTGACTTAAGATCTAGCCTATTTATTTAGTCATTTAAAAAGAACACTTAATGAACTTGGGTAATGTTATTTTGTTTTACTTTGGTATTTTGGGGGAGGAGAAATTGCTAGCATCCAATGAAAGCAAAAGTCCCAACAGGCATATTCATCTTAAAAAGCTATAAAAAGCAACAGGAAAGGAATTACTAGTCTAGGGATCAAATCTGATTTTAATCCAAGGTTTGCCTCTGGTTGGACTTCGGAGAAGGTTGCTTTCTCATTCTGGTAGTGTATACTTTGTGTGCATGTGTGTGTAGGAGGGTTTGATAATAATTTTTGCCCAAGTAAAAATACTTACATGTCTTATAGTCAGCAGTTTTTTTTTATGAAGTTGACATTTATTCATGCTCGAGGAACTAGCAAGGAAGGCCATGAAGAGCCTGAACTTTTCTGGATTCTGGGGTCTTAGGATTCAGCCCACCCCAACCCTCACCCTTCAGTTCTCCCCATCTCTCCTTTTAGCAATTCCCTCACTCTGTCACATAAGCCTCATGTCCTTCAGGCTCTCCACTCCACATCTTTTCTTGCCTCTTAGTCTACTCATTCTTTGCCCTTTAGTAATCCTCTTCTAGGTGGGCAGCCCAGGAGTGACTTTTGCAGGCTGGAGATCCCCCTCCCTGCTGTTGAGTTGTAGGTTGATGGAGCAAAGTCAGTTCGACGTTGCTTAAAATGCTGCTCTGAAAGCAAAATGACAACCACTCAACTGAAATTTAGCAGAAGCCTTCAAAAGGCTGTTAAAAGCATGACATTCAATATAGAATGCCCTGAACTACATAGTCATAAGAGATACATTTTGTATAAATCGATACATTTGATTAATCAGTCATTTGGCAAACTGCTCATTTGCTGAATTAATTTTCAATGGATTGCACTAGAGTGAAAACCGAACTCTTCTTTTGCTTCTCCCTTTCCTTCTTTCCATCCTCCAACAGGATTTTTTCTTTTTAATTGTCCTCAGTCAACACCGAGTCTGTTGATGACTTTTTTGATACTGAACTGAATAAAGTAATTGTCAGGGAAATGTAAAAGATGGAAAAGGAACATAGTTTAATTGCAGCTGTTTCCGAACTATGTTCCAGGAATAGTTTTCCAAAGCCTTTGTTTTTAAGAGTTTAACAGCAAAGTTTGATTCAAAAGCATTGTGAGGTTGCAAGGGGTATTAAAAACTGTTACTCTTGCAATTACTTTTCTGAGTCCAGATTTTCTCACTGCCATGTAATAAAATAAATTTGAATGCTGACACTGATTTGTTGGCATCCATAATCCCCAATTTCAAAAATTTTCAAAAATCTCATTTTTCTCTTTGATGGATGTTAAAGTAAATGCTGCACTTAAGACCCATAAATAATTTTATACTCATAAAATGCAGCCTTTATCATTATATATATTGAGTTACATAAAGGTTTGGTTCCGAGGAAAAATGGTTTAAAAATGCTTGAGTTTGCTTTGTGGCTCAGCGGTAACGAACCTGATTAGTATCCATGAGGATGCAGGTTCCATCCCTGGCCTTGCTCAGTGGGTTTAAGAATCTGGTTCTGAGCTGTGGTGTAGGCTGGCAGCTGCAGCTCCAATTTGACCACTTAGCCTGGCAACTTCCATATGCCATGGGTATAGCCCTTAAAAAAAAATAAATACATAATGCAAACTATTGCTTTTGCAATGGATTAGCAACGAGACACTGCTGTGTAGCACTGCGAACTATGTCTAGTCACTTATGACGGAGCATGGTAATGGGAGAAAAAAGAATGCGTGCATGTATGTGTAAATGGGTCACCATGCTGTACAGTAGAAAAAAAATTGGGGAAATAATAATACAAAAAATTAGGGGGCCTTAAGAGTTCTCATTGTGGATCAGCAGGTTAAGACGAGTATCCATGAGTATGCTGGTTCAATCCTTGGCCTTGCTCAGTGGGTTAAAGGATCTGGCATTGTCACAAGGCGTGTGTAGGTTGCTGATGTGGCTCGGATCTGGCGTTGCTGTGGTGTAGGCCAGCGGCTATGTCTCCGATTTGACCCCTAGCCTGGGAAGCTCAACCTGCTGTGGTGTAGCCCTAAAAAAGAAGACAAAAAAATTGGGAGGCTTTAGTTTAAATCTGTGTAATAAGAGAGAATTGAACTAGTACCTTTTGAGGGGATATAATTTGGAAATGAATCCTTTGTTGGTTGCATAATTTGCAAATATTTTCTCCCAGTCGGTAAGGTTTTTCATATTGTTTATGGTTTCGAATTAGTATCTTTTTTTGAAGAGCAAGAAAACAAAAACCTATGTGAGGATTAAGAATCCCAGGAGATATTTGAATGTTTAAAATGCTTGGTGCCAAGAAATGTCTAGTATGTGATAAATGGGGAGGAATAAGCTTTTTGTCTCAGATTCATGTCATGCAGCTCTACACGGTACTCAACTCCTCTGGACCTTGGCTAATGGCCCTGCTTATTGTATTGCTCTGAAAAATAAAGAGGCCAGTGTGGAAAATTCATGAATACCCAAGGCTGATACTGTAAGGTACAGTCTGTTTCTATCTGTGAGGACCTTGAAGTTGACTTTCAGTAGATGCTGAACATACTTGGTAAGGTTTTCACACACCCCAGATTGGTGAATACCTCTCATCTTTAACATGTACCTTGGCTTGTAAACTTGAGATGCTTGATGAGAGTGACTGCTTGAACAATTCTGAGCAGAAAATAATGGCCCCATAAGTATTCAGATATTTCTGCAGCCTACTCTACTTGGTCATTAAGCATTCTTTTTTTTTTAAAGGCTGCACTCATGGCATGTGGAAGTTCGTAGTCTAGGGGTCGAAATTGGAATCGCAGCTGTTGACCTATACCATAGGCCCAGCAAGGCCAAATCCCAGCTGTGTCTGCGGCCTACCACAGCTCACAGCAACGCCAGATCCTTAATGCACTGGGTGAGGCCAGGGATCAAACCTGCATTCTCATGGATACTAGTCCAGTTCACTACTGCTGAGCCACAATGGGAACTCCAATCATTAGCATTGTTGATTTAAATTCCTGCTTTATACAAATGACGAGTGACTACATATCTTGGTCCTGTGAAAGCATTCTAGAAGTGTCAAAATCTCAGATATTAAATATTAGACTGCTGAGGGTCTTCTGAATGGGCGAGTACTACTTGATGTTGAAGGCTCAGACTTCAGGTTCATTCATTGTAAGGTGAGAATAATAAATTTCTAGGTCCAAAATAAGATTCTAGCATTTAGATAAAACCAGGAGTCTGAATAGTTGATTTGTTAGTTAATATTTTTAAGTGACCAATTAGCCTAACTTACCAAAATCATCAATTTACCTAAAACTTAGGTCCTTGTATTAAATGTTTATAAAGCTCATTGCATTTAATATTGAATGGATGGTCCTAATAGCTTTGGGAGATTTCTGTAAAGTTATTTTTTTTAAACTTGACTGGTTTTCATTTCGTTTTTGTAGCAGTATTTTAAAGAATAGTCAATTGGTTGCAAGCTAGGATTGTCATGGTGGTTTGATAATTGTATAAATAGATGTAATAATCAAAATATTTTTTCATTATACTACATTTCAGACGCTCAAGTGGGATTTTTTTTCAGTTTATTTATAATTTCTTTGGATCCTTTGGTGTGCCATTTCCTATTTTATTCCTCTTCTATCATTTTTAGGTTTTTTTTTTTCCATCAAATTTTCAAGTAGCAAATCAACTTCTGTTTGGACTTGTGAAGTGCAGATATTTGGCCAATTGATTTTCAGCACATTGGGCTGCTTCTGTTAAGTTCAGCAAATATTTCTTGTGCCTATGATATGCCGACCTTGGCTCTGGTTATCCTGTGAGAACAAGACAGACAGGGTCCTGCTCTTGAATTTTCCATTCCAGTGGAGGAGAGCAACAATAAACAAAAGGTGGTAACTGCTATGAAGAAAACACAATAGGTTGTCAAAATAGTGCTCCCACACTGGGGCAGGGGGTTGCTATTTTAAATAAGGTGGTTGGAGAAGGCTTCTAGAAGGTGAGGATGCTGAGATCAGGAGATTGTTGGGAGGGGCAGTTGTAAACCTTGGGGCAGGAAAAGATTGATGGGGTAGTGAGAGAACAAAAAGCAGTGGCTGAAGACAATATTCACCTGCTTTGCTATTGTGGTCAAGGTGCGTGCAGTCTAAATGCATCTCTCTTTTTTTTTTTTTTTTTTTTGTGGGATGCTTGGTTTACCAAATGACCATTCATCTAAAGATTGGGTATTTGTGGCTGTGTTATTTTTTCCCTCTTCTGCCCTATAAACATTAAATATTGCCTATACTCAGGAACCCAGCAGCACTATGGGAACAAAAGATATGCATATATACAAAACAATCAATCAAGCTGGACAGTTTGGGCAAAAGGTTTCCAGAATATACTTTCATTGATAGAGTTTTAAACTGCTGTAGCAGCGTTTTAGTGCCTGATTAATGGGTTCATTTACTTCAAAGCCTGCTTCAAACCATAACCTCTTTGGGAAAAAAAGAGTATATTAAAAAGAAGTTTCAGGAAAACTCGTCAGCATTATTTCATTTATAAAACTTTCTTGTACTAATCTTCACTCTAACAAAAACTTCACTGGATGCTGATGTGATAGAAGGACTTAAGTAGGAAAAAGCCTTTTATTTCAGAGCAATATATGGAGAGCCTACAGAAGAAAATGAAAAATGAGAGGAAAAACATATTCGAGTCATTTTGAAAATAAAGGTGGGGGATGCCCTGGAATCATGTCTGCTCCTTAGTGTAAAACTTGGCTTCCAAATGAATCACAGTAAGAAGGCTGAAGAGTCACTTGGGAGTTGATCAGATAAAGCATTAAGCCAACATCTCCAGAGAAGGTCAATGAATCTTTGGTGCCATTGGATATTCTTTGAGGGATTTTAATAGCACCACCTGTAAGCTCTGTCTGAGTGGATTGGAATCCTGCTTGAGTGTCTGTGTCCCCTGGGAAGCTTGTTAAAAAGATTTCTGGGCCCTAGCTCAGATCTCTGGGTCACAGTCTCCAGAGAAGGGACAATAGAGACATAAACAAATACTTTCCAGGTGATTCTGAGGCAGTGGGAATACAGCCTTATACTTCGAAGTCATGATTGCGTGTTAAGAGAGAAAACCAAATCCTCACCAGAAAATTCTAGAGAAATAGTTTCCAAACTGTGTTTTCATAGAAAAATAACTGCGCTGGCAGTGGGGGGTGGGAGTGGTGAGTGGCCAAACAGCAAGGTTCTGAAATCCATGGCCCTAATTCAACAGAACAACTCCATTTTTATACATCTTAAACTGTATTTTTAAAAATATGAAATAATCTGATCTTGAACTTAGTTGTATTAAGGTAATACACCCTCATGCCAGTTGTGTGTAAGATAGATAGTAGCAGTAAAGCTGTGGGATACTTAAAGCCAGGCCTGACAAAGAGCTCTGGCTGGATTTAATTCCAGGCAAACTTAAGTGTTGTGGTCTCTAGTTTTCGCATTACCATTTGTCCTCTGGTTGTCCAAAGCCGCACTACCTGCTGGGAAGTTCTGGTAATTAAACTAAGCTCCTGGTAGGGCAATTGTCCGAGCTGTGACCTACGCTGCAGCTGCAGTAATGCCAGATCCTTTAACCCACTGCACCTCACTGGGGATCAAACCCATGCCTCTGACATGACCTGAGCTGCTGCTGTCAGATTCTTAACCCACTGTGCCACAGTGGGAACTCCCAGGCTGCTGTTAATGGGAGGTCCTTGCTGCCTGCTGATAAGCAGGATAATAATTATAGCCCCTTTGTACAGGGGTGAAGTGGGGGATTCCCCTGACCTTGTTGGATAGCTTTGGGGGGCTGCCTTAGCTTCCTTCTGGCTCTTGGGGTCTAGGTGGCTCTTACCTGAGCAGAGGCTATGATAGTTCTCAAGTGCTGGCTCACTTCCTTTCTTTGCAATGATTTGAAATCTGGTCATCTTACCTCTTTTCCAATCAACTTAACTCCTGAGTAATGCTTCTCTTTTTCTCTCCTTTGCATGGGCAGCCCTTGTCCTCAGAGTGAATAATCTGGCCTTTTTTCCATTCTCTCTGGATTAAGGCATAAACTTTGTGTCTTGTTTCTTCAAGGTTTGCATTTTGAATTCCAAAATTCCTAGCTCTTGCTTCTCAAACACTTTGAATTTCAAGATGATGCCTCTGTCATGAGTTTCAAAACTAAAAATTTGACCAAATTCTCTGCACTTGACTGTGTCACTTGTCCCTGAAGCCTCAATGGTCATGGTATCTTTTTACTGGGTTGGGGGTGGGGAGTGATAATTAAGTTTTTTTTTTTAAAAAGTAATTTCTTAGAATGTTACATTTTTTTTTTTTTCCTTTTCGGTCCACACCCAGGCATGTGGAAGTTCCCAGGCCAAGAATCAAACTTACATATAGCTGTGGCAGTGCTGGATCCCTAATCTGCTGTGCCACAGGAGAACTTGGTTTATTCATTAAAATATTACCCTATTGTGATATGGACCCCATGCTGAAGATGGAAGAAATGTTTTGATAATATAGTAAATAACATTTTTAAAGCCAGTAATAAAAATAAAAAAAACCCTCCTGAAACAAATAAGAGTACCTGGATACTGAGGAGCTTGACATAAGAAGACATTTTATGAATGAAACTTCGAATGGGTTGAAGGATAAGATTAGAGTCATTATACTTCGTGTCTGTGTTAAACTAATGAAGAAAGAAAGCCATGTATAAAAAAAACTAGTTCCAATTTTATCCAAGCATTAGAAAGAATTAGTACTCACCCATGAACTGAGTGTGCATCTGCAATAATACATACAATAGGTACATAGCACAGATAGAGACAACATGATGGCTATTGTCAGTCATTGATTTGTGGCTTGAGGAGGAGGAAAGATAAATCTGTTTTATTATCTTGCCTCTTTAAGGATAAATTTTCATCCATAGGAAAATTGTCTAATTGGCTTGCTTTGTGGCTTAAGTAAGGCTTTATGCCATGGTCAGAGGTAATAGTCTAAAAAATGCTTTGAGTATTTGCCAGGGAGTATAACTTTGAGTTCAGTGCCATGTAATACCTTATAATAGCTTCTCCAAGAGAAGCAGTATCTGTGGAAGGATTATTTGAAAGATAGGGAATTCATTCATTTGTCTCAATAATTCTCAATGAGGCTGCAATTGTCATTTGAGAACATTAGAATTCTGTATTGTGTGTAACTTTTTTATGCGCTGTGGTATGTTAAAATCCCCAGATGTTGTTCACCACATGTCACTGATGGCCACCACTCATCAACATAACAACTAACGATGGCCCTCTCATGGTTCCAAAGCCATACCACCCCTGGCTAGGTATAACTGCTAGCAAGTCTAAAATATACTAAATGAGGAGTTCCCGTCGTGGCGCAGTGGTTAACGAATCCGACTAGGATCCATGAGGTTGCGGGTTCGGTCCCTGCCCTTGCTCAGTGGGTTAACAATCCGGCGTTGCCGTGAGCTGTGGTGTAGGTTGCAGACGCGGCTGGGATCCTGCGTTGCTGTGGCTCTGGCGTAGGCCGGTGGCTACAGCTCCGATTCGACCCCTAGCCTGGGAACCTCCATATGCCGCGGGAGCAGCCCAAGAAATAGCAAAAAAAAGACAAAAATAAAAAAAAAATAAAATATACTAAAAGACAACCCAGAGAACTGTGTACCTGAATAGATCATATAGGCAGCCCAACAGAATCCTAGCTAGTATAATTAAAAAAAATACATCATAGCTCTGTGATGAGCTCATATACATCATAGCTCCTTTTTTACCACGCAGATTTTTTTGGTCAGTAGAATTAAACTCTGATTTTTCTGAGATGGTATTGGGAGATACTTTGTCCTCTGGTATCAGCAGTGGTGCTTTTTGTGAATAAAATGGTTTTTTTTTTTTTCCTCCTCATACATTCTGTGAAACTTGAGATTTCATTAAAAAAGAAAGAAATCGCATCCATAGTCGTATTGGCAGTTGGCAAAGCTTAGAGCCAAAAGTGTTGGTCCACCTCTGACATGAATGCCATTGTGTTCTGACCTCATGAGTGGCTTCCCATTAGTTTCCTGTAATTAGTTACCTTTTGGCTCACATATTTTTTTAATTGTTAATGGGATTTTATTTTGCTTTGTTATAGGAATGTTTATAAATGGCTTGAAGTCCCTTTTAGATCAAGGTAAGAGAAAAATGTGTACTTAAATTTATATAATATAGCTTGTGGTGTGTGAAACTTGCGGATGTAAATTTGAGTGTATTTGTGATAGCCAGATAATTTTAGTTTCTAATCACCAGTAACAGTTGGAAATTAAAGTAAAACTTAATAGAACAGCTAAATTATGGAATTTAATTCCTATAATGGCACGATTGTTGAATTTCCTAATTGTCATTTCTTGGTACATAATCTTCATACATTAAAAACAGTGTAACTCCATGCTTCCTAGCAATCTTGTCGATTCTATTGCCTCCTCTAATTTTCTAAATTTGAGCAGAGTCACAAAATTAAAGGATAATTTATACTGACATGTGTTTATTAATAATGCCAGTTTATGATTTTTGCAAAGTGCTATTTATATTTGAAATGAAGTGTTGGACTAACTATTTTTAGTCCCTTGTACCTCTAGAATTTCAACAGTTGGAAAGATACACTTAACTTTCCCTTGGAGGTGTTTGTAAACAGTATCTCTAAGAGTTGGGAATGTTTTGGGGAAGAAGTAACTGATTTGAGATATGTAAAAAATTTTTTCTCATATTAGAAGGCACTCTGAGCACAGTAAGTTTTACTGACTTAATCACCTTTGTTTTGGCATGGAAACACAGAACACATGAATAAAGTTGAAAATATAAAGCCTTAAAACACTAATAAAAGATGCTTGTGTGCATAAATGAAATGTTCTTGAAGGTAAGCATGCTTTTATTTGCAAAGATTTCTGTATCTTTGGTAGGAGAACATTCAGTATTGATTTGAGAATGTAATGGTTTGAACTCTATTTAAGGTCACTGAAAAATTAAAAACAAAACACCGAAACCTCAAACTTGCTTGACAGCTCAGGAAGCTAGATGCTCAGAAACAGAGGAAAGAGACAAATAGAACATACTTGAACTAGAATTCAGGCAAGACTCTAACCCGAAAGTGTACATGGGCACGCATGCGTGTGTGTGTGAATATGCCGACACGCCCATGTGCCTGCATGGGTTTTCTCTCATTGTCCCTCTGTCTGACATTGAAATAGTGCCTTTTATTTGGACAGAAAGAACATGCCTGAAAAATACAGCTTTGAAAATCGAAATTACAAGTTATAGGCTGTTATTAGGATGTTAGACTAGACTGTGGCAGAGGGACAAGGCAAACAAGTCACAATGAAATTCAGAAATAAAAAGATATGCTGCCAAAGGAGAACTCACTGAGCTGCTAGCCCTGTTTTTTTTCCCCTAATAAAATGATTTTTGAGAGACTGCTCAGCCAGAAAGGTAAACCATTCTCAAAATTTAAAAGTGCCAGTCATCTATAAAGACGGAAGCCAGGACAGAAGGAAATTTGTCATGAATAGGATTGTCACTTAAAAGTCAGAAGATAAGAGACAATAGAGCTTCTGTAGCCAAGTTAATTATTTAGGGGCTTGGACTCAGCTTCAGGATTTTCCCTCTCTTGAAGCTTCTGTTTTCTCTTCTTTGCTTTGGCCTGTCTTTTCACCATTAAACAGCAGTGAAAGGCAAGGAAAGAAAAAAAAAAATCTACTAACCAAGCCTGTGTTGCAGCAATGGTTGGCCCAAAGCAATACAATTCAAGGGTAGAACAAAATAGTCAAGTTTTGCCTTTGACTTTTTAGTTCAACTCTTCATAACCAGATAATGATGACTTAATCATCTGTCAATTTGGTGAGTACAAATGGTGAAGGAATAGGTATGGAGCCTGACTGGGATGTCTACAAGCTGAATTGACTTCTTTTCTTAGAAGTAGAGACAGCTGGTGAAACTGAATCTCTCATTGTGGGGCCGATACACAAATTGCTCAGTTGGATAAATGTATTTGTGTACATGGACATTAGAATAAATCATTCTACCTGTGTTGCTCACACTGAGAAATCCTTTGGCACCCTGTGGTAATTTTAAAACAAAAATGATCATTCTTAAAGGAAACTTTTGATTTTGGAACAGTTTCCGATGTATAGAATTATTGCAAAGATAGAGAGTTCTCATGTACCCCATATCCAGTTTCATCTATTAACATCTTACATTAATAGCAAACATTTGTCTGTGAATAAACCAGTATTGGTACATGATTATTAACTAAATTCCATACTTTAGTTTTTCTCAGTTTTTCTCTAATATCCATCCTCTGTTTCAAGATTACTTCCGGGATACTACACTCCTGACTCCTTGATCTCCTTTAGGTTGTCATGGTTTTTCAGACTTTCCCTATTTGGGGTGACTTTGCCATTTTTTAGGGTTACCGGTCAGATGTCTTGTAGAATGTCTTTCAATTTGGGCTTGTTTGATGTTTTTTTTTCTCATGATTATGGGGGTAATGTGTTTTTGGAAGCAAGATCACAGAGGTAAAGTGCTGTTGTCATCAAATTATAAGTACATACTGTCAGTATTACTTACATCACTGCTGATGTTGACCTTAATCACCTGGCTGAGGTTGTATTTGTCAGTTATCTCCATTGTAAAGTTACTCTTTTTTCCTCTCTTTTCCATTCTGTGCTCTTGAGAAGAAAGTCACTATGAGTAACACACACTTAAGGAGCGGAGAGTTACGATGCTCCACTTCCTTAAGGCTGTTTATCTACATAAACTATTTGGAATTCTTCTCCTTGGGTAGATTTACTATCCCTTATTTATTTATTCAATCATTTATTTATATCAGTATAGATTCCTAGCTATTTGTATTACAACTTGGGTTATAATCTGGTGCTATATATTTTGCTGTTTGGATTGTTGCAGTTCATTGTGACTGTGGGTTTTGTTGTGGTAGTTTTTGTTTTGTTTTGTTTTTGAGCATTTTGAAACATTCAGACATTATGAAATGCTCCAGGCTTATGCAGTGGATTAGAGTGATTTTTCTGAATATTGAACCAACCTTGCACACCTGGAATAAGTCCCACTTGAATGTAGTATGTAGTTATTATTGGATTTGATTGGCTAATACTTTGTTGAGGATTTTTGGATGTATATTAAGGAGAGATACTGGCTCATAGTTTTCCTTTCCTTATAATGTTATCTGGACCCTAGTTTTCCTTTCTTGTAATGTCACCTTGTTTTGTTATTAAAGTAATGCTGGCCTCATAGACTGAGTTAGGAAGTCTTCTCTTCGTCTGGGAAATACTGGTATAATGTCTTCATTACATGTTTGGTAGAATTTACCGGTGAAACCATCTGGATCTGGTGATTTCTTTTTTGGAAGGTTGTTTTACTCACTCACTTGCTTTAATGGCTAATCTAAATAGCCCTATATCTATATCTTCTTGTGTGAATTTTGGTAGTTATGTGTTTCAAGAAATTGGTCCATTTCATTTAAATCATTAAATTTGTAGAGAGAGATGTTCAAAGTATTCCTCTATTAATCCTCTTATGTCCATGGAATAGTAGCGATGACTCCTCCTTCATGTCTAACATTGGTAACTTGTGAGTTCTCTATTTTTTCTTGGTTAGCTTGGCTAAAGGTTTATCAATTAAAAAACATTTTTTTTTTCCCCTCAAGAACCAGCTTTTGGGTTTGTTGATTTTAATCTATTTTCCTGTTTTTAATTTGACTGATTTCTGCTCTCATTTTTATTACTTGTTTTCTTCTGCTTGCTATAGGCATAAATTGTTTTTATCTCTAGTTTCCTAGGGTATAAGCTTAAGTTATTGATTTTTCATCTTTTTTCTAATATGTGCATGTAACGGTATAAATTTCCTTTTAAACCCTGTTTTTGCTGCATCCCAGAAATTTTGCTAAGTTGTATTTTCATGTTAATTTAATTGAAAATATTTTAAAGCTTCTCATGAGACTCTTGTGTGACCCATGTGATACTTACAAGTGTATTGTTTAATTTCCAAATATTTGAAGATTTTTCCAGCTGTCTTTCTGTTAGCGATTTCTAGTTTAATTTCACTGTCGTTTGAGAATACACTTTCTATGACTTTTATTCTTTTAAATTTGTTAATGTATGTTTTGTGGCCCAGAATGTGGTCTATCATGGTGAATGTTCCTTGCAAGCTTGAGAAGAATGTTTTTTGTCATTGTTAGATAGAGTCTTGTACATAGGTCAATTAGATTATGTTGAATGGCAGTACCTTTCAAGTCAACTATATCTTTACTGATTTTTTTTGCCTACGATCTGGCAGTTACTAATGGGGGTGGCGAGGGCTGAAGTAGTGAATTTTTCCTTTTATTCTTTCATTTCTATTGGGTTTGTGCCTCATGTATCTTGATGTTTTATTGTGCACACATGTTTAGGAATGTTAGAGAATTGATTCCTTTATTATTCTGTAGTGGCTGTTTTTATCTCTGATGTTTCTCTGTTGTGAAATCTGCTTGGTCTGAAATTAATAAAGCTACACCGACCTATTTTCTTTTGATTAGTGGTAGCATGGTATAACTTTCTCTATCCCTTTACTTTTATCCTATCATTCCCTGTTTAAAAAGTTGTTTTCTTATATACAATATAATGATTGGGTCTTGTTTTGTATCTAGTATGGCAGTCACTGTTTTTTAATTGTTGAGATCATTCACATTAAAGTAATTTTTGATATATTTGGGTTAATATGACCCATGTTTGTAACTTTTTTGCTTATTACCAGAGGTTTTATTTTCCTGCCTTTTCTGGTTTTTCAATGAGCATTTTATAGAATTCAATTTAGTGGTTACCTTACAGTTTAACATATACATTTTCAACTAATATAAGTCCACCTTCAGATAACATTACTGCATTTCATGTGTAGTTCAGCTACCTTATAGCATTGTTTTCTCAGTTCCTCCCTTCCATTCCTTGGGACATTGTATTTGCTTATGCTATAATCAAGCAATGCATTGTTGTTATTATTACTTTAAACAGACAGGTGTATGTTAGAACAATTCAGAAAAAATATTTCAGCCTCATTTATTCCTTCTATGATGCTCTCCTTTTTGATGTAGAGCTAAGCTTCTGACTTAAAAGATTTTCTTCAGGCAGAAGGAAAATTATTTAGCATTTCTTGCAGGACAGATCTGCTGGTAATGAATTATCTTGCTTGTCTGAGAAAGCCTTTATTTCTTCCTAATTTTTGAAGGATAATTTCACTGGATATATAATATCAGATTGGTGATTTTTTTCTTTCATTAAGTTAAACATTTCACTGTATTCTGTTTTTTTCTTTCCCATGGGTTGCGATGAGAAGTCAGATGTAAATTATATTTTTATTTCTGTACAGGTGTTTTTATTTTCTAGTTTTTAGATATTCTCTTTGTCTTTGGTTTTCTGCAGTTTGAATATGATATGCCTGGATGTGTGACCCCCCCCACTGAACCAGGAAGGGGGTCAAACTCACCCTCCCAGCAGCAACCAGAGCCCCTGCAGAGACAACACCAGATTCTTAACCTGCTGTGCCACAAGGAAACTCCTCTTCTCCTTTTTGTATTCCAAGTATACATGTTACATCTTTTCAAATCTCCCTCAATTCTTGGATGTTTTGTTATCTTTTTTTAAATTATTTTTTTCTTTTTGCATTTCAGTTTAGGAAGTTCTATTGACTTACCTTCAAGCTCACTGATTCCTCTGCTGTATTGAGTCTACTAATAAGTCTGTTGACGGCATTACTCATTTCTGTTGGAGTGGTTTTGATTTCCAGCCTTTCCTGTTGATGCTTTCCATATCTTTTTACATTACTCATCTATTGCATGTTGTCCATTCTTTCCATTAGAGTCCTTATCCTACTGGTTACAGTTATATTTTATTTTATTTATTTTTAATGTAAATTTATTTTTTTAAATTTATTTTTTAATTGTTATTTCCCCAAATACAATTTTTTTTCTACTGTTCATCATGGTGACAGTTACAGTTATATTTTAAATTCCACATCAGGTAACTCCATCTATGTCACATCTGAATCTGTTCTTACCCTTTCTTTGTCTCTTCAGACAGGTTTTCTTTTTATCATGGCTTGTAATTTTGTAAATAAAATGTTGAGTATGTTGTATTGGGTAATAGCAACTGAAGTAAAAGGGCCTCTGGTGTGATGATTTATGTTAATCTGGCTAGAAGCTGGGCTTTGTTTTCTCTTTGCTGTGGCTCTAGGTGCCAGAGGCTTCAAATTCCTTTAGCGTTATTGCTTTTGTCTTCCCTGTTGACTTTGGACTTCCCTAAGTACTGCTCAGAGAAGATCTGTGTCTTTCAGCTCATTTAGCTGCAGTCTACTATTTTATACTGCAGCTTCATTGGTATGGTGATAGGTGTGGAGGAGGTGAAGCATTATATAGTGTTCCGTTGAAATCTGTTTTTTAGTAAACTTGACTCTGACCTGTGATCATCACAAATGTGTCTTCTTGTATAGCTTTTCCCCTCCCAATGATGTGAGATAGGAATGCCAGACGTAGTCTAGTGAGAAGATCTGGAACAAGGATTTGGTTAAGTCTTTTCCCTTGAAGGCTAGGCCTTTGCTGCACAGAAGGCTCTGAACATAGTTTATTTAAGATCACTCTATTGCCCACTCTTCCTGAGCCATGAAGGGATCTGTCTTTCTTGGCTCTTCATCTTGAGAACCTCATGGGGATCCTGGAGATACAGCCCATGAAAGTGTGAAGCCCCTCCTGACCATAGTCCTCAGGAGTTTTTCATTGTCAGGCTCGTCCCCACACTCAGTTTCCAGCAATCCACTGAAATTACTATCTAATTGTTCCAACCAGTTTATGGCTCCATTGGCTTCTATTTCAGGTAAATATGTCATGGCTGTGACTCCCCTGATTTGCCTGTCTCTCCAGATTTCATTGTGATGGTTTAGCTTGGAAACTCAGTTCTCTGACAGGTCCCAGACAAGTCATTAACTTTTAGTTTTTCCAGCTTTTTTTTTTGTTGTTGTTGTTGTTAGGATGAAAGTTCTAAGCTTTTCATATGTCAGACCTGAAACTGGGAATCATAATGATTATTTTTCAGAATATTATCACAAATCTTAATAATATTTTCCTTATTTTAAGTAAACAAATGGGGCTTTAATTAGGTTAAGTTTTATGTCCAAGTTCATATGCCTGCAGGTCTAAATTGCTCCAAAATCTATATACCTTATTTTCTTTGAAAAGAGGTAATAAACTATAAGTTTTTATACCTATGCTTATATATTGAAATGTTTCTTGTGCTTAAATTTGTGTCTACATTTTTGGGACCTCAAGTATAGGAGTTTGAGTAATAGTACAGGGAAATTTATTAGTATTGATTCAATTAATTACTTTATCAATATATTCTTTTTTCCTCACTTCATCCTCTCATTCCCTCTCCCTCAGCCTCCATGAGGAGCACTCTTTGAAAAATGGTTAATATGTATCTTTTTTTTTTTTTGTCTTTTGTTGTTGTTGTTGTTGTTGTTGTTGTTGCCGCCATTTCTTGGGCCGCTCCTGCGGCATATGGAGGTTCCCAGGCTAGGGGTCGAATCGGAGCTGTAGCCACCGGCCTACGCCAGAGCCACAGCAACGCGGGATCTGAGCCGCGTCTGCAACCTACACCACAGCTCACGGCAATGCCGGATCGTTAACCCACTGAGCAAGGGCAGGGACCGAACCCCCAACCTCATGGTTCCTAGTCGGATTCGTTAACCACTGCGCCACGACGGGAACTCCAATATGTATCTTTTTATTCAAGTATGCTGTTGTAAATATGTATTGGATTATGCGTATTTTTTCCTCTTTTAAAAAACTCAAGTATAGTTGATTATGTGTATTTTAATTTGCACAATTGTTGTTTTCTTAACATATATTCAGTTTATTTCTTTTGTTTTCAGCACTGTATTTTTTAAGATATATCTATGTCCATATTGCTCTGGATATACACAGTTGGTTGGTTTGAACTACACTATAGTACTCCAGTTTTCTTATTTTTATAAAAATCTTACGTATTCATTATATGAAAACTTGATACCAAAAAGTGAAAATAAGGGAATAATGATCACAGGAAACTGCATCCTAACGTAACCAAAGTTACCATTTTCGGTTCCTGTAAGATATCTCTGCACATACATAAAAATTCATTCTGTGTATTCAATTTTACTTATTTGGGACCACTCTGCACATGTTGTTTTATTATTGGCCCCTTTCATTCATCCCATTTTCATAGACCTCATCTCATGTAACAGAGATCCATAGTGTGACTTGTAATGACCACACAGTACACCATTATATGATTGTACCATACACAAACTGTTCCTTCATTTATGAGTATTTTGCTTTCACTTATTTATTATTATAAATAGTGCCTCAGTAAACAGTTTTCTGTAGACATCTTTTCCTCCTTGCACAATAGTCTCTTCAAAGTAAATATTTTCTGTCCTTGCCTGGTTTGGGCCAGGTCTCACTCTACCCACAAAATCTGTGCCTTGTCTACTGCTTTATGCTGCCGAAAGACTAGAGAGCTAAAGCGACCTCTGCTGTTTAATTCTGTGAGTTTATGAACATTGGCAGTAGAGGAAGAAGTCACAAAAAAGCAAGAGGCCATTTTATCAACTCTCCTCCAATAAGTGGTATTATGGGGAAAGATTTATGTGTGGAAATAAATCTGTGGTCTTTGATGGCGCCATCTAGTGGAGCTCTTGGCTTCTATTGTACGTTATCTCCTTGGTAGTTAATGGCTGTGCACCAGGATCTCTGGGGAACTTGCCTGCTTACCTGGCTTTCTACTATTCTGGTGCTGACAAGACAGACATCATCACCCCATGTCTCTCTCTTGCTTTGTGGCAGAAGAAATGCAGATAAATAAGCTGTCAGAAATTAGTAGTTTACATAATTTCATTAAAATTAGAGTTCACCAGTAACTTTGACTAGAACAGAGTCAGATTCTGTTCTGAATGTTGTTCTTGACACTCGATGGTGCCAAAATTATTTAGAGAAAAATTGCTCTCCTAGTATTTACAACTCAGAAAGATGTATGCCAGGAAAACTCTTTGGTGTATCTGCTTTCTCAAGATCTTTTGGGCCAAGATTTGAAAACACAGGAAATTTAGACACATGTGTTTGGGCACTTATTCTTAAATAAACCAAATATTTCCTCATTTCAATTTTTAACATGTTTGTTTCTTTATAGTTAATGAGATTCTAATTTGGAGTTCTGATAAATAAAAGTTTCTGGGTACCAGTTTGCTATTTTGGGCGAATGGGGAACAAAATTTTTGTTCATTTGGAAAAGAAAAGCACTTTTTTTCCCCTTATGGTGAAGGTAAGCATGGGATATTAAACTGTTTAAACTGATTTTAGCATCACGAGTCATTTAAAAACCCCTAATTACCTGTCACTGAGATGCTGATGAAAACATGTTGTTAGAGCAGTTTAGCTTATTCCATGGAAATTATTAAGCTTCAATTAAAAAAATATTGAAAGAAATACTTGAATGTTTTTCTGTTTTAGAGTAAACTAACAGTTTGAAGACTGCTGATTTTGCTATTTACTCTAATGGTTTATTTTTCTCCTGGGTCTCTGTGATGAAGTTATGTTTAGATGTTATTTTGGGGGAATCACACTAGACTAGTTTTAATGAGCTATAACTGAACTATAATATTTTATAAGTTTTTAGTGTACAGTGTAATGATTTGATAATGTATAGATTGCAAAATGGTTACAGCTCTAAATTTAGTTAATATCCATACTAACTAAACTATTTTTTTTCCTTGTGATGAGAACTCACAATCTCTTCTAGCAACATCTTTTCCCCACCTCTTTGGTGATTGTTCCATTTTCCTATTGTGATCTGACCCATGCGGGAGTCTGCTGTTCCCACCATGACCTGTACTTCTGTTCAGGTCAGAAATAACCTGAGCCAGTTTGGCCCCAAGTGGAAGGAGATTTTACCTTCTAGTGGGAAGCTTCTTCGCCCAGAGATGCATAATCTAACTCTGAAATGACCCTTCTTTTTGGTCACCAACAGAGGCCTCGCTCTTTCAGTTTGGTAATTTTCCTTTATTGAGGGCCTTACACCGATTTCCTCTGGGACTGGGCTGCCATGGGTGTGGGTATGTCAGAACCTTGTCCCACTTTGTCGTCCCTAGAGCAGGCTACATGACCCCCGCTCCCCCTATATCAAGGCTAGTTCCTTGCTCCCTGATGGAGAGTTTCTTTGGTCTCCTGGGATTTGTCCAACAGTCCCCCCAGCCCCCTTTGTGCTATTTGCCATGGGGCTAAAGTTCTTGAGGAACTTGGCAAGTGAATTGGGCAAGCAACTTGGCCACTCTGTGCCTCAGTTTCCCAGTTTCTAAAATAGGGATAATAAGTATTCACATCAAAAGATGACTGTGAAGGTTAAACAAGCTAATATTTATAAAGCATTTGGAGCAGTGCCTTGGCCATAGGAAGGGGCATGTGAAGGACTAGGGATTAGTAATACCATCAGAATTCTGAGAGCTCACAATGATCAAAGCTGGAATTATGCTCTGCGGTTCACAGCCCACTGTGACCCTGATTACTTGAGCAAATATAAATGTTACTCTAAAATAACCATTCAGGGACAATCATTTGCTCATAAATGAGGGCCTTTCAAATGGTGATTTAAAAGGGACCATGTGTTAAAATTAGGAATATGTGAAATAAGTATTTTCTGTTCTTTTTAAACCTGAGCCATTTGCTTTTTAAAGTAAAATTATTTATAAATTATTGATCGATATGAGTCTTGATGCTCTCATGGGCTAGAGAATGGTTTAATTCATGCCCACACATCCCCTCCACTACACACGTAATTGTTCCTATCTCTTAGCGAATATTTTCTGCAGCGCTCCAGGAAGTATTTTGTATTGTCCTATGTTTTACAATCATTAGCACAACAAATAGTCTGATGTAAGAAGCATGCTGAGCCCATAAAATATTCTCAAATTCTCAAGGGATGGTTGTGATAGTCTTATTTAGAAAAGAGAAGCAGAGGATGAAAACATAAACTTCTTTGCAGATATCATGACTCTAAGCAAATAACTGGGGTGGCAAATTAGCACACTTGAATGAAAGGGTTACCCCACCTCTTCCTGTGTCTGTCTGCAATACACTTGTGCAGGTGAGCTGTCACTGCTATAACCAATGAGCAACAGTCTTTTTTTTAATGATTTTAATTTTTTCCATTATAATTGATTTACAATGAGCAACAATCTTAGTGGCTTACAACAACACAAATTTATTATTTCACAGTTCTGGAGGTCTAAAATGGGTCTGTAGAGCTGTCTTCCTACACAGATGGGGCTCTTAAGGAGAACGTGTTTCTTGCCTTTTTCAGCTTCCAGAGGCTGCCTCCATTCCCTGCCTCATGGCTCCTTCCTCCACTTTGAAAGCCAGCAACGTAGCATCTTTAGTCTTCTTCCCTTTGACTCTGACTCTCCTGCCTCCTGTCCTTATGATGACATTGGCCCACCCAGATGATCCAGGACAATCTCCCCATCTCAAGATTCTTGACTTAATCCCACCCACAAAGTCCCTCTTGCCATGTAATCATTACACGGTAAAGTCGCAGATTCACAGGTTCTGGGAATTTGCACATGGACATCTTTGGTGGGGGGGACACTGTTGTGCTTTGCACCTACCACAGATGCTCTTCCGAATAAGACCTTCAATGCCATCTGTGCACTTGGCTCTGCCTACCTTACTTAGGAGTTTACACATCAGAACTGTGAGAAATTCCTACCAGTTGTTTTCCTTGCTCTTCTTCCCTTGCCCCACAAATCATTCCACCCATGGAAACAAGTCAGATAACATTTAGTTTTTTTCTTAAATGATGCAAACACTCTGGAGTTTTGTGAGAAAGAATTAATGAGAAAGACACCCCCACACTCTGCAGCTTGCTTTGACAGACACATGGAAGAAAGTAAAACTCAGAAGATGAAAGTCTGTCAGCAAAGGCTTACATGACACTAGATGATGACGCGGGTCTTTGAAGCCACTTGGGAAGAGAGACAGGATTTGGTCCTTAGGATTCTTCCTGGGAGGGAAGTTAAGACTGTGGGTATCTGAATTAGCACACTAAAAGAGTTGCCACAGGGGCCTCAAGGGCAAAGACAGAGCCTTCCCGGCCTCTGCATTTCCAGCCCTGAGCACAGTGCTTGGCATGTTGGAGGTGGTTATTAAATGATTAGTTGAATAAATGGCTTGTTGCAAGTATCCAAGGAACAGCTTAGACTTTGGGAAGGATCTGGCCTTTGAAATACGACCTGTGGGAAAAAATGATGGGTTTAATATCCTCTGGAAGGAGTGAACCACCACATTCAGTTCTAACTGCTGACTCACATAGCCATTCTTCACTGATGCCTGCTCCCTTGATGCAAAAGAACCTAGCCCTCTAGTATCGCCCTCCTCTGTCCTTCTTTGAAAAAAAAAAAAAAAAAAAAAGAGCAGAACTGCTTCTTTGTTTATCTTGCTCATATATTACTGTTGTTTTAAGCATGATTTTCAAATTCATTTCTAGCTAAGTGGATTGATTTTTGAAAATACTCATGCTGAGCAGTTGACAGTAAGGATTTATTGCATCTCTGGGATTTCAGTAGCTCTCTATAACCCATGGTTTAATTCACAGGTTCCCTGATGGCTTTAGGGGTTTGCTCCAAGAGCTCTTGTGAAGTGATAGGCAGCTGGAAGCTCTGGCCTTAGTTCTCGTCCCCAAGCCCTGTGACTGCGGTGACTGTAATAGGAGAAAACCCTCAGAAACACAGGAGACTGGCCACCTTCTCCTTTCCTAGGAACCGCTGCTACTGTGGTGCTGTGCTCCAAGCTGAACCTTGGTTGCCTTAAAACAAGGCCTTGCTGGAGCTGAGAGAGAGGAGTAAATGTGTGCATCTTAGGGAGATGGTTTACCTTCCAAACTTCCTAACAAAAATAGCAACCTACTGTACCAACCATGTAGCACGTGTTAGTTCAGGCCTTGGCAAACTACAGCCTGTGGGCTAAACTTAGGCTACTACCGGTTGTGGTAAATTAAGTTAAATTAGCATGCATTGATGCCCATTCATTGACCCAATGCTTAGGGCTTCTTTTGACCCTGCAGTGGCCAAGTAGAGTAGTGACACTGAATCAGTATGGTTTATAAAGCCAACATGAGAGGCCCTTTTCACAAAGTGTTTGCCAGTCCTGTCTTAGTCCACTTCATCTTCATGATATGAAGTAGATTTTGGTAGTACCAACACCCTTTCACAGCAGAGGACCGGAGCATCTGAGGTGATACATGATGTGCACAAGGTCTTAGTGCTGGTAAGAGGTGGAGAGGAAGCATTACAATCAGGGAGTCAAGCAGATTGGGCCCTGGGAAGTTAGTCAGAGACTGCGGTAATACATAAGGCTCTCACGTTAAGAAGTTCTACTTTCCATACTCTGAAGGTTTGGCTTGGTGAAATCTTTCCAGGTTATATAATTGTTATGTGTCTAATGGCTTTAGCGAACTTAGATTTTTAACTGACCAAACCATTTGTTGGTGGGAACTATTGGTTCTCACCCTTGGCTACCCAGGAGAGTCACTTTAGGAGCTCTAAAGTAATGATACCAGGTCCCAGAGCTCCTGGGGGATTCTGACCTCATTGGCCTAGAGAACAGCCTGGGCATAGGGATTTTAGAAGATTCTCCAGGTGATTCTAGTGTGCAACTAAGGTTGAGAGCCACTAGCATAGATACTTGTAAGTCCAGCCCTAAAAGATGTTGGTCATGGTAAAAGGTCTTCCATAATAAGTAAATTGTCAATATAATAGGAAGAAAAGAAGGACAAGGAATTCATATTGGAATCACCAGCCCAATCTGAAAATGTTGCACCTTGGTGAGACCAAGTACAAGAACTATTCTATACACTGTCTCTTTTGTGAGGATGAAGACAGTGTTACATTCTGGAATTAATTTTATGTATAATTATTCTGAGTGTGTGTGTATACCTTTTTTACTTTTTTGGTCTCGGGGAGAGGAGACACTCATAATTGGGGAGAAATAGTGGGAAAAACTGAACATCTTCCTTTAAAAAAAGTACAGTGGCTTGGGCATTCATTTGTAAGCTGCAGTACATTTCTTCTACAAAACAGGTATTTTGAGTTTCTCCATATTTTAACCTTTCCTGAAGGGCGAATTAAATCAGGGCTGATTTAGCCTCGCGGGGTTTGCTAACTGACGGCTGCCTTGTGGAATTACATCATAATCATTACCAGCAAATACTGAGCAAGCCCTCGTGGGGCCCTCAGTGGTACTGGGGTGCCTCATCTCCCCGAAAGTGCACCTTCATTGCAGTGCCTTGGAAAACATAATCACGGCTGCAGCTCCAAATAAATATCTCCTCAGATTCTTTCCACTGTTTCTATTTGCACTGATGATGGAGCCAATGTTGTTAAAACAGCGTGAGACTGAACATTTACCCATGAGCCGAGTTCCACAAGCTGTCTGCGCCGGCTGGTATATCATTCCAGTAAGAATAATGAAATTATTAAACATCAGAAAGGTTTACAAGAGTTTTCTGCCCTATCAGAGGTCACATGTATTTTCTGGGAGGCTGCAAGAAAGAAGTGGGGTATGTACATAAAATAGCAGGGACATCAAGCAGGTTCCTGTCTACGCAGAAATGCCTCCCCTTTTCCTTTCTTAGGCATGACTGTCAAAGGAGCACAAGCATTTCTCTGTGCTCTGGCTGGTGGAAAGGAAATGTATGTATTGGAACACTGGAGACTTATGGGAGGTTACTATGTCAAGTCTTAGTAACCTCTCAAAAAGGCCATTTGTGAAGTCAGACCATTATCAGTCACTTAAACCAAGGCATCTGTCTTCTGAGAAATCCCTCAGAAACATCTTCCAGAAAGATTATAAAAGATGAAAAATCTCAATACAGTAAAAAGGTATTCTATAAGTGTGAATTTTTGCTGCTTCTGGCAACTTCTGAGCACTCCCTCAGTTGAGAAATGACAGAATGATACATGCATAGAATCTATGGAAGAAAATATTTAAATTGATTAAAGGCAGCGGTCTAAGGATCAATTATTGTTTATTTGTGTAACTGACCCATCAAAATGGGGCTGTATTAAGTACATGTGTTAAAACACACATGTCCTACCACAGCACAAAGCAAACTTGGGCTCAGTTAGCTAAAATTAAATAACACTTCCTAGAGGCCCCAGACAAACCAACCTGACTCTAGTAGTGGATAATAGTAGTTTAATAATGACATCAAAGGCAAGTCTATACAATGTAGAAAGAAGTGGATGGAAAAGGATTTAATCAAATGTTAAGTCTAATGAACTGGGTGTTTTGGTTATTGGCACCTTTTGCATGTCAGACATAATCAGTATTCGAAGTTGGGATATGTTTTGTGGTTGTACAGACAAAGTAAATGAAATTGTGATCTCTGCTCTTATGGGCTGCTTTGACTGAATCAAACAACTTAGGAGCAATTGCATCAATTTTATAAGTACCAGAGTAAGAATCCAGACAAAGTGGAGAACGAATCCTCTTTTGACCATGTGTTATTCATTGGATTCCCTCAAATTCAACTGAGTTGTCATTTTGAAGGTTCCTAACATTTTCCCATTCAGCCCAACATGGGCCCAGACAATAAATATCTTCATGTCACAGCAAAAGACAATTTATGAAAAGAGAGTCATGCTTAAGAATGGGTGAAAAAGGAGATAAAAATTGGAACAAGTTTCACAATTTTGTGGCCTTTTATCTTTTGGGTCTGTACAGCAGCATGGGGACTAGTCACTATCTGAGCTCTAGTGGATAAAGCCCATTACTTCTCTCTGACTCTTGTACTTAAAGAGTTAGTGCACACAGCATATCATCACATTGTAGAAAAATTTTAGCATACAGATGAACTAAAAGGGCTATAATGGTCATATTTAATTTCCTTTGTCATTCAGTCTACAGAAATGTTTTGAGCACCTAGGTGTCAGTAGGGCTCATTGCTCAATACACAGTGGTGAACAAAGCACTTCTCTTCAGGAGCTGATAGTGTAGTGATGAAGACAGCTGTGAAAGGCAGGGTCCCCCATAAAAGATTGTAATGAATATTATATAGGAAAAGAATGGGATCCAATGTGTCAGATCCGTAAGAGGCCATCAGTTAAACTTTGAGGTCTGGGAAGATCTCTTTGAGGAAAATGTAATGAGACCTGAAGGGCAATTAAAGAGTCTGTGGTGGGGGGGATGATTTATAGGAACTCTGCTGAGGCTTGCCCACCTCTACCACAGCTCACCCTTGTGTGATGGGCTCTGCTCTTTCCTTGGGTGAGGTCTACCACTGCAACATCAAGTTGTGATGACAGCACATTCTCCTGGCCCCCCTCCTTTTTTTTTTTCTTTCACTAATTGGAGCCTTTGTTGGTTGAATCACATGCTGGATGCTAAGACGTTTTCTTGGCTTAGAGCAGTGGCTTTCACATCTGTTAGCAGAAAGATGATATTGTGGTATGTATTTTATATTTTTATTCTAAAAGGTAAGAAACAAATCTTTATTAGGATTTACTTTAAGATTGGCATAGTATGAGTATATAGCATATAAATATCATCTAAGGATATATGTTAATAATTTTACAGATAGGTGTGTGCAATCAAAATGTTAGATCACTTAAAACATCGAATAACCAGGAATCATTGCACAGAGTAAGCAGAGCTCAAACTTTGCAATCCCCCTTTTCACCTTTTTCTTTAGAGGCAGCTATTCCTCACACAGCCTGCTTAAACTCCTCTCTGATAATCAAGAAAGCTTCATTCTCTGATAACTTTGACCCATACTTAAATTGTTCATATCCCTGATAGCTCATAGCATTCCCTGTCTGATTCACTCTTCTGCTGTTTTAGTAATACTGCCCTTTATTGCTTTCTGATGTTTTCATCTGCAAAGGTCTTGTCTTTCCAAGTAGACATGGGATGTTCCGCGGCTAGATTGGATCTAGTACATTTTTATATGACATTGTGCTGGGCAAAGAGAAAGTACTCAGTGGATATTTCTGGACTAAATCTTCTTTGCTATTCAAAGGACCAGCAGCATCAGCATCACCTGGGAGCTTGTTAGAGCACTTATTACAATTTGCACTATACTAGTGCATTTCTGTATTTTTCTCATTTCCTCAGTGGTTCTCAGATTTTACTGGGTGTGAATTACCTATGGGAGGATCCTATTAAAATGCTGATTCTGACTCAGTACATCTGGATGAGACTCAAGATTGTGATTGTGATTTTAACAAGTTTCCAAGTTATTCTGGTGCTTCTGGTCTGGGAACCACACAGTTAGATTTAAGGTTCTAGGACTACACTCTCCAGTATGGTAGCCCTAGCCACATGGAGCTAGTGAGCACTGGATACATGGGATTTTGGAGCTTAATAGGGTAGAAAGAATATAAAACACCTCATCGATAATTTAAAAATAGTGATTATAAGTTAAATTGATAATAGTTTGGATATACTGGGTTAAATATAATATCACCTTTAATTTATCTATTTTTACTTTTTTTTTTTTTTTTTTTTTTTTTTTGCCTTCAGGGCTGCACCCATGGCATATGGAAGTTCCCAGGCTAGGGGTCGAATCAGAGCTGTGGCTGCAGGCCTACACCACAGCAACGCAGGATCCAAGCCTCGTCTGTGACCTACACCACAGCTCACAGCAACACTGGATCCTTAACCCAATGAGTGAGACCAGGGATTGAACCCACATCCTCTTGGTTACTAGTCAGATTTGTTTCCTCTGAGCCACAATGGGAACTTCTCTTTTTACATTTTTAATGAAGCTACTAGAAAATTTGAAAGTACATAAGCAACTCGTGTTATATTTCTATTGGACAGTACCGCTCTAGAAGATTCCCCTAGTTCTCTTAAACATGTTACCAGTATAATGGTAGCTGAAAGAAAATTTATAATTATGAATTACAAGACCATCTTCAGAAAAGTATTCTTCCTCAGAAAAGTATATATCCTAGAAATGCTATTTTTTTATTACTCAAAATACTGAGATTTTGTCAACATTTAGGATTCCTATGTGTATGTGTGATTCATAATATAGGCCTCCTTCTGCATGAATGAATATGCATATAAATATTGGATTAATCATTTGTGATTAGCTTCTCGACAAATACAGATGATGGATGAGAATGTTGTTACATGCAAGGTGTAATGTAATTGTCCTCAAGTTCTTGATATTCTCCATTTTTCTCATTTTTTTCCCCTCTGCATTTCAGTTTTGGAAGTTTCTATTGACGTATCTTCAGGCCCACTGATTCTTTCCTCAGCTGTGTCTACCCTACTGATGAATCCATTAAAGGCCTTTTTCATTTCTCTTACAGGGATTTGATTTCTAGCACTTGTGGGTTCTTTCTTCAGATTTCCATTTCTGTGCTTATATTGCCTATGTGGTCTTGAATGTTGCCTACTTTTTCTATTAGAGCCCTTAGCATGTTAATCATCATAATTTTAAACTCCTAGTGTGACAGTTCGAATATCCCTCCCATATCTGAATCTGAATCTGACATTTGTTCTTTGTCTTCAAATGATTTTTGTTTTTTTGCCTTTTATTAGGCTTCAGAATTTTTTTGAGAGCTGGACATGATGTGTTGGGTAAAAGAAAGTGGAGCAAACAGACCTTAAATGATGCAGTGGTGAGGTGTAAGGGGAGGGGAAGCAGTCTATAGTCCTATGATTAGGTCTCAGGCTCTTAGTAAGCCTGCCCCCTGGACTGTGGACTTTACTAGCTCATCTCAGTTACCTACTCCCACCCCCTTAGGTGAAATAGGAAGGTCAGAGAGGCCTAGAGTTGGATGTTTCTCTCCCTCCAGGCCAGTTAGACTCTGGTAAAAATGACTTCTGGTGAAACTGTTTCCTTTGAGGGCAAGCCCTAAGAGCAGAGTGATCTGGTGTATTTCACAGTGGCTACTTTCCCCCTTCTTCTTGCTGGAAGCACCAGGAGATGTTTCTCATCCTCACCATGAGAACTGGTAGGGCTCCTCCTCCAAGTAAAACTCACAAAACTGTGGGAGCCCCCTAAGACTGGGCTCCTTGGAGTTTTTCACTCTCAAACTTGTCCACACTGAGATTCCAGTAATTCATCGTTTACAGTGGAGGTTTTCCTCCTCCAGACTGGTTCCCTCAGGGGTTCAGCTCTTGAGTTTATGCTCTGATGAGTTGTAATTTTCTGTATTTGCCTGTCTGTCTGTTCAAATTTAGGAGGCAACAGTTTTCCCTCTGGTTGCAGTTCTTTGATGGCTATAGGAAAAATTGTCTTAAGTTAATTAAACTTTTTTTTCTTGTTGTGGGGATGGGAATGATGACTTCCAAATGCCTTACATGCCAGACTAGAAAGCAGAAGTTCCGAAAGTATAATGATGTACAGCTAGGAAGGACCCAGCTATAGTTGACAGAAAAAAGCAAAAGTTTCATCAAACTGAAATGACACGTGGGGGGAAGATCAAGATGCAGTTAGTAACCTTGATTCAGGGCTGATTTTTTTCATTTGTTAGTCATTATTTTAAAATTGATGGGGAGTTCCCATTGTGACTCAGTGGTAACAAGTCCACCTAGGATCCATGAGGACTTGGGTTTCATCCCTGGCCTCACTCAGTGGGTCAAGGATCCAGCATTGCCATGAGCTGTGGTGTAGGTCACAGATGCAGCTTGGATCTGCCATTGCTCTGGCTGGCAGCTGAAGCTCCAATTTGACCCTTGGCCTGGGAACTTCCATATGTTGTGGGGGAGGCCCTAAATAAAGACAAAAAAATTCGATGGACACATCATTTTTCATATTCTTTACAGTTAAAATCCATGTTAGAATTATGAATAGCTAGTGTTTTTTTTTTTGTAACCCATGCTTCTTGATTTTGCTTTTTATGTTTTCTTGAAAATCTTCTGCTCTTTGGGGATCTTGTGTTCATCTTAAGTGGTAGGCTTTAATGTGATATTTCAAAGTATTTTGTATATTCTTTTCTAAGGCTTTGTAGTCTTTTTTTGTGTATCATGTTGATGGGGAGGAATATGGAAGGGTAGTGGATAGCCATAAGTTAGGGGTTCTTTTCAGGTGGCCATACATCTAGAATTTTGGTTGGTTCTAGTGCTGGAAGCCAAATTGATTTTCTGATCTTCAGGGGAGTCAATCTCCTGGTATGATGTTGGGCAAGTCATTCAATCTATTTTTGTCTCTCTTTTTTCATTTATAAGGTGGAATTAATAGCTGCCTGCCTTACAGAGTTGTGAACATTGAATAGGTAAATCTGGGTACAACACTTAGAACTATCTGCCAAGCATTGTTCTATCTGCAAGGTATTATTTTTGTTCTTGTGTTTTGAAAATTCCTAAAGTCCTCTGAAGTATGGAGGGAAGGATCAGGCTTAGGGACATTGAATTTTTGCAGGTTCACTTAGGTCAACTGTCCTTCTGCTATATGCCCTGTCTTAGTGTGCTGTTTGTAGGGCCAGTGCCATGTGGAGATCAATTCATTCCTTCATTCACTCAGTAAATACATATAGAGTAGCCATTCTCTATCATATGGCTACACTAGACTTTGGGAAGATGATAGCAAACAAAACACTATTCAACCCTCAGAGAACACCAGTGTTTTGGGAGATGTGCGAACGGTAGTGGTTCCAGAATTTCTATATAAACGGCAATCTTCTTAGAAAGGGAAGGGGGTAGAGACTTGTTTTAAAATTGTACTAGCCTTTGTAAGCCCACTGTTCTTACCTGCGTCAGTAGCTGAGAGTGGCTGATATATGTGTCCTAGAGAAAATAGTGGGTAAAATGAGACATGAAAATGAAAGTAGGGGGCAGCTAGGTGGGGAAGAGGGAAGAGAGTATTTGTCAAGTCCATGTAGTTTGGTTATCTGTGTCATATAACAAACCACCCCCAACACTTAGTGGTGTAAAATAACAATCTATTTTTTTTAATGGTCATGGGTTCTTTGGGTCAGGAACTGGGATAGGGTGTGATGGGAAGGGATTATTTTTGTTCTACAGTTTCTGGTTCCTCATCTGGGAAGACCTAGTTGGATGAGGTGGCTGGAGAACTGGTGGCTGTAATCATCTGGAGACTTCATCACTTACATTGTCTGTGATGACACAATGGCCAGGCTCAGAAGGATTGCTGACCAGAGGACCTACATACACATGGCTTCTCCATGGGGTTTGGCCTTCTTGCAGAATGGTGACTGGGTTCTAAGAGAGCATCCAAGAAAGGGAGTATCCGGAGCATTGAGTGTTCAAAAGCCCGAGGAAGAAACGGCAAGTCGTCTTCTCATCAGCCCTTGGAGGTCACAGAGATATTGTTGAGGATATGTTTGGAAAATTGAGTCCATCATGCCACACTAACAAAGTGTGGTTTATTTGGGATAACAGTCAGTTCTCTCTGTCTGGAGCATAACGTTTGCCTGGAAGACTTTTACTTGTCCTTTTCTAGGAGCTGTATTCTAGGGAAGGACGTTCTTTTGATTTTATAATAGGCTACCTGGTATATCAGAGAGTCTAAGGACAATAGAATCAGCAAGACATGGTTCACTTAGTTTCTTTATTTTCTGTATTCATTGCACAGATTCAAGAGAGACATAATTTTATTAGAAATACAAGAAATATAAAATTTTATATGTTGGATAGTATTTTTACACTCCCTTTTGTTAATTTTAAAAGCAGAGAACATTTAATCTTTTTCTCATTCTAAAATACCATAAAAATAAAGTAGCTGTTTCCTATGTGAGCTTTCTAATTATCCATGGCTAACACAGGAACATTCTCTATCATTTGTCTCGTACTTCAGAATGGACGAATGTATGGATAGTTTTTTCTGGTGCATATAGTTTTCACTTTTTTTTTTTAGTTTTCACTTTTATATTTTTCTTAGTTTTCAGTTCTTGAAAAATGGTATTAATATACTATTTTTATGGTGTTTCTTAAAAATACTTTGCCTGAATCTTCCCTTCCAATCCCTATAAACTAAAAAACCTGCCCTTTAGACAGTAAATGAAAGAAATCTTTTCTTTCAGTGGCTCTTGAATTAAATGAGTTCTCCTAGCCCTGGTATAAAACCGCACAGGGCTTGTAGTAAGGCGGTTCTCTCTGACCTGACATCTGAAGGGCTGAGTTAGAAATATTTTGAGTCCTTTTTATGGGCCATATTTTGGAATTTCTTCTTTTCCTAGGTCTTATACATACCATCATCACTTCTATAAAACACTGTGCAAATGTAAACCCCCAAATATCATCATATTCATCTTATTCATTTATATGTAGAATGAATTACTTTTAACTTTATTCTTCACTTTTCTGGGGGGCAGGGGTGCTGTTGTGTGCAGTGGCCTGATGTGGAATCTCAGTTCCCAGAGCAGGGATTGAACCTGCGCCACAGTGGTGAAAGTGCCGAGTCCCAACCACTAGACCACCAGGGAATCCCCAACCATGCACATTTTATAATAACTTATATGATAACTTATACACTTGAGGTAGAAGCCAATATCATTGCTGAATGCTGTCAATGAGCAAGACGCAACACAGTCATTTACCGTATTTATGAATTCTACCTCCTGAATATGTCTCAAATTACATTTCCTACTGCATACGTGCCCTCACTCTCTCGCTGCTCTCTCTCACTCCCTCTTGCTCTCTTTATGTCTCCCTCTCCCTCTTTGCATCATGGTGTAGTCATGAAAAGAACAAGAGTTCTTTTGGAACTACAGAGTCCCAGGCTTAGTCTCAGCTCTAACATTGTGACCTGGGGTGAGCTTGGCAAACTCTGATTCTCAATTCTGTGTGCATAAATTGTGGATAATTGTGCCCACCTCATAGTGTTTTGTGATAATTAAATGAGATAAGACAGAGTATCTGGAACATAGCAGACCCTTAATGATAAATGTTGGCCCCTCCTCTGAGATCCTCATCCTCTCTTTCCAGAACTGTTTCATTGAATTCCAATCAGGAGTGTTGCTTTGGTAATTTCTTTTGTCTCCAATTAAGTGCAGACCTCTCATGCTGGCTTTTAAGACCCTTCACGTTTTAGCAGCTGTTTTGCTTCTCTATTGCTGTGTAAAGAACCAACCTGAAACAGTTGCTGAAAACAACCTTTTAATTTTATTTCTCACATTTCTCTGAGTTGGATGGTTCTTCTGCAGGCTTTTGTTGGGACCTCTCAAGTCAGATAGCAACTGGGGCTGGCAGATCCAACGTGACACAACTCATATATCTGGCACTTTGGCTTGGACAGCTGTGTTCAGCAGGGGCCCCATAAACTTATGGTTTCTGCCTCCTCACTTGACCTTTCTTTTTTCACATCTCCACCATGGTGACCAGAGTTCTTATGTGATGGTTCAGGGCTCCATAAATGATAAAACAGAAGCAGTCAGGTGTTCTTAAAGCTGAGACCCAGAACCACACAGGTCACATCTATTGCATTTGATTGGCTACAAAGGAGTCCTAGGGCTAGTCTGGGTTCAGTGTGGGAGAAGACTACACAAAAGCCTGGTTATGGGGAGGCAACGTGCACTGGGGCACCAGCTAACAAGCAACAAATTTATTTTATACTTTGCTCTTCTGCATTTCTTGCCAGTGTACTCTGTACTCCAAGTATACAATCTCTCAAAGATTTCATTAATGTATGTGTAAGAGGTATCAGGGTACAAGCTTTGCAGATGGCTACTCCCCTTGTCTGAAATGCTCTCTTTTTACATAGATGTGAAGCTTCTCTGCCTACCTTCTGACAACTAAAATGTTCACCTCATCTGGGAGGCCTTCCTTCCTTTGCATGGAGAGTCATCCCTACCATGCTATCTGGCAACATTTTATATTGTTATAGAGTACTTGTCAGCTTGTTGGAGTCTGTCACTCAAACTGTATTTGAGCCTCTCAAGGGAATGGCTCAGTCTTTTCACTGTCTTATACCCAGTGTTGTAGCCTGGCTTCTTCCAGAAATAGACCTGAGACAAGGCTTTGAATACAAGCCGATTATTTGGGAAGGTGATTCCAAGATGCTCTAAAAGAGAGTGAGGTGTGAAGCAGGGAAGGGAAGGAAGGCAGTGTAGAATGTGTTGATGAGCATATTCCTATTGTGGGCAGCAGGGGTTGATGTCACTGGGGACCTCTGGGAAGCTGTAGAGAACTCCTGTCAGACTTGTCCCACTCAATGGTGAGGGTATTGGGATGTTTTTTCACTGACTCCCATCCTTCATTCATTGAAGGGTATTAGCTCCTGGCATTTGGACCTGGGCTGTACTTTAGCTTAGCCCAAGAACATCGTGAGCTGGAAAATCAGGGTGGTTGCCGAACAAAGCCAATAGTGTGTCAGGGCATGGTGAGAGCTATGGAGAGGGTGGACAGAGGCATCTGGAACATCTGCAACAGCCAGTCATAGAACATAATATAGAAGCAGTAAACATTGACTGAATGGCATGAATGAGTGAGTAAAGATTGTAGGGATTTTTTTTGGGGGGGGGGGTGAAGCCCAAATCAAGAAAATTGAAAAGACCTTTGAAAATATGTATTCAAAGAACATATCTTTGAAAAATCAGAACTTCTGATGTCCACTAATGTATTCACTATTCTTTTATTATTTTCCTCTCTTGAGTACTTTCAGCTTTCCTTGTTAAACTATCCCGTGGGACATTAGCAGAGTACAGGGCAGTACCTGTTTTGCTTTGGAATGTGTTGCATGTGAGATGGGAGGCAGACAGTCTAGAGGAGGGGTCTGAGAGATTTGGACAAGTTACGTTGGATGGGGATCTGTGTAAAGGATTTGGCACAGGCTGCATTAATACATTTACTGATGCATCATTTATTCATGCTAGTTGTAAATTATTCTTACATTTATATATGTAGTTCTGCTGTGGACAGACTTTGGCAAATCTTCTACTACATTTTATTCTTACTTTATTTATAATAGTTGTCTTCAGGCCGCTTGCGTTCAAGACTGGCAAAATTGCTTTAGAAATTAAAAGAACAAAAATTCCCAAAGTTAATTCACATAGAGTGGAACCTCCAGAAAACATAGATGTTGAGAAATGACATATTTATTAGTGTTCAGACAAGCATGTCTCCCTGGACTTTTTAACAGAGTTGGGAGGATGTGACTTGATTTATAAATGAACCTGTGCAGTAATGAGGCATCTTTTAAAGAAGCTAGGCTCTCCAACTTGAGTGAATGTCAGAATTACCTAGGTGCTTGTCACAGATAAGGAACCCATCCTTCTGTAATACATATTTAATATGCAAGCCAGATTAGTCTGAAGATCTTGCAGGTTTGAGAATTGCTATCTCAAAGGCATGAAAACGACTTTGCCTGTCTGAATGAAGTTTAGTCTGCCTGGATTACTAATTCCTTGTGGGCTGTGGCCGTGTTTCCTACTGATTTGGCTTCCCCTATAGCACCAGCTCGGGGTTGAGTATATAGTGAACTATTAGTACATATTTATTGATGACAGCTATTTTAAGGCCAGCCTATTTGTACTTGACTTAATCAGTGGTGGAAAGGTATTCCAAGAAATGGCAGATCTTGGGTAATATTGCAAGTTTCTGCTTTTATTGTGCTGGATCTGCAATTTGGCATTTCATTGGAATATGGAAACAATTAGTTACCTTGCTATTGAACACAATTCTTTGAATCATTCACTTAAGGGTATGGGAGGGAGCTACCATGTATTGTGTTCCATTGACAGATGGGTTATCTCATTCAATTCTCACAATAATCCTATGAGGAAGGGCTATTATCCTCATGCTATAGATGGGAAAATAGTTGCCAAAGGATAAATAACTTGTGCAAATTCCTTACAGCAAGTAAGTGGCAGAGCAGGGGTTAGAGTCTAAGTTCATCTCTCCCCAGTGTTCATGCTTTTATCAAGACATAGACTCTTTTCAAGGCACCTTCCAAATAAAATTCCATTGTGAAATAGCACTTGATAGAGAGTGGGGGAAGTGAAGGTGGGGCAAAATTTGGTTCTTTTTTAGCCTGACTGTATTTTGAGTGTCTTCTCACTTAACCTTTTTCTTACCCTGATCTTTTCCTTGGTCTTCATTCATTTTCCCTTCCAGTTCACAGCAAGAAGTAGATAGATGGTGGGACAGTAGCCAATAATGGTGGTAAAAGCCTTTTAGTTTCTTATTTTTATCTTTAAGCTCTTCCCTGGATTATCCAGCATTGCCTCAATTCTCCAGTTAAATTTTACAGTGGAAACCTGGCATAAGTGGGATGAAGCCCTTGACTATAAACTGAGTTACAAGAAGCAACACATGTTGAATTTTCAAAAACTGGTTAAACAAAATGATTAGAATTTACTAAAGTTGAGGATGAGCGAGAGTTTGGGACAGCTATAATAAAGAGAATTCTTATGTTCAAGAGGGATTTAGAAGGATATTAGGAAGCAGTATTGCAAGGGTTGACATAAGAAGAGGTCAGGATATATATGGGGATTTCAGTTTTATTGGAGGTCAAGGTGAGAATATTTTTTGAGTAGCATCAAAGGGAGCTTGAAAAGCAGTCTCAGAGATAAGAGAAATGTGAGAATTGCAAGGCGGGGATCATTCCAAGATTGCTGGCTTGGGAATCTTTGTGGATAAAGGGAATTAGGACTGGTTACACTTAAACTCTATCCTGCAAATTGTCCTGAAGCAGAGATGGGTGTCAAAATCAGGTAGGTCATCTGATAAGAGACCAAAGTAGGTGTCAAAGGGTGTGTTTGAGTCATACGTTATCATAGCCAGAGTCACATCCTTAGTTGCTGTTCGTAGTGAGAAATCTAAGTGTAAAGTTAACAAGGAACCAAAAGAATTCTTGCTCAGAAGGGTGGGCAGAGTGTCCAGAAGATTTACAGAATGTCAAAGGCATTTTTCACTTGATAGTTCTCTTGCTATATATATAAAGCTTATCACTTGGATTTTACAGCATGAGTGGTCCCTGCTTTCCCCTCTCACCTTCTTCCCCCTCATGATTTTTGTTTTGTTTTCTTTCCCTTATATAACAAAAAAACCCCATGTCTAATGGCACATTTGCCTCAAAAATACTGAAAAGAGGATGTGATCTGAGGGTGATACCAGAGAAGCCAGGTTAGGTGGGTTCCCTTAATTTCTTTTGGTGTTTACTGGCTTGATTGTTCGTCAGACCTCTTTGCTTAACCCCATCCCTTCAATGTATAGAATATTCCATACTTATTCCACTCTCTGCCTAAATATGTTCCCTCTCAATGTGCCTTCTCTTTATTTTGATGCCTGGGTGTTCTTTGGCTCTAGCTGGAGAATTTTACTGTGAAAAGAATGACCTTTACTCTTTCTTTTATAAACACACCCTTGGAACCCTCCTTGACCTGATGCGATGCGGGAGCAGTTAAGGGCGTGAAGTCCAGAAAATCAGGTAGGATGGATGTATGAGGAGTTAAAAAGAATCAGCCCCTGGAAGGTTACAATGGTAGGGGATTTAAGGGACCTGCCAGAGGCAGGACAGTCATTAATTCCCCAATTAAACTGGAAACCACGTGAAGGCAGGATCTGTATCTGTCTTCTTCAGTGGAAAAATTTTCCTCTTTGCAGCAAAATTCCTGGCACATAATAGGTGCTCAATTATTTGGTGAATGAATGAATGAATGAAGACCTTCAGTCTTTACCACCAGACACCATTACAATAATTTAGATTGTCAGGGGTAGCCAATTCCATATTCATCTTATAGCTAGAGCCTAGGTCTCTACGTGGCATTCACTTTCCTGTATTATTGTCATGTACCCCTGTCACCTTGTATATTTTAAGCATCATAAAGGGAAGGAACATCAATAGATGTCACTATCCTCAGATCTCAATTCCTAGCATAGTGGGCTTTATGTAGTAGGAAACTAGCACATCTTTTTAAATAAATGAATTAAGTAACTTTCAGCATAATGATATGACTTCTCAGGGAAATTTTCAGACATTTGAAAGTGCTATGCTAAGAAATTTTTGGACCAGACTTTGAGATGATAAAATCTGGCCTCTAATGATTACCTTCTGCTGATATATACTAGTACTCTCCAGTGGAAACTGGAAATTCTAGCCTGATATTGATGATGACTGGTTTATTGGAATCTTACTTGAACAAATGTAGGTTAAATTTTGAAAGGATAAATTCTATTAATAAAGCTGGCAGAAGATAGCTTTTGATGGTCTAAAGCTTCCATGGTTGGTGAAATATTTGCAAGGGTATTGGAAAGATATGACAGTTCATTTTCTTAAGGAAAGGATTTAAATCATAACCCTTCCTGGTGCAGACATGGATTGCCATCTCCAGAGGGGGGATATATTAGGACCTACTAGGTACATGATGTTTTCTGCTTTTTGCTAGCTTCTATAAATATGTCATGTAAGTGATGCCACACGAGGAATGGCACAAGTTGGCTTATGTCAAACAACAGAAGTCAAAACATATGGCAAATGACTATACCACTTTCCTGCCTGATTTTATCAGAGGTCAAAGATTACAAGTCGCTAGCAAGGAGGGGCGGGGTTTAGAGATGATTACATTAGGAGGAAGCCAGGTGGTTGTTGAGGGTCTTGATTTTGGAGCCAGTTTGGGGTCCAGTCCTGATTCTAGCCCTTCCTACTGATGTGACCTCATTCAAGTTACCTAACCACCATGTGCTTCAGTTTTCTTCTATAAAAAATGACGATAATAATAATCGTCATCATCTCATCCAGTGTCAGGAGGGTTATGTGAAATAATATCTGTAGAGCCCTCAGAATGGTGCCTGGCACATAGTAAGCCCATATCTGTGTTTTTTATTACCATTAGCTTAAGACCTCAATTGACATAGAAGAAACTGAGGTCCAGAGTTATGAATCCCTGTAGGTAAGGCCACAGAGTCTGGGCCAGAACCTAGCTCTTCTCATCCCCAGTTCAGGGCTCTTTTTACTATGCCATGATGATGCCTTGCTATGTATGAAATTATATCATTAACCCCCGAGAAATAGGTATCTCTTGACTGCAATGCTTTTTGTTTTTTTAAGGTAACAGCCAGTGATACATAGGAATAATATCAAGAAGCATCTTTTGGCCTTAGGTGTTGTTGCAAATATGCTGGTGCCCTGTCCATACCTTGTCCACTCGCTGGATCAGTGTGTGCTCTTAGCATCCTTCTATGGGCATCTGTAACTCTCTGCTTGTGGACTTTTTCTTGACCTTTGTATGGAAAGGCCAGAAATATCCAAGAGTTAGTAACCCCTTGGGAATAGCCTCCCCCACAATGATGGAAATGATTTGAAGAATAAACACTCCGGCTACTTGCCCTTTGGAGGAGATAATACTGGGATTATGCTTCACTCTCTCTCTCTCAGGAGTCCCCAGCAGGATGAAACCTCCAAAGCACACAGTAGACACCTGCTCAAACACCTGTTCACTGACAGCACATCCTGAATTGGTTGCTTGCTTTTTTCCCGTCTCACTTCCCTTCTCTCCTGGTATTTTCTGGGATTACTTTACAAGTAAACCACTTGCACCCAAGTCCTTGTCTCGTGGTCTGCTTCACCTCAGGCATGATGGTTCTAAAGAAGTGAGAAGTCTAAGAACTCTATGATTTTGAGACAGATAAACTCAAATGACTGTTAGGCATTCTAGAAGATGCTTGGGAAAAAATGCGGGCTGTGAGGCCCCTCAGAAAAATATGGCCATGTTTTTAGAGTACCTTTTCCCCATACATAATAAGCTGGGCCTACTTAGAAATATAATGTTCTCAGAAACTTTTAAGCCCTGAAGGAAACTGGAAATGTTTGAACAAATAAAAATACTTACATAGCTTATATAATTTTTAACACCCTTCACAGATCTAAAGTCATTTTGTTAAATTAGGAACATAAAAATGCATTATGTATAACTTGGTTGGCTCCTAAAAGTATCATGTTTGATATCTTGAGAGATGTGAAGGCCTAGAAAATTTGAGGAGCAAAAAGACTATTTTGAAAAGGAATCTTGAAATGCCATGGTTAAATAAAATTCCAAGATTATTCTATAAGCTAGTTAGGGATAGGCTGCTGGTACACTTGGGGTCATTTCCTCTGTCCTGGAATTGCCATAAGAGATTGATTTCTAGGGAAGTTTAGGAGCTAGAACTGTGGGCATGAGGCCCCAGGAATTGTGGGGTTTGTGGAATGTCTTGATGTTTCAATGTGGAAAACTTGGGAGTAGCTTTGAGTTATTCCATTGTGATACATTACCAAACCCCAAACAGTGGGCCCTAGACAGTTCTTATGCACCTCAGAAAGACCTTCAGGCACCCCTATATTTACTTATAAATCCATCTCTAGTTATGAACACTGTAGAGAAAAGACAGCTATGATGAGATGCAGATGCTGCATAGTCTGTATGGCCCAGATACTGGCTGAGAGACCTGGTTCCTCACACCAGCATCACCTTTCCTTGCAAAATCATAGAAGTTAATCAATTATCAAATGATACTCCCCTGCCACAGGGATTGGTTTGAATGTGGCTTCTTTGGCTCAGTGGTCAGGGTTTTTGTCGAATGGTTAAAGGAACCCTCTCCTCTTGGATGTAAATTGCCATTGAAAGTCAGTCTTGGAAATCAGCCTTTAAAAGAGTGTATGCAGGGCAGAGAAAATTGCCTAGAGTTTAGGAGGGAAGTGGAACCAGAGGCATGATCCAACTGTACCTAAAACCACTATCTATGGACTTTGCAGTTACTTTAGCCTCTATCCTCTTGAGCGTTTTAGCCTATTTATATGAGGACTTCTATTTCTCATGCCAGAAGGTGTTCTTATGGACAGACTTAGGCATGATAGGAATGTGACTACTGGAACTTCCTCTTTGAAAATAATACAAATTTTTCTTAAAGTATCGTCTATCACAAAAAGCTCTATACGCAAGCCTCATTTTATGGACTTTTCTGCAGTCGATGTTAAACATGGCCGAGAAATCTGAGCACCATTAGGAATTTGGCAGAGGTCAGAGTTCAGGGGTATTCTTGAAGTGGAGTTTCAGTATAAACATGGGGGTGGAAATTTTCTAGCAATCAAAAACAGTTTATTATTTTGCAAGCACATTTTACAAAACTAACTGGCTATGTTCCAACTTGAATAAGCAAATTAGAATAAACAATTCCACCTGGCTTAGATACCTATTTTATTTGGGCAATTGGCCGTTCACTTGGCATGTAGTAGTAAGCATTCAACAGCTGGTGCTCTTCCACCCAGGGGGCCTTTCTTTTCAGAAGATAATTACTTCAGAGATTGACAAAGAGCTGGGATCTGAGCTGGGTTCATTCAAGACCAAGGATATACTAAAACCTTAGGAATCACGATTTTAAATAGTAGTCATAAAATGGAAATCTTTTTTCTTTGAGACACATTGTAAGAATTTTCCTCTAAGAGTCAGGAACATATTTTAAAAGGTTTTTCCTTTAGACACCAATTTAAGAAAGTATTTAAACTAATCAAGTGTGACCTTGTGCCAGTGATGGAGAATTTTCTCCTGGTGAGATGCTAGCAGTTTGCAGAATACAAAACAAAATGAAACATGATTGGCCACATGCATTATTTTTAATGTATGTAGTGTTTTTCATTGTATCAAGCTCTCTGTCTAGGAACACTCATCATGCTCCAATACATGCATGGCAAACTTGTACACATCTTCATTTCAGCTTATGGCTCTTCCTTCAGGAAGCCTTGAAATATCAGCAGCAGCACCACCAGTGAAAGATATGTGTGCAGTGTTCTGTAACTGACCATCATGACATTTCTCATACTCTGTTGGAAATTCCTCTTGACTTGTCTTTATCCCCAACTGTGGCAAATGGACTTTAAGGTGGCCCCCAATGATCCCAATTTCTTGGTGTTTACACTCTTGTATTATTTCCCCCCTGCCCCTTGATTTTTGGATGTATGATTTGTTTTAGTCAATGGAATATGGCAAACGTGATGGAATGGCATTCCCTTGATTAGCTCACATTATATAAACTCTGCCTTGCTAGCAGCTCATTCTAGAGACTCTCCTTGGTAGCTGTGAAGAAGCCAGGTGCCAGATATCCTAAAGCTGTAAGGAAATGAATTCTGCTAATGATCCAAGTGAGCTTAGAAGTCCTATTGTGGTTTCCCATTTTACAGATAGGAATTGGAGGTTAGATATGCTCAGTTTCTTTCCTTAAGGCACAGCGTGAGTAACGGGTAGAATCAGGATCTTTGGGTCCCCTGCATGCAGCGCAGTGACTAGCATATACTAGGTATCCAAGAGATGCCTCTCACATTAGTGTGTGAGGGCCAGGCTGTGACCACCTACAGAGAACTTCTCAACCTGAGCACTTCCAAATCACCCATTCTTTCTAAAGCAAGCCCCTTCAGGTGGAGAATTAGAAGAGGAAGCCTAACTGACTATGAAGCTTTATGACCTTTACTCTGAGGCTTGATGACCAGATTCATCAATAGTTGTTGAAAACTTGAGAGAGGACAGTCTTAATGTTATCACCATCATCTTAATATTTTAATATTATCACTAATTACAGGAATTAGTTCTGTGTTCTGCCTCTGGTTAAACGTTTTCTTGTTAATGCTCATTTTTCTCTGGGAGATGATCAGCTCCTCTTGGTGGTCACTGTTCTCTGCTTGAGGGACTGCACTGTGCTCTTCATGGTGAGTTTGGCATTGTGCATGGAAACATGAGCAGTGGAAAGATGAGTGGGCAACACACTTAGCAGTTAAGCCTCTTGAGCTGTAATAATGATTGTTCAGCCTTCATCATCTTTTATGAATGTCTTTTCCTCAAGATCAGAGTATGACACTTTTTTTTTTAAAGTTACTGGGTGCTGTGAATAATTTCATCCTCTGGAAATACCTATTGAGATACTGCTTGAAACCATTTTTAAATATTTTACAGCTTTTTTTATATAATGTTTTTTATTTTTTTCCATTATAGTGATGATTGGATTAGGAAGAAGTGGTATATATACACAATGGAATACTACTCAGGCATAAAAAAGAACAAAATGATGCCATTTGTAGCAACATGGATGGAACTAGAGACTCATCCTGAGTGAAGTAAGTCAGAAAGAGAAAGACAAATAGCGTATGATATCACTTATATCTGGAATCTAATATATGGCACAAATGAACCTTTCCATAGAAAAGAAAATCATGGACTTACTTGAAATCATTTTTTGGCAGATTTTTAAACAGAGTGCTTGGAAATGTTACACTCCTCCTTTCTTTGACTCTTTCCTCTTCCCCCCTCTCCTCCCTTTCTTCCTCTCTCTCTCCCTCTTTTTTTTCCCCCCACTCTCTCTTACTCCCTCCTTTGTTCTCCAGATGTTTATCGTGCATCTAATAGGTGCCAAAGTTAAAAGGTTATACAGGTCTGACAACATCTCCCATCTCCTAGAGTGTGTACATGTGTGTGTGTGTTCACAGAAATAAATAGGCAAATAAAGAATAAACAAAATATCCATAGTAAATACTATGAAGAGAAAATTGGGTGATATGATAGGGATTCAGGGTGAATTCCTTAGATTAGGTGAATAGTAAAGGTCTTTTCATAAGGTTTTAAGCTGGGACAAGAAAGCATAAGATCTGCAAAGATCTGGTGGAAGAGAACTTTAGGCAGAGGGAGTAGTAAATGCAACACTTCTGAGGTGAGAGTGAGTATGGGAAGTTTGAGGGACACCACTAAGATCACAATGACTGTGCTGGGAGAGGGGAAGTGGGGGAGGGGATGAGGTTATAGACACTAGATCAGATAGGGCCTTGTAAACTTTGGTAAAGAGTTGTTAATTCTAAACAAAATGGAGAGCAGTTAGATTGTTTTAGGTAGAGAAATTAAATGATCTGATTGATTATTACAAAATAGGTTTCTGGGAATTCCCGTCGTGGTGCAGTGAAAACGAATCTGACTAGGAACCATGAGGTCGTGGGTCCAATCCCTGGCCTTGCTCAGTGGGTTAAGGATCCAGTGTTGCCATGAGCTATGGTGTAGGTCGCAGATGCAGCTCGGATCCCGCGTTGCTGTGGCCATGGAGTAGGCCGGCAGCAACAGCTCCGATTAGACCCATAGCCTGGGAACCTCCATATGCAGTAGGTATGGCCCTAAAAAGACAAAAACAAAACAAAACAAAAAACAAACAAAAAAACAAAAACAAAATAGGTTTTTGGGTAATAGGTATAAATGTCTTAATTTTTTATTTTCTGTTTGCATTTCTGAAATATTTCATATTTTTAAGATTATTTTTTATTACTTCACCCAAAGGAGAAGGGAAAGAATGGAGGGGGCAGGAGGCCATTGTATAATTTTAGGTGATAAAGGTAGCTGGGACTAGGGTGGGAGCAGATGTGATGGAGAGAAGCAGACGAACTCAGGCTGTGTTTTGAAAGTTGAGTTGTTAAGACTTGCTGACGACAGATTGAATGTGGATCATGAAAGAAAAAAACAGGAATCAAAGATAGCTTTTGCTTTGAGCACTTGGTTTAGAAGATGGTTCCATTTACTGAGATGAGGAAACTGGGGAAAGCAAAGGTTTTGATAGAGGTTGGGTGGTTAAAAGTTCTCTTCTGGCCATATTAAGCAGGACATTCCTAGCAGATCTTCAAGTGGAAATGTCAGGGTTGGATACAATAGGCTGTGGATGGAGATCTAGGACCATCCCCTTATCTATGATCTTTAAGGCCCCATAAGGGATGAGATCTCTGAGCTAGAGTTCAGATGATAGAAAAAAGAAAGGGACTTGGGAATAAGCTGTAGAACACGCCAGTATAGAAGTCACAGGGAAAAGGAGAAACCAGCAGAGGAGATGGCCAGTGAGATACAGGGACAATCAGAGTGTGATGCTGAGAAAACCACAAGCAGAAAATATTTCAAGTAGAAGGCAACAGTCAACTTTGTCTAAAGCAGCAGATTTTACACATTTTTATGCCATAACATCTTTTGTAAGATGGTGAGGCCTATGGAACACCTCTCAGAAAAGCATTTTTTTTTTTTTTTTTGTCCTTTTGCCATTTTTTGGGCTGCTCCTGAGGCATGTGGAGATTCCCAGGCTAGGGGTCGAATCAGAGGTGTAGCCGCTGGCCTATGCCACAGCCACAGCAACGTGGGATCCGAGCTGCGTCTGCGACCTACACCACAGCTCACAGCAATGCCAGATCCTTAACCCACTGAGCAAGGCCGGGGATCGAACCCGCAACCTCAAAGTTCCTAGTCGGATTCGTTAACCACTGAGCCACGACGGGAACTCCAGAAAAGCATTTTTGAATGGAGAAAAATAAAATACATAGGCTTACAAAGGAAACCAATTATGTTGAAGTAGAGTTATAAATGTAAAAATTTGATGGCCATGTATGTTTTTATTAACATATTCTTTTTTTTTTTTTTGGTCTTTTTAGGGCCACACCCACAGCACATGGAGGTTCCCAGGCTAGGGGTCAAATTGGAGCACAGCAATGTGAGATCCGAGCTGTGTCTGTAACCTACACCACAGCTCATGGCAATGCCGGATCCTTAACCCACTGAGTGAGGCCAGGGATCATACCTGCGTCCTCATGGATACCCTAACCCTAACCCTAAACCTAACCCTAATTAACTTATAACTAGTCAGATTCATTTCTGCTGAGCCACGAAGGGAACTCCTCTTTTTTCATTTTTAAAGTTTTATCAAAGTATAGTTGATTTATATTGTTGTGATAATTGCTGCTGTACAACAAAGCAAGTCAGTCATATGCACATCCATTGTTTCTCAGTCTTTCCCCATATAGATTATTACAGAATATTGGGTAGAGTTTCCTGTGCTATACAGCAGGTCCCTGTTGGCCACTCATTCTACATACCACAGTGTGCTCTGTAATTAGATCTAGTGGCAAGTTAATAATTATTGTAGTCTCTAAGTAGTGGTGAGTAGAAATGATATTTTTAGATATGCAACATCTTTAACATACTATGTAAGAAGTAATATGAAAATATATTGTGTAGAAGTTGTAATATGAAACTACCTATGATGCCGTGACAAAGGGACATGTGCTGCTAATACCACTATGGTTTTTTGCCTATTTGAAATGCTAAATTTCAGTTAGTGATTAGTGAAAAGAAACAATTTTTTTTCCATGTAAGCTCCTAGACTCTGATTTCAAAACCACTGGTCTAATGTTAAACAGTAAATTTTCATAAATGGCACTCAGTAGTGTGGAGTCTTGTAAGTAGTGACCTATTTTGCTATATTTGTTTAATTTTGAGCGATACCCATAGCTTGTCAGTGTTCTATCTCACTGCTAGAAAATGACATTAAAAGGGCATAGGAGCAATGATAGAGGAAGTGGGTGGAGTAGGGAATGCTGAATATTCTTTTCTCTAGTTTCTTATGTTGAAGATTAATATTCATAAAGACGTCTAATATTAAAACATTTTGAATTGAATTCATTAGGGCAGAAAACTTTTAAATTTGCCTCTACTCCCATTATTTGATATTCAGAATCCTTTACAAGGAAGAAGGATAGACATTTGTATAAAGGTTTCCCTTTGTTCTTTCTATTGCCTCCATTAAAGTTCTAGAATATCTATGCTATTCCTCTCTCCATCTAAGTACATACTGATACACAAAATAATAGGTAACTTGGGGTCTTTAAAATACAATGCACAATTTATTAGAGTGCCGAGAATTCTGGAATTTCAATGGTATGTGCTCACAAGATGTTCCTTTGTTGACTCCTGGATAGAGATTATTTCCTCCCCACCCCTCCGCTATATTTCCTCACTAGTGTAATATTCCGAATGTCTAAACCTGTAGACCTTTATAAATATATCCAACATAGCACGAATTCCATAATGAAAAGTCCTGCATATTCATGCTGCTTGTGCTATACTCTAGTGCAGTGGTTGGCAAACTGGCTTGTGGTTTGTTTTTGTATAGCCAGCAAGCTAAGAACACTTTTTGTGTTGTTTTAACAACTGTTAAAAAATACAGGAGTTCCCGTCGTGGCGCAGTGGTTAACGAATCCGACTAGGAACCATGAGGTTGCAGGTTCGGTCCCTGCCCTTGCTCAGTGGGTTAACGATCCGGCGTTGCCGTGAGCTGTGGTGTAGGTTGCAGACGCGGCTCGGATCCCGCGTTGCTGTGGCTCTGGTGTAGGCCACCGGCTACAGCTCTGATTCGACCCCTAGCCTGGGAACCTCCATATGCCGCAGGAGAGGCCCAAGAAATAGCAAAAAAAAAGCCAAAAAAAAAAAAGATACAAACAAAAACCAAAGAAGAATATGAGACTGGGACCTTATGGAGACTGCAAAACCTAAACTGGTTATAACTTGGCCCTTTACAGAAAACGATTGCTGACCCCTGCATAGTGGCTTACGAGTGTGTCTGTGTGTGTGTGTATGCACAGGAAACTTTCTCAGCCCCCTTCTTTAAATAATAGATTTTGTCCCCTTGGGCACCAGAGCAGACAGGTGATCCTGAGGCAGGAGATAGGTGGGCTCTAGGACAAACAATTACAACCAGCCACCTATCTATACTTGAGGATAGAAATAACACCAGGCACAAGGCAAGTAACTAACTGGTACTTGTCTTCTGTGAACTTGATAAACATGGGTAATGACAGGATCAAAAGAGGTCCTGAGCCCTGCTTGGATGGAAGGAAGAACAAAGAAGTCACGTACATACTCCCCATGCTCGGGGTCAGGGAGACCCCAACTACACATGCACAGAGAGACGCCTCCGGGTCAGAAAGGGAGGGGTGCCAGGCCATAGTAAGTCTAGATAACCTTTCCCCCATGCTTTGCTTTGGAATCCATCCTGGCCAAAATATGAGCATGTAGATCAGGGGAGGGCCCTGGGTCTGGTCAGGTGTACAAGATAAAACAAGATAATGGGCCAAAGGAAGACAAAGAGCCAGAAGGACTGTCCTATGTATGTGGTTTCAGTTAGCTCTCTGGTGTGCGCCTCATGCAGGGGGACGCCCAAACCCACACTTCTTTGGGTGTGTATTAGTGCTCTGCTTCTGCCTTAGATAAATAGACTAGTCTCTGTGTGCTTTCCCACATGTTGTACTGTGTTTCTAACAATAAACTTTGTACCTCTTTTCACAGTCTTTGCCTCCTTGAACCATTCTTGCTTTCAACAGGGGGCAAGAATCAGGGCAGTTCTGCTTTTAGCCTCTAGCCAGTCTAGTGGCTAGGATTCCTGGTTTTCATACAGGCTGCCCAGGTTCAATTCCTGAGCAGAGAATTAAGATCTTGCTTCAAGCCATCACCCACTGCCATCTTTCCGAAATCAATCAGACTTGGCCATTTCTAATATGTCATCACCCTGATAACTATGATTGGTCCAAGTAGTGAGCATAGAGTTGATATGCAGATGTTGGAGAAAAGCTCTCTTTTTTCACTAGGGTTGCTAAGCTAAGAAGGGATAAGCCTGGTCATGGTGGGGGGACACCATGGAAGAGCATCTGTAAGGAGAGAATTGAGCTGTTGTGCACAGGGAAGTGGGCCTGATAAATCAAGCGTAGGAGGGCATAGACCACAGCATTTGAGCTCTGACGCTTGAGGCTCTATCCATTCTCTTCTCCCTGTATTATCTGAGTCAACAGTTTCCCTTTGTTGTTTAAGCTTATCTGAGTTGCAGTTCTACCACTTGTACGCAAAATACCTCTTTACAATTCAGAGACATCACAGCTCTTCTAAATGTACAATAAGAAACCTGAGTTTTTCTTTCTTGCTTGATTGGACAGCTGCAATAATCATGTATATAGCTACCAATTACTGGGCACTCTCAATGTTCTAAGCACACGGCTGGTTGTTTTACAACAGTGTGGAGTACGTATTATTAGTGCCACAGGGTAGAGGTAGAGGAGGGAGTAAAAACTGAGAGTTTAAGTAATTGGATTTAGATCTCACAGCTAAATAGGTGGCAAAGCTGAGGTACCATCCACATTCTTTGTGACCCCAGAGTTCTGAGAAATTTTATAGTGGTCATGGCACTTGAGGGATAATAAAACCTTATCATGTTCTTCCCTCTGAACAAGGCATAATGACAAATCAGTATCTATTTCCTTATTGATGTTTCAGAGTTTAAATGGAGTGACATTATTTTCTCATTACATATAAATATAAAAATTTCAAATATATGTTAATAACTTGACTGTGATCGCTTTGGGGACTTGAAACATCATAACGGTATACGAAATGTACTTTGCCCTATTATTTGGCTGAGAAATGCATGCATTTGAAAATGTAGGGATGATTTCTAACCAGCTGTCTTAGCTCACATGCCCTAGAGCCTGTGGCCAGGACTAAGTGCCAATACTTCAAACCCAGGGCAGTGAGAGTGCGAATACAGGCGGTAAAGCAGTGGGGAAGGCAAGCAAGCAACGCAAGGTGATGTGAGGCTCTGTTTTGCAATGAGCCACAAAGAGACAAAGATCATTGGGCAGATGCGTCCACTTAGAATGCCTATGCATTTTGTGCACGAGGTGCGTGGATCAACTGTGACTCCAAATAGTTCATGGAAGTGAGGATAGAGAATGGACATGCCAGGCTCTCTTCCATCTCCTGTTTTCCACTGGTTAGCACTTGCCCAAAGGGACTGGACTCCCCCATACTTCTGGGCTGTATCATCCTGATCCCTTGGTATCTAAGATCAGGCTCCATCCATGCCCTGTGGAGTGGCATTCCATATTAATGCAGCATATGAGGAGTTGGAAACATCAGGCAAGTGACTGGTCATGGGGCTGCATTGACAGAAGCCAAGGCCAAGCATCCACCTTTCCTAAGGCAAGTAACTGATAGATCCCAGATGGCAGAACCACACAGGCCTGAGAGGAGTTGATGGGCCATGGAAGTGGCTGAGATACAGCAAGCAGTTGTGGACCCGGGTGGCTATGGTACTGAGAAGTTCTGAGTGTGCACAAAACTGTGGTATTGTATATCTGTTAATAAACACTGTAAATAATATATTTTCAAGTTTTAATATATTAGGTCAAAAGACCATGAACTCCTTAAGGAAATGAGTGCTAGCTCACTTTGCATATGCAATAAGATAAGCAACTTAAATTTGATCTTGACCAGATATTAAAGAATTTCTCTTCAGTTCCAAGAGAGATGATTTATCTATGTCTGAACATTTACTAAAACTTAATTTCGGTTGATGCACTAGACTGGTATTTTTTCATTTTTAATGTGGTGAAGTGATATTATGAATTAGATCTTTCATCATGGAAACAGCAGCTTCCAGTTCTTGAAGACAGCCAGTGAATGATTATTTAAATAGTGGTTCATCTATCAGCGTAGATTGGATTCAGGGTGTGTGTGTGTGTGTGTGTGTGTGTGTGTGTGTGTGTGTGTGTGTGTGTGTGTATTTTTCTATCTCTCCAATGCTAACATAGTTGACAACCATAGAACTTTGTATAGTTTCTATCTCTGGCTTCTCATGGGGACATCCATAAGACATTCATGGTGTCACATTGGTTTGGCTCTTTATATTTGGAAAGTTGAGAAAGTCATTGATTGCTTCAAGCAACAAAAGTATATTATCCCTCATGGTCTCAGAAGTGAAATCTGAAAAGTGAAACATTTACAAAGGCACAATTTGATCTTTCACATGAAGGAGTCTAAAGTTGATAATACAGTCGGGAATGTACTCCTATTGTTTTTATTTTCCCCTTCCTGAGCATTCTTCCAGCTCAGCTGTTGTGGGCATCCTTGATGCTCCCTGAGCAGGGATTTTAAATGATTGCACAACAGATTGTTCTCAGGCTGAATTGTGTGCCACAAATCTTGGGCATTTTAGTTCATAGCAAATAAATGATACTCCTTTAGGATCAAGGAAAAAAAATCCCTGTATTCACTTTTTAGAATATGTTCATTTCTCTTATAAATCAAGTTGGACCAAAATGGTTTAGGATTGTTTTCTGAGAAAATATGTTTTTGCGGATTGTTGCTCTGTAGTCTTAATGATCCCTGCAGAGTCTTGACATTTATAGCAGTATTTTGCCCAGTGAAAAAGCAGCTACTGTTTAGTGCTTTGATGACTGAAAATTTACAGCTATTTGTCCTTAAAGACTATTGGGGTGTGGCAAGGTGGGCAGAAGGCACTGAGATATAGTACATGTCCCTATCTTAAAAATCTCTGTCTCCCTTCAAAAATTTCTTTTTGATTTTTTAAAAGGTTGAACCCTAAAGTAATACTAACAGTCTTCATCACAAAGCAGTGCCATTGGCTTCTCCTACCATAAACCCTGACTCAGTGAATGCAAATTCTGGGTATGGCTTTGGCTAAGACTAAGAAACCAATTGACATCAGGGATTTCATTAATAAAACAACTTCCAGGGAATGGTTCTGGGGCAGATCCATTAAGGCTGATTGTTTGCATGCTTTTTAGCCTCTCCATCTCCATCTGAAGTATAGTCAATTTTGCAATGAGGACCTTAGGACACCATACAGCCTTCAATTGATAATAGTAACTCAGATTTACCAAGGTTTAAAAAAAAAGTTTGGATTGCAGATGGTGAATAAAAGAGGTTTTCAGGTAAATTTTAATTGTTTTCTGCAAACACTCCACTCCCAGAGCATTTTAATCAAAGTCATGTTATTAGTATTAGTAACCATATGCTTTATTTGCAATATTCTATTTGTTATACTCTTTCACTGTGACAGATGAGCTCAACCCTCTGGTGGGCAAAACATTACCACTATTCCTTCATAGAAGAGTGTTGATGTTCAGTCTTGCAGAAGCTCTATTCAATACACATCACCCTGCTTTTCAGCCTCAAATTATGGCCATTACTGCCATCAGTGCAGGAATGATGATGTTACTACTTACTTTCTAAAGGGAAAAATATATGGAAAATGGAAAAAGGCAAAGGGCATTGCTTATTTTTTTTTTTAAACACCAAATAAAGGAAGAATGAATGACCAGATAGTTCTGGCCTCTGCTGTGGCAAAATTGCCCTACCATTTGATATTAACATTCATAAAGAGATACCTATAATCCTCTAGAGCCCAGAAGCAATATCCCTTTCCATTCAGGTAATCCATCACTCTGAAGGGTGGGCAGATAATAGGAACGTATGTTTCATTTATCGCTCCCTGCCAGCAGAGGAAATGACAGTCATATTGAAACTCTTTCATATCTTGCTTGACGTGCAGGAGTGGGTTGTTTGCCCAGGCTCCCATCCTGCCTGGGTTGCAGTCAGCATTCATCCTTTCTTAGATGGAGAGCATAAGAAAGGGGGTGTCCGTTTTAGCTGTCTTGGGTTGGAGCCAAAACAAATCTGTCTAGATCAGGTGATATACATGCCTGTAGTGGAAGGAGAGTTGAATGGGGACCTAGGCTGTATATAAGTATCTCTGACATGAGAAATGCTGTATATTTAGCAAAATAACCACCACCACTGAAGTTGACAAATATGGATCAAGTTTGAGCAGGTATTGTTATCAGAGAAAATTGTTTTCTCCATTAAAGTTCAAGCAGTAATGAAAAATGAGATATTTGGGAGTGTCTTCCTTCTTCTCCCCCAAACAACTGACATGTTATATGCAGTTGATTGTGTTTTCATTCAACTACATGCCCTGAGTCCAGCATTTCTTACGTTGTAGGAGTTTGAAAGACACCCTGAATGATTAGAGTTAGGAATATAATTATAGGGTCCCTGGATTATTGTACTTATCACATAATGAAATGAGAGAAAGTGGTCTCTTTCTACCACTTCTTTTCATTTGCTTCTCTTCTCGTTGCCACTCATTTTTGGATACTCTCTTACTAGAGTGTCATCACTCTGTTGGAAACCAGCCCTAACCATGTGGTGGTGGAAGAAATCCTTGGCTGCTAAGGAAGTGGAGGCTCAATGAGGCTCAGGGGCCTATCCAAGTTGACTCAGTGAATTAGGGTCAGAACTGGGATTCAACCTGACTTCTGTTTACCTTCTAGGCACCTGGTTTTTCAGCTACCATATCCTGTGGCCAGAGGACATTTAAATGATTTGTATTTAAAATGTAATCATCCTTGAATTAATGAAGGCACCTACTAAACATGTATAGATCTCTTTGTCTTAGGCTGAGTGCTAAGAATAAGTGAACAAGACATGGTTTTCCCAAGGCCTGGAAAACTACCTTCTAGCTAGGACATCATCACCGATAGCTAAAACACACAGTCGTTTCATAAAGATTATAGGAGCACTAAGATTAGAGTCTCTATCTCTGCCTGTGGAGTCTGGGAGGCTTCGCAAAGGGGGTGACATTTAAAATTGGGCTTGAAGAAAATAAAGAGGGATTTGTGGCGAAAGGGGAGTCTTGGCACTTAACTGTCTGGTATGACACTGGCCAAGCCAATTAAAATGTCTCATTCTTAGTGCCCTCTCTCTCGGAATTGTTAGGAAGAGGAATAAGATTTGGAAGCACTTTGAAAACTTTCAGATGCTATTCCAAGAAGTATTTTCAAAAATTATGGCTCCCATGGACAAAAGGTGAGATCTGATCCATGGGAAAAATAGAATGCATAAATCATTTCTAGAAAAACACTAGGCTTTTATGTTATTGTTTGGAAAATTCATAGTCTCCAGTGCAGCTGATATGGGTAATTGTCAATTTCATGTAACATATAGATAGGCCTATAAGCCACACTCAGAAAATTTCTAAGACAGTTGCCTCACAATCAGGAATGGACATCTGTACCAGCACTGAGAGGTTAAGGATGTGCCTTATGAATGATTTTTGGCATCAGCTATAGGGGAAGGATGTTGCTTTGAGCCTAATTCATAAAATGTCCATTTTTTAGGATAAACTCAGATCTGCCACTTTTCCATTCTTTTTATCTCCTAGAATAATTGATAGGTAGTAAAAAGGAGCAGAAAAATGTCCTTGGGTCACATGAGTTAAGGGTGTCATGGATGAAAGAATGGTTTAATCATTGTAAAATGCAAAGATGGTAGGAGCTGAAGTAGGCTCTTTTGCAATCTCCATAAAACAGAAGGTAATGTAAAAGGTAACTTTTCATAAATCACGCAGTGTCCAAACTTAGGCTTTTTATGTTTGATAAATAATAGAGGGAGAGACTATACCAGATTGTGTGTGTGTGTGTGTAGTTTACTTAGTTATGAGTACAGGAATATGTCTTTGTGTCTTTCCTCCAGGGGACTTCTTTTTTTCACATACGTTTTGCATAGTGTTAGTTTATTTATGATGAAGAACAAGCCCCGTTATTATTTAGCTATTGTTGTGTAACAAATTACTCCAAACTTAGTGGCTTAGAACAACATCTATTTGTTGCTGCTCATGAATCTACAGGTTGGTGGCAAGATCTTTCTTAACTCAGCTAGGCTCTATGGGACTTACTTATGCTTCTCTGGTCAGCTGTGGGCCAGCTAGGTTATTTTGATGTCTACCATGGCAATTAAAAGAGATATATGTGCCAGGGTTGTTACTTTTTTCATTTTGGGGAGGAGCAAATTTCACTTTATATGAATCAGATGCTACGTGAGTGTGGTTAAGTTTCTTATTAAACATTGATTATGAGAGCAGTCATTTTCTTTGTTGACACACCCCATCAGGGAAGTCGATTACAGCCTACGTGCACCACTTTGAGATGCTTCGTCTTAACAGATGTCCTCATGAGATTGCCACACTGTCTAATCTCCTTTTAGGTTAAGCACTGTGGCGGTTTTGGGTCTGTTTTGTTGTTGCTGCTGCTGCTGCTGTTTGGTCTCCTGTAAAAAGTAGTGCTTTTGACAGAGCTTCAAAACTTAAGTGACTATCAATCATCAATGCTGTAGGGTGTGAGCACTCTGGGGAACTTGGTGGAGAAATAGGAGGACACTGAAAAGTTAGGGGGCTACAAGAAAGGAAAGTTAAAATGAAATTCAACCAGCTTTCATTATGTTGCCCTAGGGTAGACCCTTAATAGACCCAGTCCACCCCTGTCAGCCTTAGACAAGTCTTGTTATAGAATTAAATTTAAGAAGGTAGTTAGGATGTCTCATGAGAAAAACTGGATGAATGTGATGGAGACTGGTGGAGAAAACATCATAGACAGAAGGATCTCGGAGGAAAGTAGAAGCTAGTTAATGCCAAAACTAGAGCACTAAGCTCTGGGAACATTTACAATTCTATTTTCTTTTGAAAGGGAATTGAATGTTTAATCGGATAGGCTTGCGTATTATACAGAAAAAAGGAAATGGCTGCTTCTTATAACCTCCTACCAAACCCCTCTGATTGTAATTTAGTTTCATAATTATATTAAATCAGGTTGTAATCCCTTAAAAACTCAGCACTCTTTACCTACTAATAGTGCAATCAGTCTAAATGCCATTTAGAGTTAGTTTAAAGCAGAAAACAATATTTAAAACCAATTTTCAGTCTCAATTCATGAAAAAAATCCCATCACTCTATCTTATTTATAATAAACTCATTCGAGTAGATCCAGGCACAATATAAACAAGTGATGGAAAATCCCTAGGAGGTTTTGGCTCATACATTCTGAGCAGACATGCTCTGGAAAACACAGACATTCTCAGAAAACTGCAGTCTGCTGAAAATGCCAGGAGATTTCAGGAGCCTGGACTCTTCATTAGGGCTTGGCATCTTTCATTGTTTTTGCATAGGGAATAGGTTAACACTTTCTATCTGATCGGCTGTATGCCCAACTCTTTTTTTTTTTTTCCCCGATCCTGTTTGAAATGGACAAGATCTAAGGGCAGAAGAGAAGAAATGTTCTTGGGCCTGAGGAATGTAGATGCTGCAGTGATCCAAATTGTGACCTATGAGAGCTCAGCTCACTCTTGGCGAGTTGAAAATGGGGCCCAGGCAGCATGGGAATGACAGCTCAATGAGACAGAGTAGAGTTGTGGGAAGTGCAGAGGCTATAAAGCTTGATGGACCTGTCTGACTTTTGGCTGTACTATTATAAGTTGTATAACCTTAGGCAAACAGTTTAACCATTCTGAGCTTCAGTTCCCTTATCTGTAAAATGGAAAAAAAGCATAACTATGTGCAAAGGTTGACAGGATGGTTGGCTTAGATTATATTAGTAAACACATGGAACCCAGAATTCTGCCCTTCCTTCCTCATACCTTTTCTTTCTCTCTTTCTTTCATTCAAGAAATCCTGACTGAATGCTATGCCAGATGCTGTCAGTGGCCTGTCCTTGTTCCCATGGATCCCTATGCAATTTTGGTGCACATGACTCCTGGTGTTTTTACTCCCAAGAGCCAGCATCTATGTCTCTTTGTTAAAGGGTTGCCCTCACGCTGCTCCAACCCATTTTGCCTGAAGAACCAAAAGGACTTTGGAATTTACATCCACTTGTGGGCATCAGTCACCAATCATTGAACTGGCAAGAAGGAATAAACATTCATCATTCCCTCCTAACAGAGACAATGCAGAGGTCAGGCTATCTCTAGAGGTCACTTGCCAGACCAAGCCTCTTAGCATCCTTGGGAGTTAATGTTCTATCCTTGCTTGGTCTCTTTCCCTTCTTCATTCCATATGTTTCATCCCCAATGAAGTTATTGGGACTACCTCCTGATAATCCATTTTCACATGAATCCTTAGTCAAGGGTTTGCCCTTGGGAAGCCCCATCTAAGTCATGGACCTTTCCTGTACTTCATTAGGTGCTAGGTGCTAGGGAGGCTGCCGACCATGAAGGAGTCAGACATGGTCTTCCTCTCCTGCAGTATGCACATTTTACTACCTGGAAACACTGTAGTGAGAACACATGTAAAATACAGTAAAAGCTGTATTTTGGATGCTCTGTACAATTCTACACTTCCTCTATGGGGTGAAAGAATACAGGGTTTAGAGTTGGAACTTCTGAATCTGTGTCCTGACTTGTTTATGTAGTAGCTGTAAAACCCTGGGTAACTGCCATTTGATTCACTGAGCCTCATTTTTTCCATTTACAATAAATTTACTAATGGCTGCCCTGTTAAACTCACAGGGTTACCATAGGGCTGACGGACCAAAGTAAAGTATAATATGTGAGAGGCTCCATAGCATGTAACCCCACGCTTAGTCATTACCCGGAGATATTACGTGAACAGTTGACAAGCAAGGGCTTTGAAAAATCAAAGTACATCATGCCATTTTATAGAACATGTTACATATTTTATAAGGCACTGCTTTAAAAATTAATTTTAATGTTTTTATCCTTGCTGAATTAAACAAGCATGATTTGATAGGGTCAGTATGTCATAAGCTTGATGTGGTTAAAATGAAGATCAGGCTGATGCATAAAGCAGGTAATACTATAGATGACAGCAAAATGTAAACACAGCTCTTGGTGGTGTTCTGCTTAGTGTGAAATGTTGACAAAGAACAGAGTAAAATGAAATAAGTCCCATGAAGAAGAACTGCCCCTGATACTTACCTTCCCAAACCCCCCACTCCTGGGGGGGGCATTAATAGGTGCCTAATGTAATTCCATCTTCTGCTGAACAACTGCCAGTCCTCTTGTCTCCTCTGATGGTGTAGAAAGCATCCCTTTGATGATATAATCCATTTTGGTATTAGAGAACCAGGTTCAACAGTTTTGTAGGAATCTCTGTGCCTTCATGGTATTGCTTCTGGAAGCTAAAGCCCTGAGATGGCTGATTCAGATTGTCCAGAGTTAATTACATCCATGGATGGTTTTGATGGGAAAATCCAAAGTGGGTTAAGTTAAAAGGGGACATTCTCTGGAGGAATACAAGAGTGTGTCTAAGATGCTAAGGGCAAGACATGCATTCACGCCTCACACAGGACCCAGAAAGTCAACATATAATTGAAGGCAGGCCCCCTCCTATCTGTACACATTTTTCTCTTGGAGATCACACAGTCTTTTATATCTGCTAATCTCTGTTATTGGCTTCATACTTCTCTCACTCTTCAGGCTGATTCTTCTGCTATGTTTATATTTGGCACATTTTAGCTGCCCTTAAATGGTGGCCTTCAGTTGAGTTTACATCAGCTTACAAAATGACTGTCTACAGCTAGTTGTCCTGACCTTTCTCTGTCCCAATACCAAATGGTAAAAGGTATTTTTCTTGCCAATCTAGATTCTGAATTGGTTTGCCTGGGTCAAGTGTCCATTCCTGGTCCAATCAGCTGGAGTCAATGAGTAGTGTGAGCATAGCAGTGGCATGGCTTCAGAGTCTCACCTCTGAAGGGGAGGAGTACTGTTAGAGGTGGAACTCAGGGTGGGCACACATCCTAAAACATATTTACTACAGTGATTTAGATGGCTTCCCAGGCTTGCTTGCTCTGTTTCTATCACCCACATCTATTTAGCTCTCAGGAAAAAAAATATCGCCACAAACCAAGCAGCCGAAGACAAGTCTGACAGGACCATCTGGACTCCATGTAATCTGACATCACTCTGGCTTGTCTTAAACCCATCCCTCTTTTGAAACTTAGTCTTTTGACAGTTTGCTCCCAAGCAAGAAGGACTATATAAAGGAAAGGATACTATTTTACTTTTTCTAATACAGAATCTGTGATTATTCTGATACATTTTTTCAAAGGGATTAAAAAAATTTTAACTCATTAGCTTCTTGGAAATGGTTATTTTCCCAGGAATTCTAGTGGAGCATTCATTTCAGTGACGAGTAAACAAGCCAACATTGCTGTCAAGTATTTCATGAGCACTAAAATTATACTTGATTAAGGCCAAGATGGGACTTTAATTTCTACAATCTGATTCATGTTTCATGGCCAAAGTAAAATAAGACAAAAAGGAGAAAAGAGGCAGGGAATCTGCTTTTGTGGCTCCAACAGATCTTTCTAGTTGGTGTTCCCTCATAAAGCCCTCTGGGGTGAGATACTCTTTCTTTCAGTCAAGAGGCACTTGCTAGAAGCTACAGGAAGTTATTGTTCTCTACCAGAATGCTTTCTCTTCAAATGATGAATCTGCTCTGAGAAGATACCCAAGTTCTTTTGTCTTCACAGAAGGAAGCCTATAGACCTGAAACCCTGCAGACTTGTCATTGTCAAGAGTTTGGAAACTTTGGGGTGGGCTGAGTTGTGACTGGGCTGTGGGCAAGACCACTGAGTTAGACACCTATGTAGCAGCTCAGTTCTCGAGTGCAGAGACTTCCTTAACGCCAAACATATACCAAGGCTTTAAAGTACAGTATCTCCCACTTCAGGCCAAGCTCACACGTGGTAGAGGAGCTTCTCTGTGGCCTCAAACTCTGATTTTGCCCTAGGCATGAGGACTCTTGCTTTTACTCTCAAGGAGGTGGAGTTGCAGAGACCAGCAATGAACACAAGATTTTGTGAATCAGGGGTCAGCTCTGAGCTTCTCCTGTTAAGAGGTGCGTGGAAGTTGCCACACTCATCAGCGAGCTATTTGAGTTGTGGGTTGGATCTTTGCCATTTGTCTCTGCAGATTCTTTCTGCTCTTTTCCCAAGCTGTTCTGTCCCAGTAGACTGATTTCTTATAGATCGTCTCTGTGAGCTCCCTTGCCCTTTGGCTTTTAGTTGGTTTTGGCCAATGTGAGTTCACAGTAGGAGCTAGGTGGGTAGGAGGAGAATGAGAATCTGGGCTTTCATTCCCCTTGGCTCCCCCCAACCCCCACCCAGTCATCATGGGTTGGCTTCCTCTGCCAAAGGCAACAATTTGTCAGGTGGCTAGTGCCCTTGCCTTTTCAGGCTTGAGTAGTAACAGCTCCCTGCTGTGCTGTCCTCTGAGTACTAGATGACCCACTGTTGGATTTCCTGAAATGGACCTTTGTAAAACTCAACCCCATTTGAGTGTGCCTTTATCTTTCCTGCCAGAAACCTGATACAAGAAGGATAGCCCTTACATCCTCCCATGGCTTTCTCTCCCTAGATATACTTCTAGTTATCTAACTTGCTTTACGGCTAGAGCAAAACAAAAAGTGAACCAATTTTAAAGGATACTGAAAGGATGCTGTGCGAAAAAATAACCTCCATTCCCTATTACTCTCATAATTTCTTTATTAGGAGATGGAATCTTTCATTCTATTTAGAGATAAGGTTTTAATTTAAAAGATGCCTGGAAGAGGCATCACATTCAGTACTTTAAGAATAATTGAGAGGATTAGAGCCAGGGCCTAGACATTGAGAATACAAAGATCACCTCTGCTCTCAGAGTTTATAGTGTGAGCCAATAACTGACAATACATTCCTTCTCCATAGTAGGTTTTGCTAGAGAAATTGGAAGGCTCTGGGCTTTTGGTGACAGAGACAAGCTTAGGGAAAGTGGAAAATGGGGGCAGCTTATATAAGCTCCAAAGACAGATAAACTACCTCTCTTATTCCCTCCTTTATTCTAGCATCTTTGGGTTCTTTTCAGAACTTGAAGGAATCTGAATGATCATTTATACTGTGTCTCTCCTGCACAGATGGGAAAACTGAGCTTCACAGATTATGTGGCTTACCCAAGTCAGGCAACTGAACCCTTGACCCCTCCTAGTTTATTCAGAAGGCCTTGATGACATTTCAAAGCACAACTTTTGAAGGGCTGGTCTGTGGATGGGCTCAGAGAGGCCTGTTAGGATGGATCAAGAATGTCTGATAATGAAGAAGGGACTGAGTTAGAAAGAAAGGCATGCTTGGGTACTTCTCTGGGTGAGTGGTATAAAGAGAGGCTTTTATGTGAATCTTATTTATGATAAATGATAAGAAGTAAAACGAAGCACTCATACTTAGTGTCTTGAAGAGTATGCACTATGTGTTTCTGGAACTGGAAAAAATTTAACACAGCACTCTAAGAATTCAGTTGGTCCAGTTTTCCAGAGCAGTCTGGGGACATGTAAGTTACAGAACCGATATTTCAGATCCTTGCCAGGTAGCCCAGTTATGAAGATGTATACAAACTGAATTCTGGTATCTGGCTCCCTTTGGCCACATTGATATGGGCCTTAGCAATTAAATATCTTTGTAGCAGGCACTCATCTTCAATAATCCCTTCACTGTCTATCTAACCTCAATATTCATGTCAGTGGAGAAGGCTTCAGAGAGATGAGTGAGAAGCCAGCAGCCTTGTGATAGAACTCTCAGTGAAGGCTAAAAGGACTCAAAAGGAGCATTCCTAGAGTGATGAAACCTCACAGTGGGTGGACATGAGGCTGGGAGACAGGCCAGATGAAATCTTTTGAATTAAGGCCAGAGGGATAAGGGAAGGATGAGGAATGACTTCCAGGTGGTGTGTTTATTGCTTTTAATTTTGTTTAGAGAGGATGTATTACCAAGAGAGGTGAATTGAGGGAGAAGCAGCTCCATATTATGTATTTTAGTTGGTATTTTACCATGTTGAGATCACAAAAATCTAATTGATGGATTTATAACCATGTGCCTGTGTAGACATAAACATAGATAGGTCAATGCTATAGAGTTTAGCCAGACAATTAAAAGATACATAGTTTCTCTGAAATTATTGAGGTTATAGTTGTTACAGGGGATGATAACCGCTGTGTGAGCTTTTTCTCTCTCTTTGGGAGGCTGCTCTGCTGATGAAAAGAAGTAAAATCTCACTTTATACTCCGACACCTCAGGAGATGAACTGGGATTGGTGACCATGAAGGATGACCTGCAAAAAGATCAAGCATTTGGGCACTAATTTGACTAGGACATTAGAGGACACTCACCCTGCAACATATCAAGGGTTTAGAATCCTTCGTATTGAACTGTGTACCTAGTGGCAGATAGGACCTCTGGGATTTCCATGATCTATATGAAAAACTACTAATACCTCTAGGCTCTGACCTCACCCAGCACTTAGCCTACTCCACGAGGACTCCAGGGTTGGAGACAGACCTACACATCTTACCCCTACCCTAATCTCCTAACTTAGAGAGATTCCAATTTAAGACCAATGACACATAACAATTTTGTACATTACCAGGTGCTGTGACAGCCTTAGAAATGCATGATTTTCAACTTTTATGGCTGTCTCCTTAAGTGGGCTCTTAATCTCCAGAGTCTTTAAATTGTGACAAGCTTTCAAAGGAAGAGATCCCCAAACCAATGGCTTGAGCACTTTGACGTTTTGAAAGGAACGCTTAGTTGGAGCCATTAGTTCCCTGGTGGGAAACTGGCAGGCAGCCATCACACCTAGCCCCACATTCACAGCAAATGTAGGCTGTCAGGGGGAAACTAGGGAAACACTGTTCTTTGTGGGGCCTGGGATTTCTTTCTGTGGCAAAGCCCGAAAGAACCTATAAAACGGATGATAAGTGGGTCTGAGATTCTGGTCTTAAAATCTTGAGAAACAGATGCTAATGGAGGCATTAACTTCTGAGTCAAAATTCACAGTCACTGCCTTAGTTTTCTTCTCTTCCATTATCATTTCATGGTTGTTATAAGTTCCTACCTTTGGTCAAGTGATTCAGCAGTTCCCTGCAACTTGCTGAAAACAAAACAACAAAACCCTTCCAAATCTGGAGGCAGTGTCCCTTTGCCTTGATTGACTGAAGGCATCTTTTTCATTGGGTTGGATTTTCAAACTTTTCTTTGGCCCCTTGTGTCACCCCATCTCTGTTGACCTTGTCTTCTCAATTAAGCCCTTTGCCCATGTGACTTAGTGTCTTGTCTCTTTTGCTAACTCCTCTCCCTACACAACCTTATCTGTTTGGATTTCCTAGTGTCTCTCATTGCTTAAGGAACAGAGGAAATGACTTCTTATCTCTATCTCATTCACTTCTGCAAGATTATGCTACTAAGGGGGCCTTTTGAGAAGGGGCTTTGGCCTATTCAAAGGCACATAGCATTCACAGACATGTACAAACTTTGCCCCTGATATTTAATCTTTGAAATTATTCTTTGCCTTCAATGCTAGCCAGTGATCTAGAGATTTCTCAGGCCTCTTAAATGAAGCCAGCTCATCCTTGGGATCTGATCTTACCAAATGCTCAGAGTTGCCACTCCTATTCAGTTGATTCAGTTTCTTCCATTGAAGCCTCAGCAGGAGCTTGATGTTGCCTTTCCAAGCCTTCTCATGACTCATTGCCACCTAGGGCAAGTCACTACTGGAACATTCCCAAAGGCTGGAACACTAGAATCTGCAAAGCAGCCACCCACCTTCACACTAAACTTCCATGTTATCAGATCTATTATTTTGTTGTAAGGTCACATGGCAATGTGTAGCCTAACTGTTGTTCTCATCTATACAAAGGAGGGGGAGGCCTGCGGAGGCTTGGATTATATTTTCTATATTACTTCTGAGCAGCTGGGTGAGCTTGAATAAATGGCTTCTCTCTGTCCTCAGTTTCTTCATCTGTAAAATGAAGTGGTTGCATGCATGATGAAATTCTTTATTTTGGAATCACTCTTCCTCATAAATTTCTATGTGGATTTTCTTTAGTTATAAAACAGATCATATTTCTAAACTTTGATCCTCACTTTATTGGCTACTCTTTTGCCTATTGTCTTAATTTTCTTACTTTTTAATGAGGTATCTTCCCAGTAAAATAAAAAATTGCCTAGTATTAATATATTTTTGAATATAACAACATTCAAATTATCTTGAGTATTGATAAAATTTTTTCAAATTTCCTTTTTAGTTTTATGTTAGTAAATTTTTATTGCAGTGTTACATGTAGAAGAGTATTGAGCTAAATGAATTGTCACCAAATAATCAGAACCCAGATCAAGAAACATAAGCTACTCAGATGTTCCCTTTATTTCCCATTCAATTCACTCCATTTCCTCCTCTACAAGGGTAACCACTGTGCAGATTTCTATCACTATATACTTTTATTACCTGTATTTAAATAAATGGAATCCTACTATATGTACTTTTTGGGATCAGGCTTCTTTCAGTCATTGAGATTGATGGATGTTATATGGGGAACTATAATAACTGAGAATAAACATTAGCATTGCTGTACAGCAGTTTGACTTTTCAATGATTTTCTTAAACTAGCATAAAAATTTCAGCTCTGTGTTCTTATACCATATAAATGCTGGTGATGTGTCTGTATGGGGAAAAAAGTGTACACACACACACACGCATATGCTAGAAATCATAACACTGGAATGGTAGAAGGTTTTCTAACTTTCTTCCACTTATGGCATGGCAATCATTGGTAATGCTGGAGAGCTTGGTGCTTAAAAGGGGCTACCAGACTTTTTTCTAGATATTTCAGAGGATCCTTAGTCTCCTCTTATGTTAAGGAAACCTTACCCTAGTTCACTGAACAAAGTACCTGCAACAGATAAACGCTACTGAATACTGTGTTAGCAATACTGTTTTGAAAATTCAGATGGGTAAGCACATAATCAACAGATAATGATCAAGAGATCAAATACTCCGGGGTCGGGACAGGAACTGAAGAAGGAAGCAGCAGTGTAGTAGTTGGCTCCTCCGGAAGGCAAAGCAAAGAGAAAGCCCAGGTTCACGCAAGTTTGCCATGCCTTTGATAGCTGGTTGATACTTCTTTGAAAAGCTAGTTGGTTGATAGATCCTTCTAGGAAAAGAGATTTCAGTAAAATTAAACACTTCATAATTGTCAGGATTATGTATTCTGGTGAGAGATTAGATGCCAATCTGAGATGGGCATTAAAAATACTCATTTTGGGAATTATTAATGAGAAAATGTGGGAGTCCCAAGTAGGAGTATTATCTCCAACTCTTCCTTCCACAAGCCCAATTTCTCCCATACTTGGGGACAAATAGACACCCTAGAATTTTTTAATGCTTCTTCACCTTTCTGCTAAGGGTGAGTTGTAACCTTCTTCCTTTAGTATTTTCAGCAATCTCTAAAGTGAATCCAAAAGGCAGATGCACTCCATTTAGATGGAAAGTACCTGGATATTTTCTTATTCTTTCCTGCTTATGAACAAAGAGTTCTTTTACTCATTTCCTTCCCACCCATCAGGATTTATGGCGGAGGCAGCATATTTATCCAATGTGGAATAAGTGGATAACCCAGAATCCTTTTAAAATGTCATATGCTTAAAGAAATGTCAGCAGTTCCATGTCCTTCAGGGTTCATCTCACATTTGAGGGGGACATTTAATGACTCTGTTGAGGTTAATGTGAGTTGGGGCCATCTGTGCCATAGATAAGTGAATGCCACAGGCTTTGAAGGGTTTCAACAAGCTGATCTTAAAATTTGTTTTTTAACTAGTGGACATTGAAAACATGATGACGGCTTTGGCATTCTACAGTGGGACATGACCGGGGAGTTATGAAGCAGGATATGGGGATATTAGGATTTTGAAAGTTAGTGTTTAGTTCAGTTTAAGGTCTAGGTTGCAGCAAATCCTGTGTTTGTGACTATTATAGTCATCTATTCCTCCCTTTTCCTGGTTTAACATTCATTTATTCTTTAATCTTATTTACAGTTTTTGAGATTTGTTTTTAGGCAATACGTACTATTTTCTACTACTATTCTTACCAACAAATAGTGAATGCTTAGTATACATCAGGCATTGTTTTAAGTACTTTACATATATTATTCTACACTGTACTCAAAATAACCTGATAAGATAGGTATTATTATGCCTAGTTTACAAATGAGGAAACTGAAACTTGGAGATGTTAAATAACTCATCCAATATCACCAGCTAGTAAGTTAGAGAGACAGTATTTGAACCACAGGCAATTTTATGGCAAAACTAATAGTCTTAACTACTATTTTTTTCATGAGTGTGACTTTTGAGGATTGTTTTCAAGTGAATGCATCTTTAATCTTAATTTGTAGCCTCAAATTCACCCTCAAATATAATCTTAGGGACTTATTTATTCATTGTCTTACATGTCACTGAAAAACTGCTTCCCAGTTTGTCCCTCACCAAACCAAGAATCTAAGAAGTATCATTACGTGTAAAGCACCTTAAGAGCTCCGGGTGATATTAAAAAGAAGAAATAGGTTTGTCCTTGGTTGATTCAGGAGTTACGACACGTACAATAAATAACCTGAAGTCAAATATGTGTTAAGGTCAACAAGATGTAGAGATAAAATTATACAAATTGAGAAAGAAGTAGCGTTTGCATGGAACATTAAGAGTGGCTAGGAATTTGACATGAAAAGAAATGGGGCTCACTTCATTATATACAGAGGCACAGTTCATTACAGAAAATGGTGAGGCATATTCATAGAGTTTCAATAAATTCATCTGATTGGAATATGGAGTGAATCAGCAGTGTGCTTGAGCTGGATAAACTCCTATAAGGTAGATAGAGCCAGTTGTTAAATATTCAGGACATTTTTTTCAGGCCAGTTTTCAATCTTTGGTAGCTTGAAATTGGTCATGGTCTGTGAAAACTGGCAGATACTACAAATCACAAATTTGTTTCTTAAACTCATGAGAGGCAGTTTTCCACATCACCTGAGAGGGTTTGAAGGATGAGATTGAAAAGGTTGGAAATATCGTTGAGAGTAGTGTCTGAATGGCCCTGAATTCCAGCCCAAGGTATATAGGCATTATTCAATAAGTACGGGTAGTTTTGGAAGGTCATTCAGCAAAACATCAAAGTAACTAGTAAGGAGAATAGTGATACTTAGATGTAATTCACTGACACTTAGGATCTCAGGTATGCAAGAGGCCAATGGCACAAATATTCATCTAATGGTAGAATTGTGACTCTCCTTCCATTTTCCCTGGATCTTCCAAGTTCTCCATTAAGGGGGTGACTGGGTTTTCAAAAAGTCAGTATTTGAATGTCTATGCATTTTCTTTGCATCTAGTTATTTTATTTAGGCTAGATGATGAAAACTAAGTTTCAGCACTAATTTTAAACATAAGGCACAGCTGTCTTGCCATTGTTGGTGCCAACCTTCACAATGGATAATTAGATTATACACATTTTAAAATAATTTGTTACAGGTGTCCCGATGTGATTTAAAATGTGTATTTATTTAAAATGTGTTACTTATAATGTGTGCACAGGTTGTTGAAACATTACGATGTTTTGAGGTATACATGCACTGGAAACCCAGCACCCTTTTTCTGTTCGATGGTTCTTTGCAATTAATATCGTTTCTAAAATTCACCTACTGTATAACCATAACAGCTATTTTTCAGGTCATGATCCAATCAGGCTTTTTTTGGTATCTATATTATTAAAATGATTTACTATGTTTAGCACATCTTGCTTCCTGAGTCAAGAGTATAAATATGCTTTAACAATTTTTAACAGGATTTTTTAAAAAGTTGTCTAAATTTTTGGCTAATCATAGTATACTGAAAAGGCTATGGAATTTTCAGTTAGGAGATCTGAAAAATCAATTTCTGATTTTGTACTTAGACAAAAAGCTGAGTCTAGGCCTTAGTTTTTTCATCTGTGATACTGGGATACTAGTTAATACTTGGCTTGCCTTTTTGAGTAGTTGTGAGGATCAAATAAATAACAGGAATTATTTTTTAAAATCTTCAAACTGAATTACTATTAACCAGTAAATTATTGGGTAGATCCCATTCCATAAGCATTCTGATTAATTGGTATTTGATTCCACACATCTCCCTGTCCCTGCTTTCTGTTACAGTCTTCCTGTGTCATATCTCTGAACAAACCTAACCATTAGTTTTGGAATCATACATAATTTCTTACTCATATAGAATTCATATTTCCATATCCTATATTCTACTCTGCTCTTCTGTTTATGGTTATAGTCAGAGAGTTAGCTCTTTTGTGTAGTATCTAGATTTGTATGTGTGGGTGAAGAGAACATAAAGTTATGAAAGCAAAGGACAAAAGGAAAAACCCTTAGTAAGGAAACAACAATAGTAGCATTCATCTCCTAAGTGTTTCTCCCTGCAATGTAATAAATGTATTCAATATACCTGTATATCTCAAGCACTAGATTAGTCCCAAATAAAATGAAAGATTCTACGTTTAGCTTGAGAGGCCACTAGTCTGTTCTATGAGATTTCTAAATTTTTTTCTATTTACAGCTTGAGGTTTGAGATGATGCAATCATTTTAAAGGCTGTGTTAAGAGTTGATATATTGAAGCTGCTGATTGAGATTGTCCAACGTTTGTGAGCTGTTAAAACACCAGGTTGGTAAGTCCAATGATGGTTAAAATTCTCTGAGGATTTATTTCAAGTATCACCATAGACTTTGGTGTCAATCTTGGGAAGCACGCTTGCAAGTATGTTTCATTGTTAGGGAAAAGAGACTAAGGTAAGGGCAGAAAAGGCAACAAACAGTGTGCAGCTAACTTGAGGTTTGTGTTGTAACCTAGTTAGGATGTGTCAATAGTCTCATATGTGAAGGACAGTTCAAAGAGAGAACACAGAAGTGATCGTCAGAAAAGCCAGTTAGTAATGATCCTAGGAGGGGAAACTGACAAACCACTCTGTTGTCTCAAAGTTTTGGTCTACAGGGAAGGCTGAGAGGTTTAAAAGAAACTCAGAACATTTTAGACTTAGAACATCCTCATTTTTTCAAGAGAGGGAACTAAAAAAGTTAAATAATTTACCCGCAGCTGATGCCATTGGTGGTACTTTTCCAGTTTCAGGTGACCACTTGCCTATAGAATGTTAGAATTGGTTTCCTTTGTGATTCTCACTCTTACTTGGTGTCAATGCGGTTCTGATTACTACCATTTTGGTGTCTTCAGGGTAACTTCTCAATCCAAGGCAACTAGAGTTTGTATACTTCACAAGTATTTATTGAAGGCCTTCTTCATGCCAGGTCCTCTGCAAGCCACAGGTGACAGAATGGTGAGCAAGACATTGTGATGCAAACAAAGCGCAGTTACAACCAGTCATCACAGAGACTATTTTTCATGTAATTTATTCAATTTGTGTAAATTCAATAAGAAACTAAAATTGGGGATTACAAAGTGATCCAGTGATCTGCAATGTACCATTCCTCCAATTCAAACCATCCAAAGAGAAAAGGCATATTATATTGCTTAGTCGTGGAGAAGGACCATTGTTTACCTTTTAAATTTCTTACTGAGGTTTCCTAAGGGGCCAAAGGCAATACTGTTTTCAATTTCATGCATTTATGTCCTTGAGATTTGGATGCAAAACATTCATTTTTTGTAGGCCTTCCCTAGAGACCTGACTGGTTCAAGCTTATGTTCCAAATAGATTTAAGAATCCAAAGCATAATGAGACTGTCCTATTCATAGCTATGCCAGGTGACTCCCCCATTCATACCTGCCTGGGGCAAAAGTAGAACAAAATAATACAAATGCATTTCCTACCCCTAAGTAGCATATTGATGCCCACTGTTGAGTCTGAATATCTAAAGTGAAACCATAATTTGCATATTCAGCCAAGGCCAGCCCTGAAATGCTTTTGAAAGAGTGTTGCAAACCTAAACACAGCTTGAAATTTGAAACCTTTTGAAAATGTAAGGGTGATAGTTTGAAAATTCTGTTATCTTGAAAGAAGTAAAGAAAATGAAAATATCTTAAAAAAATCAACTTTCACTTGGTTTTCAACTAGAAAGACTGTTGCTTGAAATATTTTGGAAAGCATTTTCCCCCCAGAATTTGTGATAACATAATTATCAATGGGATATATGGTCTCAGATTTCCAATAAGGGGCTCAGGGCGTTAGAGAACATTAAATACACCACTGCTGCATACACCTGGTAATGTGAGGTACAAGGCTACTAAAAAGATGCTCTTCTAACTCAGGGTTAGGATCAAATTTTCCCTGGGAATATAGTGACACTAGAGACTGCTCAGTGAATGGCACTGTAAGATTTTGGAGCAACATTATTTGCCTTTTGCAGTAAGTCAATAGTCATTTTTCAGCGTTCCTGTCGTGGCTCAGTGGTTAAGGATCCGTTGTTGCTGTGAGCAGAGGTATAGGTCGCAGACGTGGCTCAGATCCCATGTTGCTGTGGCGTAGGCTGGTGGCTACAGCTCTGATTAGACCCCCTAGCCTGGGAACCTCCATATGCTGTAGGTGCAGCCCTAGAAAGGACAAAAAAAGAAATAGTCACTTTTCATTAAAAAAATGATTTTCATATTAATTTGGGTCAGGTGCTTTCAAATGAGCATAGTTGATGGGATCCCACTGGACTGTTCAGTAATGACATTGGCCAGAATATTGAAGTACTGTTGAAGTGCTGCTAACCAGTTGGGCAGCCTAAATAGAAATAAACCTCTTTGAACTACTCTCATGTCATAATAACTGCATTTTGTCATAAGGGTCAGAATCAAGGGTCAGATCAAAATGAAATGTTTCACATTCTCATACTGTATAAGAGAAGGAAAGGTGTGGATGCTCATGGTTTAAAAAATAGTTTACTAGGTATTTTCTGATCACACAATAAATTGATATACAATGTAGTAACTGTAAAAAATTAGCACAAAAAAAATACCCATAATCCTACCACATGGGTAGGTAGGGAAACATGGTTAACATTTTGTTATAGGTCTACCTATCCTTTTCTCTAAGCTTATTTTTGCCTTAATTGAAATCATCTCCTAGATCTAATTTTGGTGTCTGAATTTTTGCCATTGTTATGCAGAATTAAGTTGCTGCCTGTCTCCAATGATTAGAGATTTAGTCATCTTTCTTTTCTTGGTACAGAGGAGACACCCTTACAAATGAAGATTTTCCCTGTAAATATGTTTCTTTTACAAAAGGGTAACTTTTACTTGGTTTTCAGCTTTTCCTATGTCTGCTGTTTCTTCAAAATAGCTTAAAACAATCCTGCTGCCAAAGAAGCATATTTTAGGGTGATCAATTCTATTCTCCTTTAGCCTCATCTTTGAAATGTCCCTAAGAAGTTTCGCAGTCCAGAACCTAAGTTGATATATTTGCTCCAGATCTCACTTAACCAATCTCTTAATCTTGAGAAAAAGTCAGTTCAGTTAAATAATATGTCTCATTTCAGGAGGTGGTGATGTAGGTAGGCTTCTAAAGTTAGGCCTACATAGTATAAGCAATCAGGTATTTAATAAGGCATTTCTATGAAAACATAAGGAAAAAAAAATAATGGTTGGAGGAAACTGAAAACCCAGACTGAGTCCTAAGGGCAGCCAGTAGAAAAGAGAAGATATGTAGATGCTGGGGTTGAAGCACCTTTTCCAGTTTGAATATTTCTGATAATGACAGTGGGCATTCAGGTAAGCTTTGAGAGTGGCCCACACAGCATCAGGCACAGATGTTTTTAAAGGAGCTGTCATGGTGATTTCTCTGAAGTTTACATCGAGTTGGTCATATTCAGTTCATGGGGTTTGGGGGAAAGGGTAGCTTTTGTTTTTAGTGATGTGGAGCAAATCAAAAGGGTGGAAGAAAGTGGGAAATGTTAATTTGTACAGTTGTAGTCAGATACTGGAGGAAACTAGAATAATTTAGGATCCAGTCCAGATGTATATAACAAAATCTCAAGTCATAGAACCAGAATCTGATAACCACAAGTCTGTATTAGTTTCTACTGAAACAATTTCTCCTCCTTTCAGTCACCCCCATTTCTATCAGAGATAGACTAATTTGTTTGCAAAATATGTCTTGTCTCCATAAATTTGGCCTTATTATTTACATAATTAGAGCAAGAATAGTGATTGATCATATAGGCTCTGTTAAATCAGCTTTGCTGGACCCGTTCATGAGAAATCTCAGATTGGACTTTTATGTATTTTTTTACTCATTACTTTTTAGGGCCACACCTGTGGTATATGGAAGTTCCCAGGCTAGGGTCAAATTGGAGCTACAGCTGCCAGCCCATGCCACAGCCACAGTGACGCCAGATCCTAGTGGTAGCTGTGACCTATACCACAGCTCGTGGCAACACCGCATCCTTAACCCACTGAGCGAGGCCAGGGAATGAACCTGAGTCATGAATACTAGTCAGGTTTGTTTTTGCTGAATCACAATGGGAACTCCTCAGATGGGACTTTTAAAAGCAGCTTGAGGCCAGGAAACCAAACCAAGGACTCATCATCAGATTTTGCCTGTGAGACCTATAGATTTGAATGAATTCCTCTTCTTGAGGTCCCTCAAATATCCTGAGGTTTCTGCATCTGCCAGGAGGTTTCCTTCCTTACTCACCTGGTTAGGCTGATAGGAACCCTGTTTGTTTTACAAGGGGCTATACTGGCTCCATAAAGTCAACCTTAGATCCTTAAAGCTGTTGGGTCATACCTGAGTCTATGAATATCATTCACATATATGATATGTCAGTCAAAACCTTGGTAATAAAACCATATTGAACTTATTCAAATAATATTGCCATGAAAATAAGAATATTGACTAATGATTTCTGAGGTTTGGTGGGATCAGGTAGGGAGGAAAATGTAATTGTTTCATCTTTGTTCACAAAGGTATACTTTATCAAGTTGCTGTATGTCCTACATGGCTTGAGAAAAGGTTTCCTTAATCTAGAAAAATAAACAGTATTTTAAAGTAAAAGGCATAAAATTTTATAATCTTCCTCATAAGTCCATTCAGTCCGATGTAATTGATTCCTGATTTGTCATTGTCATGAATCTATCTGAAAATGAAACATGTTTATAAAATCATCAGAGTAAAGCAATAGCTGTTTGTAAATGACAAAAGACTTTAAAATGGCAATGGTTAAAGATATTATGAGAGACTGTTATTGACAAGGAAATTTGGTTAAATCTGTGACATAGAATTCTAGTTATTATCTTAGAATCTAAGTTATAACATTATATCATGACATATCAGATTTCAGGAATCTCATACAAATTCTGGAACACTTAAAACATATACAGGTGCAACAGGAAGAAAGCTTAATATGAATCACTTCTTATTTGACAATGCTTCCTATCTAATTTAACACCTCAATTAAGCCTAATTAGTTTGGTATCTTTCTTTTATAAGGAGAGAACAGAAATCTTTTGAAATATTCCAAGTGCCCTTTGGAAAATCCCAAAGTTACTTCCAGCTCAAAAAGACTTAATTTAGTATATAATTTTTGAAAGTTCGGCAAACATATCAAATGTTCTGGATACCTGACTAAATAGGATCACAGATCATTATGAAAAATAATAATATATTTAAAATGACAAAATATTTTAAAGGCAAATATAGAGGGTTACATAGTTACGGGCAAAACTTTGCTCATTTAATACTAAGAAGATTGGGTTTTCTTAAGTAATCAAAGATCTGATTAAGACAACATGAAGCACAGGAAATTATTTTGACAAAACAAAATCTTTGTTTTTCTAGGCAGAGAAAATCCTTCACAATCTCTTTATCAAGAGCAGACTAAGCCAGTCTCCTGAAAATGGCGGAAGAGTTAGGGGGACACGCTTGCCCTCTCCCACAAACACAACAACAACAAAAAAAGCGCATCTACAGGTGAATGAACTGGCACAGAACAGCAATAATTGCTGGCAGAAGAACCTAAACTCCAATAACTGCAAGAATCTCGTGACATAACTGGGTAAAACAAGAGAAAAGAGGAGAGTGAGACAAGGGGAATTGGGGCTAGATGGGCGCTCCTGAAAGGGAACTGTGGAGGAGAAAGGGATCCCACACCCTGGAAAGTCACCTATGATGGAAAGATCAACCAAATCAGAGGGATCTCCAGATGCAGAGAAGAGTGCAGCAATAAGTCTGAGATCTGAAGAGCAGAGTGAGCACCGAACAGATCATCTGAACTACTGGCACAGTCACCAAAAACGGAGACTCTTGGTGGTGGCTGGGTACCAAGACCTCGGCTGTGGAGGTTAGTTCCTGGAACGGGCTGGGGTGGGCAGTGCAGAAACTGCTTGGGGAACTAGAAACCAGTCAGTTGGGTTTGCAGGGAAGAGACCGCCCTGTGGGGTCTAGGAAGCGATCTGTCGGATTGGCTGGGCAGAGACTGCCTGGGAGTCTAGAAAGTGGAGCCTCGAGGGAGCAATATACTAAGGGCTGGGGAGTGGAAAGCCACATCAGAGGGAACCTGGCAAAAGAGCTGGATCTGCAGGAGAGACAAGGCACCAGTGTTGGGGGAGGGTAGAGGAGAAGGGGTGGGCCACCATAGAATACTCCCCACACCACAGTGAGCTCACTTGCCCACCAGCTATCAGAAAGCTGTGCTTCCCAGTGCATCTCCCCTCCCCCTACACCATGCTTGCACGCTGGACCTGGGGCTGGCCTCACCATTTGCAGGAAGCTGACCACTGCAGGGGCTTTCCCTGCCCTGGCCTGCTTTCCTCCTGGAGGGGCTACACCCCTGCAGAGCAGCACCCACCACCGCCAGCCCCTGGAAAAGGACTGCAGCCCAGAAAAGCTAGAACAAGCTCGGCCTGGCTGTGCAACATCTGCCTCCATCCCAAGGCGGTCCTCCCAATCCTTGGGTTATCAGTGGCCCAGCTAGCTGCTCCCACCCTCAGGGGGTGCTGCAGTCCCGTGGAATAGCTACCCAGCACTGCCAGCCCCCTGCAAGAGTCCCCGCATCCCAGAAAAAGTAGAACAAGCTCGGACTGGCTGTGCAACATCTGCCTCAATTCCAAGGCAGTCCTCCAAATTCAGCTGCCTTGGGGAAGAGCCCCTTGGGTTCTCAGCAGCCCAGCTAGCTTCTCCCACCCTCGGGGGCGGGTACTGCATTCCTGTGGAACAGCTGCCCAGCACTGCCAGCCACCTGGAAGAGCCCCACAGCCCAAAAACACCAGAGCAAGCTCTGTCCAGCTGTGTGAAATCTGCTTCCATCTCGGTGTGGACCTCCCAGTCCTGTCTGCCCTCAGGAAGTCCTCCTTTGCTTCAGAGAGACCTTTTCAGCCCCGCCCACCCTCATAAAAAGCCATGCTGCCTCCAAAGAAGACTGACCAACAATGCCAGCCCTCAGGAAACATTCCATAGCAGTGCCAAAGCAAACCCTGCCTGGCCATGGGGAGTACAGCTCCACCAAGAAAAAGAAAACAACAAGCAAGATGAAGAAGCTGAGAAACCACCCCCAGTTAAAACAACAGGAGAACTCACCTAAAGCAGTCAACAATGAAACAGACCTCTGCAGTCTGACAGACGTTGAGTTCAAAAGGGAAATGGTGAAAATACTGAAGGAATTAAGAGAAGATATGAACAGTAATGCAGACACCCTCAGAAAGGAACTAGAAAACATAAGGAGGAACCAAGAAAAATAAGAAAATTCATTTGCAGAGATACAAGCTAAGGGCAGTAAAAACCAGAATGAATAATGCACAAGAATGAATTAGTGATATGGAAGAAAGAATAATGGAAATCACCCCATCAGGTCAGCAGACAGAAAACCAAATCAAAAAACATGAAAGCAATATAAGAGACCTATGGGATAATATAAAGCAGGACAATCTACGCATAATAGGAATTCCAGGAGTCGAAAAAGATAAGGGAATGGAAAATAAATATATTTGAAGAAATTATCACTGGAAACTTCCCAAATCTAAAGGATACTGAGTTCAAGATACAGGAAGCACAGAGGGCCCCAAACAAGTTGAACAACCCAAATAGACCCACACCAAGACACATCATAATAAAAATGGCAAAGGTTAATGATAAAGAGAGGATCCTAAAGGCAGCAAGAGGAAAGCAGAATGTTACCTACAAGGGAAGCCCCATAGGCTATCAGCTGATTTCTCTACAGAAACTCTACAGGCCAGGAGGGAATGGCAAGAGATATTTAAAGTGCTACGAGGAAAAAAATATGCAACCTAGAATACTCTATCCGGCAAGAATATCATTTAAAATAGAAGGGGAAATAAAAGTTTTTTCCAACAAACAAAAGCTAAAAGAATACAGCAATACAAAACCCAGGGTAAAAAAAAATATTGAAAGGGCTTCTCTAAACCAAAAAGAAAGGATATTGAGGAACCCACAATCAGCAGTAACTCAAATAAGCCAGCATACAGATTTAATCATGAACATGTTTAAAACAAAATAACATTAAAAAGAAAAAAGAGTCATCAAAATCATTAAATGTGGGCAAGGGAAGTAAGGAAATAGTCTGTTAAAATTTTTTTTTTTATTTCTCTCCTTAATGTTAGTATAGTAATGAAGTGTTTGAACCTATAGGACCATGAGGCTAAAACACACGATTATAGGAAGGGGTTAGCATACTTTAAAAACAGGGTACCCACAAACCAAAACAAAACATTGCATTCACAAAAAATGAAAAAAAAAAATAAAACCACTCAAGCAGAAAATAATCAGAGACCATCCAACCAAAAAAAGAAAGAATGGAGAACTATAGAATCAACTGGAACATGAGGTTTAAAATGGCAATAAATAATCACCTATCAATTATCACCTTAAATGTCAATGGACTGAATGTTCCAATCAAAAGACACAGAGTGGCTGAGTGGATAAAAAAGCAAAAACCTTCAATCTGCTGCCTACAAGAAACTCACCTTAGGACAAAGGATACATATAGATTGAAAGTGAAAAGGTAGGGAAAAATATTTCATGTCAATAGACATGACAGGAAAGCAGGAGTTGCAATACTCATATTAGACAAAATAGACTTTAAAACAAAAGCCATAAAGAAAGACAAGGACATGATTTAATGATTAAGGGATCCATCCAAGAAGAGGATATTACTATCGTCAACATATACGCCCCAAATACAGCAGCACCCAGACACAGACAACAAATATTAACAGACATAAAAGGAGAAATTGATGGGCATACAATCATAGTAGGAGACTTTAACACCCCACTCACATCAATGGACAGATCCTCTACAAAGAAAATCAATAAGGCAACAGAGATCCTAAAGGAAACAATAGAAAAATTAGACTTAATTGACATCTTCAGGATACTACATCCAAAAAAATCAGAATACACCTTCTTCTCAAGTGCACATGGAACATTCTCAAGAATCGACCACATATTGGGACATAAAGCTAACCTCAACAAATTTAAAAGTATAGAAATTATTTCAAGTATCTTCTCTAACCACAATGTTATGAAACTAGAAATCAACACAGGAAAAGAACTGAGAAAAAACTAACTACATGGAGACTAAACAACATGCTACTAAAAAATCAGTGGGTCAATGAGGAAATCAGGAAGGAAATTAAAAAATACCTTGAGACAAACGATAATGAAGACACAACCTCTCAAAATCTATGGGAGGCCGCAAAAGCAGTGCTCGGAGGGAAATTCATAGTGATACAGGCCTTCCTCAAAAAAGAAGAAAGATCTCAAATTGACAACTTAATCTTCCACCTTAGCGAATTAGAAAAAGAAGAACAAAAAAACCTAAAGTCAGCAGAAGGAAGGAAATTATAAAGATCAAAGAGGAAATCAATAAAATAGAGACTCAAGAAACAATAGAGAAAATTAATAAAACCAAGAGCTGGTTCTTTGAATAGGTAAACAAAATTGACAAATCCCTGGCTAGACTCACTAAGAAGAGGAGAGAAAGAACCCAAATAAACAAAATTAGAAATGAAAAAGGAGAAGTCACAATGGATACTACAGAAATACGAAAAACCATAAGAGAATACTATGAACAACTATATGCCAACAAATTTGACAATTTGGAAGAAATGGACAATTTTCTAGAATCTTAACAGCCTGCCAAAACTGAATCAAGAAGAAACAGACCAACTGAAAAGACCGATCACTAGAAATGAAATTGAGTATGTCATAAAAACACTCCCCACAAATAAAAGTCCAGGACCAGATGGCTTCACAGGTGAATTCTATCAAACATATAAAGAGGAATTGGTGCCCATCCTCCTTAAACTCTTTCAAAAGGTTGAAGAAGAAGGAATACTCCCAGAGACATTCTATGATGCCACCATCACCTTAATTCCAAAACCAGACAAAGATACCACCAAAAAAGAAAACTATCGGCCAATATCTTTGATGATATAGACGCAAAAATTCTCAACAAAATCTTAGCCAACCGAATCCACCAACATATCAAAAAGATCATACACCATAACCAGGTAGGGTTCATCCCAGGTTCACGAGGATGGTTCAACATATACAAATCAATGAACGTCATACACCACATTAACAAAAGAAAAGTCAAAAACCATATGATCATCTCAATAGATGCAGAAAAAGCATTTGACAAAGTCCAACATCCATTCATGATCAAAATTCTCACCAAAGTAGGTATACAGGGAACATTCCTGAACATAATCAAAGCCATTTATGACAAACCCACAGCAGATAGAATACTCAATGGAGAGAAGCTGAAAGCCTTCCCACTAAAATCTGGAACAAGACAAGGATGCCCACTCTCACCACTGTTATTCAACATAGTACTGGAAGTCCTAGCCACAGCAATCAGACAAACAAAAGAAATAAAAGGGATCCAAATAGGAAGAGAGGAGGTAAAATTGTCACTGTATGCAGATGACATGATACTATACATAGAAAACCCTAAGGACTCAACCCCAAAACTCCTTGAACTGATTCATAAATTCAGCAAAGTAGCAGGATATAAGATGAACATTCATAAATCAGTTGCATTTCTGTATACTAATTAAACTAAATTAAATAATAATAAAACAAGGGAAAAAATTATAAAAAAGGGCAGACTAAAAGTGTAATAAAACTTTTTCCTTTTCATAAATAAAAAAAATTTAGTTGTACACAAGTATAGTATTGATATTAAAACATTATTTTTTTTTGTCTTTTGTCCTTTTAGGGCTGGACCTGAGGCATATGGAGGTTCCCAGGCTAGGGGTCATTATCGGGGCTGTTGCTGCTGGCCTACACCGCAGCAACACCAGATTCAAGCTGCGTCTGAGACCTATACCACAGCTCACGGCAACGTGAGATCCTTCACCCACTGAGCAAGGCCAGGGACCGTACCCGCAACCTCATGGTTCCTAGTTGGATTTGTATTCACTGCGCCATGATGGGAACTCCAACTTTTAAAACCCTTATAGTAACAATTCATTCTGATCCAGCTTGATGACACAAGGTAAAATTATTTCCTTTCAAGTGCCCACATGCATTTGGTTTGTTCTTTATTCTCCTCCTCTTTCCCATTCTGAAACAACTAGCTTGAGGATAAAAATTACTTCCATTTGCCTTAACAAATGCATCTCCATACCTTGTACCTTTTCTTAGCCCAAATCAATACTACTTTCCTCGCATACAACATTGTTTCCCTTATTATTTCTAGTAATTTTAATTATGTATTAATTAGAATTCTTAGAAACCTTAATTTCCAGTGAAAAGCAAGAAGAACGCAATCGTGAACTGGTATACCAGCATTCTTTAGATTGGCAAATTTACAAATACATTTCATAATCTTTAGCAACATACTCTTTTTTAATAGTACAATTTTTCAAGATGGCACAAGAACAGACCAATATCTTTAGTTCCTCTATTAAGAAGCCAAAATAGGTAAACCTATGTTCAGTGATGTTTAGTATTTTTTTTTTTTTTGGAAATGATGTAGATATTCAATGAATTTCCACCATTTAACTTAAATCAGCAAAACTCTAAATGTGGAAGTTACCAAAAAGATTTGAGAAACTTTGAAAGTAGCTATACCATATTTATTGCTGAGAATCAAAAATCTCTTAGCTCACTCAGATGTATCTAAATCACTTTGTTCCTAAAATGTTTACTCAATAAAATTTCATAAGACATTAAATAGCTAGCCATCATCTTAAGTTATTTTTCTCCTGCTGACAGATTTTGTAGCAGAGATGACTTATGACTAGTAAAGTCAGGCGAAAAACTGTATGTCTGCATTATATTTAATGCTGTTAACTCTGAAGACATACCTATAATTAAAACAACAAACTTGAGCCTTGTTTATCAAAAAGCTTATCTCAGATTGCATTAACTTGAAAAACATTTGGGTTAGTTTCTATATTCTGAGAATTTAGGAATATTTAATTCAGATAAGCACTTTTTTTCTACTTCAACCAATTAGATCTCTTATAAATTTTTGCAATAGCATCAGAAGGCAGAAAAACATTGCACATCTACAACATAAATAAAAACAAATACAGATGCAGAGACTTTACACTTACCATTCTAAAATTTTAGCCATGAGTCATGTACAATAATACAAAACTCACTTATTGTAAAAGAACAGTAGGTCTAAAGTGTGTTTCTGGCAGCTGGAATAAGTTTACCCACTGAGATGGCTAAAAAGTTTTACTAATAGATGTGGATAAGACAGTTAAGATTTTTCATTTGCCAAATTTCAAAATACCTCCTCTGCATTTCAATGAATAGCTCTTAGGTCCTAGAGAGGATGGCCTAGAAAATTTATATCTCAAGAGCACAAAGTTGCCAAGTTGTCTCCTAGGAGTTTGGGGTTATATTTGCCTATTATTAGAGGTCTAGGGTAATTGCTATGTAAATATTTCCTTCTTAAGAGCAGGTTTCTTAAGTGGAGCTTCAGGGGTTTAATACATGTCTTTCTAAAATCTGTATAAAGCACTCAGCGAAGGACTTCAAGTACTCATCTTTTTTTTTTTTTTTTTCTGAATAAACAATTCAACCTAGGACCAATTCAGCTTAGGGGAAAAGTCTCTACTATTGTCTTCTTCTGGACGTTGGCCTCCATCTGAGCCATTCCTGATCATTTGTAGGATGGCCTGGGAAAAATTCAGGTTATCTGTTTCCTCTGTTGAGGGAGGGGGAATCTCCAGGGAGCCACCTGGCTTGTCTAGTAACTGTTTAATTATGGGTGGGAAGAACACTCCTTAAGGTTCCTGTGAGGAGGGTTGTGAATGTCCACTGATTTTTCTAACTCTTATCTAAATTTGGTAGTACGTTCTGAAAATGAAGGCAAAGAGGCTTTGTAATTTCATCTTGTTAAGGGAGTTCCTAATAATGCTAAGTGTTACACTCCCTTGTGTCCTCTTCAATTTGCTCTTTCTGTAGGTACCAATAAGACAAGTGCTTAGGATGAGAACTCTTTAAAAATATTTCAAACAGACATTTTTTCCAATTCAAAGGATCTATCATCTGGCCATTGTTGAGCAGGATATTCATCTCAATGGCACCTCAAACCAATAAGCCATTTTTTTTTTGGCTGAATTGTGGATGATGCAAGATGTATCTCAGAAGACAGTGCAAAAGATGCAACTCTCACAATATGCAGAAAGTTCATTCTCAGAGTTAGCCTAAGAAAGCAAAGACCTTTGTTGTCGCGTAAATATTGTCTCTGGTTTCCCATGAGAATGTGAGATACCTCCACTAATGTATGATAGTAGGCAGATGCCACTGGAATAGGACTTTTCCAGCACTGATGAGATAATGAAGGTTGAGACAACAAAACGCTGGGACCCCTAATGAGAAATTCTCCTGAGAGCTGGCACAACCAAACAAAGAGAATGCTGCTTCTCCAACCCACAGCCTATTTGTCTGCCAGATGCATGCTGTCACAAGCATCTTTCATCTGGTAGAGACCAGTGAGACTATTTTCACCAGTCACAAAGCCAAGCTTTTAAGACACAGAACAAGACAAAGGAAAAGCTCATCAGACATCTGGTTCCCCATTTGACAAATGACACAAAAAAACAGATACAACGGAAAACAATGGCCATCTCGGAGGAAGAGGATCAGAGGAAAACAAGAGTACTCATATCAAGTCTTTGCCAGAGTCACTATACCCAAGGAACAAATGCACACAAATATTTTCTCCTGCTAATCTAAACTTGGAAAAGAAAGGACAAGGTGAAATTTTTTTACCTTCCTCTATTCACCAGGCACTACAGGGAGATCTGGGAGGGGTGACTTTGGTAAGAAATCTTGCCCTTCTTCAGCTTCTGCCATATGCAAGCTCCAGAGCAAGTGGGCTATCTGAGTTAGTCCCATTATAGGTCGCCAAACTGTGGGGGAGGAAAAATAATTATCCCTCTACCCTTCCAGGTTTTTGGCTGAGACTCTCATGTAATAAAAAAGACAGATTAACAGGAGAAACCAAATGGAGATGGTACATGGGAGACACCCAGGAAAACTGAGTAACTTCTCTGCATTTTCACATAAAATCATAAAAGCATTTCCCTCATTCTTTGTATATTTAATTTTAAATGGCTGCATAATCTTCTGTCTTTCAGGTGTACCACGATTTAAGATATTTTTATTATTAGATAAAATACGGTATTTTTGTTTACTCTTTTAAAAGTGAAGCTGTAAGTGATCTTTGGACACCAACTTTTGCCCGCAGTACACAGTGAGATGATAGGTTGAGGGCATACCAATATTAAAAAATTAAATTTCTATGGCTATAATCATACTCTCATCCCATTCAATGATGTTATCTCACTGAATTGGTACGTAAGACTAATAGCAAAAGCTACAACCAATCATTTGAATGAAACTGGAATACTGGATCAAACATTTGTTGAATTTTCATCTGTCTACTGGATAACTTTACAGCTTTATTTGTCTCCTATCTTTGAAGGTAACTGGCTCAGAGATGGAGAACTGCCAATACTGGTACATTAGTAGTTTGGGATTAACATATACACACTACTATATATAATACAGATAATCAACAAAAACCTGCAGAGCATAGTGAACTCTACTCAATATTTATGATAACCTATATGGGAAAAGAATCTGCAAAAGAGTATATATATGTATATGTATAACTGAATTTCTTTGCTGTACACCTGAAACTACCACAACATTGTAAATCAACTATACTCCAAAATAAAAAATTAAGAATTTATTGTAGAAAAAATATTTGTATATGCCTTTCCAAAAAACTGGGGAAAAACAGGAAATAAAAAATAACATAGGGAAAATAGTCTGTCAATGAGATTTATTTATTGTAATTATGTCTATGCTCTAATATATGCTTATATTTAAGAATAGGCATTTTTTTTGTTTTACTAGTTAACTAGAAAAATCATTCTGCTATAAAGTACTTAGAAATGTTGGGGAAGGAGGATACTTTTAAATGGATAGTTGAGCTTTTAAAAAATTGGAAGTTTTTAAGGGGAAAAATCAAAAAGAAAACTAAAAATAAGAATCTAAGTAACTGAAATGAGCCTGAAGATGCCCTGGATGTAGATGGAATGAATACTGGTCTTTGTAACTTAGAAAATACTGGGTTTTTTTTTTAATGCATTCCCGGGGACAGGAGACAAGGCTGTAGGCTTGTATGACAGGATAATTGGAACTGAAATATATATACATACTTAGATACATAATGTTGGACTCTCAAAAGACTATTTCCTTAGTTAAAGGAAGGGGGAGAGGGAGACAAAACTAGTTTGCTGTTCTGGATTCTGATGTATATATAATCTCCCATAATATTTTATAAATTTTATAGTTATTTCCAAATCCCCCTCCACAGTGATCACTCTGTTTTGCATTCCTACCACCAATGTTAAATGTTAAATTTTGTTACTATATCGATTAAGAAACCACTACATTATAAAATCCCACATTTGCAGCAAGAGATAGGGCATAGAGGTAGGTATGCAAAAGACCCAAATTTGTGATTATAGTCAAGATTCTGGATGCCTAAATAAATATTTCATCAGCATCCCTTAAAATGATGGCTTAAAAAGGCTTATTAATTTCATGGAATGGAAGACTTGATATTGTTTATATGGCAATACTCCCCAAATTGGCCTATAGATTCAATATTTATCAAAATTCCAACTGCCATTTTTTTACCAGAAATTGAAAAGTTGATCCTGAAATTCATAAGGAAATGTAAGAGATCTAGATGAGCTAAAAACAATGTTAAAGAGAAGAACAGTGTTGGGGGACTTAGAATTCCCAATTTCACATCTTACTATAAATTAATAAAGACAATTGTGCTAACATAAAAATAGACATAGTATCAATAAACCCAGAAATAAATCTGTACATCTATGGTCAATTGATTTTTACTTTTTGGGCCATGCCTGTGGCATGTGGAAGTTCCCAGTCCTGGGAATCAAACTTGAGCCACACAGTGACAACAGCAAATCCTTATCCACTAGGCCACTGGGGAACTCCTACGGTCAATTGATTTTTGACAATGGAACCAAGGCCATTCAGTGGGGGAAATAATAGACTTGTCATTAAGAATATGTAATTCATGTGGAATATCAAAATTTATAATGTAATAACTGGATATCCACAGGCAAAGAATGAATTTGGATCCTCACTTCACATTACATACAAATGGACTGGGAGTTTGAGGTTAGTAGATGCACACTATTGCATTTAGAGTGGATAAGCAATGAGATCCTGCTATATAGCACAGGGAACTATATCTAGTCACTTGTGATGGAACATGATAGAGGATAATGTGAGAAAAAGAATGTATAAATGTATGTGTGACTGGGTCACTTTTCTGTACAGTATAAATTGACAGAACAATGTAAATCAACTATAGTAGAAAAAATAAAAACCTAAAAAAAGTAAAAATAAGACTCTTGAAAAATAAATTAACTCAAGTAGATCAAAGACTTAAATATAAGAGCTAAAAGTATGAAAATTTTAGAAGAAAACAATCTTTGTAACCTTAGACAAGGCACCCATTTTTAAAATGTGACATCAAAACCCAAGGAATCAAAGGAAAAATATACAAATTGGACTTCATTAAAATTAAAAGCTTGGAGTTCCCACTGCGGCTTAGTGGTTAATGAATCTGACTAGGAAACATGAGGTTGTGGGTTCAATCCCTGGCCTCACTCAGTGGGTTAAGGATCCGGCATTGCCATGAGCTGTGGTGTATGTTGCAGACATGGCTTGGATCCTGCATTGCTGTGGCTCTGGTATAGGCCAGCAGCTACAGCTCTGATTTGACCCCTGGCCTGGGAACCTCCATATGCCACGGGTGTGGCCCTAAAAAGACAAAAAAAAAAGAAAAAAGAAAAAAAGCTTTTTTGCTTCAAAAGAGCATCAAAGTGAAGATACTGTGATAGCATCAAAAACAATAAAGTATTTGGGAATAAGCTTAACCAAGGAGCTGAAAGATCTGTACACTGAAAACTATAAGATATTGATAAAAGAAATTGAAGGTACAAATAAATGGAAAGATAGCCTGTATTCATGGATCAGAAAATTAATATTGTTGACACTTCCATGCTACCCAAAGCCATCTACAGATTCAGTGCAATCCCTATCAAAATTCCAATGGCATATTTTACAGAAATAGAAAAAAAAATCCTTAAACTTCATATGGAACCACAAAGACCCTGAATTGTCAAAGCAGTCCCTAGAAAGAACAACACAACAAGAAGCATCACATTTCCTGATTTCAAACTATACTACAAATCTATAGTAATCAAAACAGTATGGTACTGACATAAAATGGACACAAAGACAAGTGAAACAGAATTGAGAGCTCAGAAATAAACCCATGCATATGTGGCCAACTAATATTTGACAAGGGAGCCAAGAATACTTGATGGAGAAAAGATAGTATCTTCCATAAATGGTATTGGGAATATTGGATATCTACATGCAAAAGAATGAAACTGGACCCCCATCTTGCACTATGCACAAAACTTAACTTGAAGTGGATTAAAGACTTAAATGTAAGGCTGAAACCATACAACTCCTAGAAGAAAACACAAGAGAAAAGCTCCTTCACATGGGTCTTAGCAGCGGTTCTTTGGCTATGATACCTAGAGCTTAGACAACAAAATGGAAAATAAACAAGTAGGACTACATCAAACTAAAAAGCTTCTGAATATCAAAAGAAACCATCAATAGTATAAAAAGGCAACCTCCAAAGTGGGAGAAAATTTGCAGACCAGCTTTCTAACAAAGAGTTAATATCCAAAATATATAAGAACTCATACAATTCAATGACAAAAATACAAATAATCCAATTAAAAATGGGCAAAGAACATGGATAGACATTTTTCCAAAGAAAATACTACCATATGATCCAGCAATCCCACTCCTGGGAATATATCTGGACAAAATTATAATTCAAAATGATACATACACCCTTATATTCATAGCAGCATTATTCACAATAGCCAAGACTCAGAAACAACCTACATGTCCATCAACAGATGAATGAATTAAGGAGTTGTGGTATGTATATACAATGGAATATTATTCAGCCATAAAAAGAATGAAATAATGTCATTTTCAGCAACATAGATGCAACTAGAGATTACCATAAGTGAAGTCAGAAAGAGAAAGACAAATACCATGTATCACTTGTATGTAGAATCTAAAATATGGCACAAATGAGCCTATCTACAAAACAGAAACAGACCCACACACATAGAAAGCAGACTTGTGGTTGCTGAGGGGGAGGGAGAGAGAGTAGGATAGACTAGGAATTTGGGGTTAGTAGATGCAAACTATTTTATATATATATATGCCGAGTCACTTTGCTGTAGAGCAGAAAATGGCACAACCCAGTAAATCGACTATAATAAAAAATCACACTGATCTATTGCCTCACATCTTTTATAATGATTATTATCAAAAAGACAAGAGATAATATATACTGATGAGGATGTGAAGAGAATTCTTGTGCACTACTGGTGGGATTGTAAATTGGTATGGCTACTATGGAAGACAATACATAGATTTCTCAAAAAATTAAAAATATAAGTACCCTATCATCCATCAGTTTTACTTCTAGATGTATATCAAAAGGAAATGAAATCACTATGTTGAAGAGATATGACCCCTATGTTCACTGTAGTATTATTTACCAGCCAAAATGTGAAAACAACCTAAAAGTCCATCAATAGATGGATGGGTAAAGGAGATGGGTAAAGGTGGTCAAAGACTCCAAACTTCCTGTTATAAAATGAGTTCTGGGGATCTAATATACAGAATGATAATTATAGTTGACAATACTATATTGTATACTTGAAAGTTGCTAAAATAGTATATCTTAATTTTTACCACACATTCAAAATGGTAACTATGTGAGGTGACAGATATGTTAACTTTACTGGGTTAATCATTTCACAATACATACATATATCAAATCATCACTCTCTGCACCATAAACTTACACAATGTTCTGTGTCACATATATCTCAATAAAGTTGGAAAAATAAGAAAGTTGAAAGACAACCCACAGAGTGAAATATTTGCAAATTATTTATCTGTTAAGGGTCTAGTATCCACAATACATAAAGAACTCATAACAATTTAAAAAACCCAATTAAAAATGACAAAGGAAAACTTTTTTTTTCGTCTTTTCTAGGGCCGCACCCACCGCATATGGAGGTTCCCAGGCTAGGGGTGTAATTGGAGCTGTAGCCGCTAGCCTACACCACAGCCACAGCAACGCGGGATCTTAGCCGTGTCTGTGACCTACACTATAGCTCAGGGCAATGTCCAGATCTTTAACCCACTGAGTGAGGCCAGGGATCAAACCCACAACCTCATGGTTCCTAGTTGGATTCCTTAACCGCTGAGCCACGATGTGATTGGAGAATAGACCTGTGGATTCCCCAGGGGAAGGGGGAGGGTGTGGGATGGATTGGGAGCTTGGAGTTAACGGATGCAAACTATTGCTTTTGGAATGGATTAACGATGAGATCCTGCTGTACAGCACTGAGAACTATGTCTAGATACTTACAACGGAACATGACAATGGGAGAAAAAAGTATGTGTACATGTATGTATAACTGGGTCCCCATGCTGTACAATGGAAAAAAAAATTGTGTTGCAGAAATAACAAAAAAAAATTTTTTTAAATGACAAAGTACTTGAATAGACTTTTTTCCAAAGGAGATACACAAATGGGAAGTTATCACATTAAATGATGCTCAACATCATTAATCATTAGGAAAATGAAAATCAAAACTACAGTGGGATAGGATTTCATACCTATGAGGATAGCAATAATAATAATAATAATAATGGTGATGATGATAGAAAAGAACCTGAAAAAGAATATATATATGTGTATGTATAACTGAATCACTTTGCTGTATATCTGAAACTAACACAACATTGTAAATTAACTGTACTTCAATAAAATAATAATAAAACTAAATAATAACAGAAAATACATGTGTTGGTGAGGATGTATGGAAATTGGAACTCTCATGCATTGCTGGTGGGACCAGGAACAGAGGAACCAGCCATACATAGCTGTATATCTGACCTACAAAACTGTGAAATAATGAACTTGTGTTGTTTAAACCACTAAATTTATGGTAATTTAAAATGGTGGCAATTGAAAGTAAACACATTAATACTATAAGACTACTGAGGCGAGGTTATAAAAAGCAGAAATGCAGGACAATTTCAACCTGGCATGCTCTTTCTCTGGACTCACCTTTGGAACACTGAGCAACCATGTAAGAAGCATGGCTAACCTGAATTCACCATGCTGGAGAGACCCCACAGAGATAGAGATGTGCCAGCTGTTCCATTCCTAGGGTGTCTGAGTCTTCCAGTTTAGGTGACAGGCATGTCAGAGGATACTTATTTAATTTTTTTAAAGTATAGTTGATTTACAATGTGTCATTTTCTGCTGTAGAGCTAAGGATTTAGCACTAGCTACCACTTGACTAAGAGACTCCTAATAAGAACCACCATAACTATGAGGTGATGATGATAAAAAGTTGTTTTATGAAGCTAAATTTCTAGCGATCACTACATGGTCATAAAAAAAAAAAATCCAAGCATGTCTTTAGCTTTCTGTCCCTCCACAAAGAGAGGAGATTAAAAACTTTCTCTGTATAAGGGAAGGAGGAGCTGACTCATAGAGAACTATACAGAAAATCAGAGAGTAAGGTACTGATATAGGCTTTCAAGCCTTGTTTCTCTGGTAGAGCTGAGGGAAAAACATTTCTCTCTTGGTACTTGTGGCTCACTTTTAATCTAAAAAAGCAATTTGCAAACTTTTACTTACAGGCCAAGGCAGTAAATATTTCAGGTTTCTTATCTAAAAAGCAAAATCAAGGCTATGGTGTAGCAGCTTACATAACCATTTAAGATATTACCATTTATTTTTATTGGCTAAAAATATGTACTATGCTTAATATTTTGTTCAAAACAATGATGCTTCTTTGCTTCCAAGTATCCTGCTATAGGCAGGCTGCTATTCAATGGAGTCTGTGTTTCTAAGTTCTGAAATGTGAGTGCATTTGACTCTGTAAATGAGGATTGTGTGCTCTGTGATTTTAGCCATCCAGTGGGTGGCCTGCTTGTCTTTGGAGTTGCCGACTCTGACCTGAATGTTGCCAGATACCTTGACTCAAACTGAGCAGAAAAATGGTAAATTGAATTTGAAAAAGAAATGGTGGATTTTTCAAGTGTTTTCTCAATACTTTTGCACATGATGTCATTTCTAGTTTAGCAGAAAGAAAATTGGGTTTCAAGTCATGAGATTTGAATATGAGGCACTTTCTAGCTGCAGTGCAATGAGCATGTCAGTTAACATCTCTGAGCCACAGTTTCTGTAACCTGAGGAGATTAATATTTGTCTGCTTGCTTACTATGAGGTTCAAATGAGATAAAAAAATATGAAGCTGAATTATAGCTTCAAAGTATGACACTTGCTAACTGTCACTAATATACCTATTACAAAGCATTTGGTCTTACTTTCTCTCCATTTCTCCCTCCCTTCTTCTCTCTTATGTTTTTCAATCTTCACTCTTCTTTGTTCAGCACAGCTCTGTTCTACTATTTGCTTAACTGATACATTAATTTTGGTGGCTGCTCATTCAATATGCTCTCCTACTTTAATGTCTCCCAGTAGTGATTTTCTGGAAATAAGATGCAAAAAATGATGACCTCCAGTGGTGGAGATTGTGGATATGGGGCACATGATTGTGGAAGGTACACTGTATTAAAAGGATCTTTTGGAGCTTATGTTAGCCTTTTATCCATAAAGTCATTATTTCTCAAATGATTAAGAATGCCTGCTCTCTGAGAGGCACTATGCTTGGTTCTGTAAATAAAGTAGTGGATGAGACAGACATGGTTCCTCCCACATAGATCTTATACACTAATGGACAGTATATTAGTTCCCTATTGCTGATGTAACAAATTACCACAAACTCACTGGCTTAAAACAACACAAGCTTATCTTTCAGTTATGCAAGTCAGAAGTCTAAAATACATTCTATAGGGCTCTATTCCTTCTGGAAGGCTCCAGGGAAGCATCTATTTCCTTGCCCTTTGTAGCTTCTAGAGGTTGCCTTCATGCTATGGGTCATGTCCCCTCTCCTCTATCTTCTAAGCCAAGAATGTAGCATCTTCAAATCTCTATCATTCCATCTCCTTCTATCACAACATCACCTTCTGTCTGATTCTGACCTTGCTGCCTCCCTTATACAGGAACCCCTGTGATTACACTGGGACCACCTAGATAATCTCTCCAACTCAAGATCATTAGATTAATCCCATCTGAAAAGTCTCCTTTTTTCATACAAAGTAACATTTACAAGTTCTGAGAATTAGGATGCACACATACCTGGGGGTCATTATTCAGTCTACCACAGAGGGAAGGAGAAAGAAGTGGATAAATACATAAGATAATTTTAGAATGTGATTTGTTCATGAAGGCAATAAAGGGGGTATTATGATAGACCTGCATTGTTCAATGTGGAGGCCACATGTGACTACTGGATTCTTTAAATGGGACTAGTGTAACTACTTTAAATTCATATAGGTACAAATGACTAGGGTCTACCATATTGTGCAGCACAGCTCGAGGCTTTTGAGAGAACAGAGAAGAAATGTTCTTTTTTTCACCTAGCTAAATTGTGTGAACATCTATGAAAGCAGTCCATCCCCACTGACCTGAATAGATATAATGAGGCTAGTCAGGTGAGCAACTAGATATTTTTTCTTGAGTGAGCAAAAGAGAAGCATTCCCTACTCTATTGCAATCTTCCAGTTTCAACCAGAGAAAATCCCTTCCATTTTGAAGGTAAGGTAGGGCACTGCTCATGATATTTCATTTTATTCCTTATATATCCCCATATTTGCCCTGGCTTTATGGTAAAATAAGTCTATTTCCTCACCTCATACTCAGGGGACAGGTGACTTGCTTTAGCCAAGAACGTGTTAACAGCTGTGACATAAATAAGTTTATAAACTTACTTGCATGGGTAAGTTTGGCCTCTTGCATTCCTCTGATTGCCAGGAGAACAGCCTATCCTGTGTAGCAACTGGTCCAAGGAGAATGTGGAGATGTAGAAAAATAAATGAATCCAATCTGGAGGTTAACACCTTGAGCCTGGAGTCCATCCTTGCCCAGCTGAAGTAGTAGCCAATGTGCAGGTCTGTTTTAAGACATAGAATTTTGAGTCAATTTGTTACTCACCATTATTGCAGCATAGCTGACTCACAGAAAGGGAAATATAGGATGGATTTCTCATTTCTCGTAGTCCTTTGTACACTAGCCTCACAGTTCCTCCAGACTACCTCTGGATTTTATATTTAATGTGGGGGAGACCAACAGGGATTATTTGCGTTCAAGGTAGTTTCTGTTAGTAGTTTTAAGAATAGGGAGACCTTCGAAGTCTAAAGATTTGTCTAACAGAAATTGCACAGCTCAGTGAGCAAGGCAGCTGAGTGGAACCCTTCACTTTAACAAGGTCTATTTCTGGCTTCAGTGATGCAAATTTCTCCTTCCTGAACTCACCATCTTTTAAGCTTTGTTACTAGGAAACCAAGGACAATATCACTTTCTAGCCTTCCTTCCAAACTAAGTGTGATAAAAAACAAAGACGGCCAAGACTTTTAAAAGCCCACAGTACTTTAAGTATGTGGCTTTTCTTTCTGTACCTAGAGTGGCTAAAAGTGAACCTGGAAATGGCTTGCAACTGGGCATTCTTTTCTTAGTGACTGAGGGCAAGCTTAGCCATCTCTCCTGTTGTTTTTCTGTATGGCCAAAGGTGAGTGAATTTTTTTCTTTCTGTGATTTTTGTTGCTTCCCGAGCATTAATAATGCTGAAATAGTATTGTAGTCTGCCCCCAGGTGCATTGATTTTCCTGCTTGAATTGATGTAGTCCCACAAAGAGAACACCTCACTGTTATTATCTTTTTGGATGCTCTATTGGTTGGCTTGGCCATTCCACTCAGCTTAATCAAAAGTAGGCTATGTCTATGGAAGAAAAGACAGCTTTTTAAAAATGGGAAACTTCTTGAGCTTGATGCACGAGAACAGAATTAGAGGAACAGGATTTCAAAAATTTAAAGTAGCAATTGATGAAATTATCAATGGAACAGAAAACTACAGACTGAAAGATTTTTTTTTGATAATTTTCCCCCACATTTATCGAGGCATAATTGACAGATAAAGTTGAAATATATTTAAAGTGTACAATGTGCAGACTGCAAGATTTTGAACTCTAGTTACATTTGCAAAGAAAAAAAATCACCTCTTGTAGGTTTGAATCTGGCAACAGAAGCCAAAAATCATGATTACTGCCTATATTTTCTCTATTTTGGATGAGGATATTTATTCTCTGAGAATGCTATTAAACTGGGGCAGATAATAAGCAATATTTGCACAGGGAAGTTTGGCTCATTCCTCTGTGCTCTTATTGTAGTCGTCAACTCAGCTGTATTGTGCCTATTTGTGGTGTATGCCCAGAAACCTCTCCCCAGGCCAGAGGTCAGCCAGGCTATCATAGTCCTTTGGGTCCAGGACTAATGGAGCAATTCTTTCCCCTGAAGCTTCAGCAGGGCTGAAACCAAGGAGGATGCATAGCTGAGGTGAACAGGAAGTTGACTCTATAAGCCAGAGTGGTCGAATCAAAGCAGATGGCTATGGTCACAAGGGGCAGAAGCAGATAGTAGCAGGGATTTGGTGTCAGGGAGAAGAGAAATTCACTTCAAGAAAGCAGGGAATTATCACATCTTGGCATAGGCACTGTTGTCAGAGCTGGCACCTATGTGCCTGTAGAAGTGTATTAAGAAGAAGCCAGCTACATAGGATAGAGATGGGACTTAGCCTCCAAGTCTGCCTCTCCTACAAGGCTGTGAGCTCCCTTAGAAAGCTATTATTTAATTACTCCTTATTCCAGTAGTGCTTATCATATATGAACTAAATAAATTTTGGCAGTATGAAAAAATATCCAGATTAAGCAGATACACAATATTTTTGTTAGTGTAATTCTTCAAGTAAGTCAAGTTGAGACTACTGGGTTAGGTGAGTAAACTTTCATTTATATAATTAGTTGCAATTTTTGTAATGGAAGAGCAGATAAGACAAAAAGGTGAAATGCACAGTTTTTGAAGGTAAAAATGCTGGTTATAACCTGGGGGTTTCTGGTAGCAAAATAAGTCCATGTTTTCAAAAAGGCAAAGAGATTCTCTGGTGTTAGTAAAAACTGTGGTTCCTACTACTGTGAAAAGAAGATGGGACTTAAAATGCACCTTTAAGTTCTTTTTAGAGAAAAGCACTTTGAATGGAGAAAATGCCATATAAGTGCCAAGTCTTATCATTATTATCACTGCCACGAACACCTCCAAGACAACCCCCCCCCAAAAAAAAACCCAACCATGTTCATAAAATAAGTCTGCTTTGGAGATGTGCTGGTGGGGAAGTTCATTTGAGATACTCCACTCAAGCTGCTTGCATTTAATGCTATCTCCCTGAAATTTCAAATTACTGCTGTCACCCCTGTGTGCCATAAAAAATTAAGGTAAATAAAAAGCACTGAGGGAAGAAAATTTTAAATATTTATACAGTGGTCTAATGATAATAATCCCAGAGATTATTTACTTTCATGGTAAATCATTGTGTGAAAATAACAATATACATTCCCATTACTGACTGTTGTCACCAATCAACGTGGGACACTGGCTCTTTTTACCTTCCCCTACAACTGTAGAAAGCCTGAAATATATCTTCCACACATGAATGTCCAGTCTATTTGGCCTCCAGCTTTTCAGGAGCTGCTCAAGTTCTCATACCCACGTTTATCTATACACTCCTAATATTTTTACACATACACACATCTAGAGCAGGGATTGGAAAACTACTGCCTGTGGTTCAAATGTAGTCCCAAATGCCCACTGACTGTTTTTGTATGCCTCATGAGCTAAGTAAATGGTTGAAAAAAGTATAAAGAAGAATAATATTTCATGACATAAATTATATGAAATTCAAATGTTGATGTCCATAAATAAAATTTTATCATAACACAGTCATACTCGGGAGTTATGTGTCATCTATGGCTGCTTCTGCAACTATAACAGAGGGAGTGAGTTGTGACAAAGACTGTATGACACACAAAGCCAAAAATATTTGCTGTCTGGCTCCTTACAGAAAAATGTTGCCAACTTCTGATCTAGAGAATATCTGTTCCTCCTTTTTTTAAAAGTTACTTTATTGTTGGAGTTCCCTGGTGACCTAGTGGTTAAGGATCTGACATTGTCACTGCTGTCGCACAGGTTCCATCTCAGGCTTGGGAACTTCCACAGGTCATAGGCATGACTAAAAAAAAAATTACTTTTGTTGAAGAATAATGTAATACTTCAACTAAGGGTAAAGGGTACAAATTCTATGAACTTTTACATAGGTATTCACCTGTGTGACCACCACTCAGATGAAAATAAAAAAAGATTTCCAGCATCCTAGAAAGGTTCTCTCTCAGTCAACAGTACCTCCTGATGTGATCCATTTTTTCCCTAAATGCCATTACAGGAATTAATTCAGCGTATTTTTGAAATTTATATAGATAGGGTAATACTTATGTTTTTTTGTCTGGTTAATGTTACTCCACATTGTGTCTGTGAAATTCACTCATGTTGCATGTGGCAGTAGTTTGTTCTGTTGTATGAATATACTATAATTTATTTATATAGTCTATTCTTGTTAGATATTGGGTGGTTTTTAATTTTTTGACTACTGTGAATATAGCTGCTATGAACATTTTTGTACATGCATTGTAGTGAGGGTATACATTCAATGCTCTTGAGTACAGGCCTAGAATAAAACTTCTGGGTGCTGATGGTTTTTTTAAAAGTATAGCTCCAGTTTGATATAAGCAAGATACATTCAGTAGAATGTTTTAAAAGTATGAAGCAAAAGTACTTTTACTTTTAGAGATGCAAATTGAAGTACTTAGGGGGTATATTCTGCCAAGTCATTTATTTGTTTTTGGTTGGTTGGTTGTTTTTGGCTGCATCTACAGCATGTGAAAGTTCCTGGGCCAGGGTTTGAATTTACGCCACAGTAGTGACTCAAGCAGCTGCAGTGACAATGCTGGATCCTTAACCCACTGCATCAAAAGAGAACTCCCAGAAGTTGTTTAAAAGACTACAGCAAAAGAGAAGATAAAGGGGAGTACATTTTTAAAATGACAGAATATTTATGCTGACTGAAACTATGTGATAAATCCATTACGGTTCATTGTAGTCTCTTTTCCTTAGTGCATCCGGAAACTTTTCCAATAAAAATTAGAAAAAAGAAGAAACAGGTTGAAGTAAATAATGAAGCAAGCCAACTATTACCAACTGTAATGTTAGGCACTGAGGAAAGTTTCAACTTCTATAACTGTGATTAGAAGTTACATTTTCCAGTATGGGAAGAAAATAAAAACAAACTTGTCTCATTTATTAATAATTCCAGATATCTAGCATAAGATGTGGGGTAAATATACAATTAAATGTATGAAATTCCATATCCGCAAAATGCTAGGTATACAGTCTTAGGCATTGTCTTTACCTTTGTCTGTAAAATGGAAATTCTTAAACCCAGAATCACTAGGAAGATTATTAGATAAACAAGCATGAAACTTTTGTTAAGCATCTAGTACTTAGGAAGCACTCAATAAAAGTTGTGTAAGCCTATGTCTATTGTGCACAGACTTAGAGGGAGTTCAACTTTTGGCAATGTAAACATGTCTCTGACTGAGAACAATATGAAAATCTGAAAAAAAACTATTTAAAAACTTATTTGAAGGCACAGGAGAGCTATCAAGGTACAAGGATTAGGTTAGGGGCACTAAGATCCTATAGAGAGGAAAAGCCATACAAATGAGCCTGGAATTTGGCATTGCTTGTTACCTCAAGGTGTTTGACAATTCTAAAAGCAGGTGCTGACAGGCTAATAAGTGGAACAGAGCTTTCAATATACTCAGAAGCATCCTGGGGTGAGAATTCAAGTTAAAAGACCACCAACAGGGAGGAATCCTAACATATATTCCAGGATTACTGTTGGAACTCTAAAGGCATCTAAATATATAAAGCAAATATTAACAGAACTAAGGGGATAAATAGACAGCAACAAAATAATAGTAGGGGATTTTATTACCTCACTCATATCAATAGATAGGTCATTCAAACAGAAAGTCAATAAGGAAGTATCAGCTTTAAATGACATGTTATACCAGATGGTCTTAACAGATATATATACAGAATATTCCATCCAAAGTGACAGAATATACATTCTTAAATGCATATGGAACATTCTTAAGAATAGATGATATGTTAGGTCACAAAATGAATCATAATAAATTTAAGAAGGCTGAAATCATATCCTGCATCTTTTCCAAACACAATGGTATGAAACTAGAAATCAGGTACAAGAAGAAAATTGGAAAATTCACAAATATTTGGAGATTAAAAAACATGATACTGAGCAATGAAAGGGTAAACAAAGAAATCAAGAGACATCCAAAAAGGCCTTAAGACAAATGAAAATGGAAATACAACATAACAAAACTTAAGGGATGCAGCAAAAGCAGTTCTAAGAGAGATATTCATAGCAATAAATGCCTACCTGAAGAAACAAGAAATAGCTCAAATAAACAACCTAACTTTACACAAACTCTTCCAAAAAGTAGAAAAGTAAGGAGTGCTTTAAAATTCATTTTATAAGGCCAGCATTACACTAATACTCAAACCAAAGACACAAGAAAATTGCAGACCAAGATCCCTGATGAACATAGATATAAAATTCTAAATAAAATATTTGCAAGCTGAATTCAATAATATATAAAACAGATCATATACCATGATCAAGTGAGATTTATTCCAGTGATACAGGATGGTTCAATGCCTGCTAATCAATCAAAGTGATAAAACACATTAAACAATGAATAAAAATCATATTATCTTGACAGGTGTGAAAACCATTCAACAAAATTCAATATCCACTTATGATAAAAACTCACCATAAAGTATGTATACAGAGAATGTACCTCAACATAATAAAGGCTATATATGTCAAGCCCAGCTAACATCATATTCAATGGTAAAAAGCTGAAAGCTTTTGAAATTGGGAGCAAAAAAATGATGCCCACTCTCACCACTTGTATTTAACATAGTACTGGAAGTCCTAGACACAACAATTAGGCAAAGAAAAGAAATAAAAGGCAGAAGTAAAAATGTTACTATTTGTGGACAACTTGATTTTATATAGAGAAAACTCTAAAGACTCCACCAAAAACTTTTAGAATAAACAAATTCAGTAAAGTTGCAGGATACAAAATCAGTATACGAAAATCCACTATGTTTCTATACACTTATAATTACCTTTCAGAAAGAGAAATTAATAATGCTACTTGCAACTACATCAAAGGGAATGAAATACCTAGAAATAAATTTATCCAAGTAGGTGAAAGACCTATACCCTGAAAACTTCAAGACACTGATGGAAGAAACTGAAGATGATACAAATAAATGGAGAGATATTCCATGCTCATGGATTGGAAGAATTAATATTGTTAAAATATCTATACCACCCAAATCAATCTACAGATTCAATGCAACCCATATCAAAATTCTGACTGCATTTTTTTAGAACAAACAATCCTAAAGCATGTATGGAATCACAAAAGACTCTGAATAGCCAAAGCAGTCTTGGAAAATAAGAACAAAGCTAGACACATCATGGTCTCTGATTTCAAACTATCTCACATAGCTATAGTAATGAACAGTATGGTATGGGCATAAAAATAGACACAAAGATCATTGGAACAGAATAAACAGCCAATAAATAAACCCATGCACATACGGTCAATTAATTTATGAAAAGGGAGCCAAGAATATACAATGGGGCAACTTTACCAAATTCACTGATATGGTCTAGTAGTTTTCTGGTAGCATCCTTATGATTTTATATGTATATTATCATGTCATCTACGAACAGTGACAGTTTTACTTCTTTTCCAAATTGGATTCTCTTTATTTCTTTTTCTTCTCTGATTGTCATATATAAGACTTCTAAAACTATGTTGAATAAAAGTGGTGAGAGTAGACATCCTTGTTTTGTTCCTGACCTTAGCAGAACTGCTTTCAGCTTTTCACATTGAAAATGGTGTTAGTTTTGGGTTTATCATATATGGCCTTTATTATGTTGAGGTAGGTTCCCTCTTTGCCCACTTTCTGGGGAATTTTTTATCATAAGTGGGTGTTGAATTTTGTCAAAAGCTTTTTATGCATCTATTGAGGTAACCATGTAGTTTTTAATTCTTTAGTTTGTTGATGTGATGACACTGACTGATTTGCATATATTGAAAAATCTTGCATCTCTGGGATAAATCCCACTTAATTAATACACAGAAACCTCTTGCATTCCTATACAGTAACAATGAAAGATCAAAAAGAAATTAAGCAAAAAATCCTGTTTACCATGGCATCAAAGAGAATAAAATACCTAGGAATAAACCTATTGAAAGAGACAAAAGACCTGTACTCTGAAAACTATAGGACAATGATGAAGGAAATTTAAGATGACACAAACAAATAGAAATATATACCATGTTCTTGTATTGGAAGAATCAATAACATAAAAATGAGTATACTACCCAAGGCAATCTACAGATTCAATGCAATCCCTATCAAGTTACCGATAGTATTTTTCACAGAACTAGAACAAAAAAATTTTTAATTTGTATGGAAACACAAAAGACCCTGAATAGCCAAGGCAATCTTGAGAAAGAAAAACAGAGCTGGAGGTATCAGGCTCCTGACTTCAGACTTTACTACAAAGCTATAGTCATCAAAACAGTATAGTACCAGCACAAAAACAGAAATGTGGGTCAATTGCACAGGAAAGAAAGCCCAGAAATAAATCCACACACATATGGTCAATTAATTTATGACAAATGAGGCAAGAATATACAATGGAAAAAAAGACAGCCTCTTCAATGGGTGGTGCTGGGATAACTGGACAGTACATGTAAAAGAATGAAATTAGAACACTCTCTAGCACCATATACAAAAATAAACTCAAAATGGATTAAAGACCTAAACATGAGACCAGATACTTTAAAAGTCTTAGAGGACAACATAGGTAGAACACACTCTGACATAAATCACAGCAATATCTTTTTGGAGCCACTTCCTAGAGTAAAGAAAATAAAAACAAAAATAAACAAGTGGGATAGAATTAAGCTTTTGCACAGTCAAAAACAAACAAAAAACAAACATAAACAAAATGAAAAGACTACCCATATTATGAGAGAAAAATCTTTGCAAATGAAGTGACTGACAAGGGATTAATCTCCAAAACATACAAACATCTTATACAGCTTTATATATAAAAAACCCCAAACAACCTAAGTAAAAATGGTCAGAAGATCTAAACAGACATTTCTCCAAAGAAGACAGAAGGCAGAAAAGCACATGAAAAGATGCTCAACATCGCTAATTGTTACAGAAATGCAAATGAAAACTACAATGAGGTATCATCTCACACCAGTCAGAATGGCCATCATCAAAAAGTCTACAAACAATAGATGCTGGAGAGGGTGTGAAGAAAGGGAACCCTCCTACACCATTGGTGGGAATGTAAGCTGGTGCAATGACTATGGATAATAGTATGGACATTCCTTAAAAAACTAAAAGTGGAACTACCATATGACCCAGTAATCCCACTCCTGGGCATATATCCAGAGAAAACCATAATTCAAAAAGATACACAAACCCCAATGTTCACTGTAGCACTATTTACAATAGCCAACACATGGTAGCAACTTAAATTTCCATCAACAGAGGATTGTATAGGGAAGTAGTACATATACACAATGAAATACTACTCATCCATAAAAAAGAATGAAATAATGCCATCTGCAGCAATATGGATAGACATAGAAATTAATCACACTAAGTGAAGTAGTTCAAAGATAACATATGAGATCACTAATATGTGGAATCTAATAAAAATGATACAAAAGAACTTACAAAACAAAGAGATTCAAAGATTTTGAAACCAAACTAATGGTTACCAAAGGGGAAAGGTGGAGGAGGGATAAATTTGGAGGTTGGGTTTGACATACACATACTACCATATAAAAAATAGATACGTAACAAGGAACTACCATATATCTCCTCAGTGTTGTTAATAACCTATATGGGAAACAAACCTGAAAAGGAATGGATATACATATTTGTATAACTGATTTACTTTGCTGTACATCTGAAACTAACACAACTTTGTAAGTCAGCTATGCTCCAATAAAATTAAACAAAAACAAGAAAAATATACAACAGAGAAAGTACAGTTTCTTCAATAAATGGTATTGGGAAAACTGGATAGCCACATGCAAAAGAATAAAACTTGACCACTATCTTATCTTATACACAAAAATGAACTCAAAATGGATTAAAGACTTGAAATAAGTCCTGAAACCATACAACCCTTAGAAGAAAATATAGGCGGGAAGCTGCTTGACATTGGTCTTGTTAATAATTTTTTGGATCTGATGCCAAAAGCAAAAAAAAAAAAATTGGTACTCACCAAACTAAAAAGCATCTGCACAGCAAAGGAAATCATCAACAAAATGAAAAGGCCACCTACTAAATAGAAAAAATATTTGCAAATCTCTTTTTTTTTCAGTTTTTTTACTTTGAGAAAGACTGATAATTGGTAATAATGAGGGTGATGAATGAAATAAAAATGGATACCTAAAATTTCTGCTAACATATTATTGCTGGTATTCAAGAAGCATGCTTATTTTACAGAAGAGGAAAGCTGTGATAAGAATGAAATGAAGTAACTGCTCTTCTGGCTAAAGTTTGAAAATCCATATAGACATTAATTTCCATTATTTTAAAGATACAGTTTTGAAAGTGAGGCATCACTTGCGATTTTTTTTTTCCATTTTTTTATTACTCAAATAATCACATCTGTAGTTGTATAATAATCATAACAATCTGATTTCACAGGATTTCCATCCCACAGCCCAAGCACATCCCCCTACCCCCCAAACTATCTCCTCCAGACACCATAAATTTTTCAGTGTCTGTGAGACAGCATCTATTCTGCAAAGAAGTTCCGTCTGTCCTTTTTTCAGATTCCGCATGTCAGTGAAAGCATTTGATGTTGGTGTCTCATTGTATGGCCGACTTCATTTAGCATGACAGTTTCTAGGTCCATCCATGTTGCTAAAAATGCTGGTATTTCATTCTTTTTGATGGCTGAATAATATTCCATTGTGTATATGTACCACTTCTTCTTGATCCACTCCTCTGTCGATGGACATTTTGGCTATTGCAAAGAGTGCTGCAATGAACATTGGAGTACATGTGTCTTTGCGAGTCGTGGTTTTCTCTGGATAGATGCCCAGGAGTGGGAATGATGGATCAAATGGTAGTTCTATGTTTAGTTTTCTGAGGCATCTCCATACTGCTTTCCACAGTGGTTGCACCAATTGACACTCCCACCAACAGTGTGCTAGGGTTCCTTTTTCTCCATCCCCTCTCTGGCACTTATTGTTTGTAGACTTTTGGATGATGGCCATTCTGGCTGGTGTAAGGTGGTACCTCATAGTGGTTTTGATTTGCATTTCTCTAATAATGAGTGATGTTGAACATCTCTTCATGTGTTTTTTGGCCATCTGTATGTCTTCTTTGGAGAATTGACTGTTTAGATCTTCTGCCCATTTTTTGATAGGCTTGTTTGGTTTTTTTTTTGTATGGAGCTGCAGAAGTTGTTTATAAATTTTGGAGATTAATCCTTTGTCAGTCGATTCACTTGCAAAGATTTTCTCCCATTCAATGGGTTGTCTTACTGTGTTGTTGAAGGTTTCCTTTGCTGTGCAGAAACTTTGAAGTTTGAGTAGGTCCCATTTGTTTATTTTTCTTTTTGTTGTCAATACTCTGAGAGGTGGATCTGAGAAGATGTTGCTGCCGTTTATGTCAGAGAGTGTTTGGTCTATGTTTTCCTCTAAGAGTTCTATAGTGTCTGGTCTTATATCTAGGTCTTTAATCCATTTGGAGTTTATTTTTGTGTATGGTGTTAGGGAGTGTTCTAATTTCCTTCTTTTCCATGTGGCTGTCCAGTTTTCCCAGCACCACTTATTGAACAAGCTGTCCTTTCTCCATTGTATATTCTTGCCTCCTTTGTCATAGATTAGTTGGCTGTAGGTGCGTGGGTTTAATTCTGGGCTTTCTATCCTGTTCCACTGATCTATATGTCTGTCTTTGTGCCAGTACCACGCAGTTTTGATGACTGTTGCTTTTCACTTGTGATTTTTGAGGTTAATTTATTTACGAAAGTTTTTTTCCTCTTTTATTATTTATTTTTTTTCCACTGTACTTTTTGCCATTTCTTGGGTTGCTCCCACGGCATATAGAGTTTCCCAGGCTAGGGGTCTAATCGGAGCTGTAGCCACCGGCCTATGCCACAGCCACAGCAATGCGGGATCCAAGCCGCGTCTGCGACCTACACCACAGCTCAGGGCAACACCGGATCCTTAACCCCCTGCAACCTCATGGTTAGTCGCATTCGTTAACCACTGTGCCACGATGGGAACTCCTATTTACGAAATTTTAAAAAAACCCAAGAAGGTAAACCAATTTAAAAAGCGATCATGACAGTGACTTAAGGAAGGTATTTAAGTAAAATACAACAATGCCCAGTTACTTTCTTTTGCAGCTATGAACACATTAAAAATTCTAATATTTCTTTATTACTCTCATTATCATTTTTGCTTATTTTAAATTGAAGTATAATTTATAATGTTGTGTTAGGTTCAGATGTACAGCAAAGTGATTCAATTATATATAAAAGTATATACATATACTTTTTCAGATTCTTTTCCATTGTATAGGTTATTATAAAATACTCTAGCATTCCCTGTGCTATACAATAGGTTATAGTTGGTTATCTATATTTTATATGGTGGTGTGTATATGTTGTCTTAATTTGTCCTTTTCTTAGCTTCTCCTTTGTTTCCCCTAAGTTTATTTTCTATGTTTGTGAATCTATTTCTGTTTTGTAAATAAATTCATTTATATCAATTTTTAGATTCCACATATATAAGCAATGTAATATGATATTTGTCTTTCTCTGGCTTATTTCACTTAATATGATAATCTCCAGGTCCATCCATGTTGCTGCAAATGGCATTATTTCATTCTGTTTTATGGCTGTGTAGTATTCCATTGTGTATATGTACCACTTCTTTATCCCTTCATTTGTCATTGGACATTTAGGTTGTTTCCATATCTTGGCTATTGTAAATAGTTTAGCAGTGAATACTGAGGTGAATATATCTTTCCATTGTTTTCTCTGGACATATGCCCAGAAGTGAGATCAATGGATCATATGGTAACTCTATTTTTAGTTTTTTTAACGAACTTCCATACTATTCTCCATGATGGTTACACCAATTTTCATTCCCACCAATAGTATAGGAGGATTTTCTTTTCTTCATACCTTCCCCAGCATTTGCTATTTGAAGACTTTTTGATGACAGCCATTCTGACTGGTGTGAGGTGATACCTCATTGTAGTTTTGATTTGCATTTCTCTAATAATTAGCAGTGTTGAGCATCTTTTCATGTGCCTGTTGGCCTTCTGTATAACTTCTTTGGAGAAATGTCTATTTTTGATTGGGTTGTCTTTTGCAAATCTCATTTTTGACAGGAGGTTAATATCCAGAATACATAAAGAATTCACATAACAGCAAAAATGCAAACAATCTGATTAAAAATAACACAAGATGTGAACAGACATTTTTCCAAAGGAGACACATAGATATCCAAAAGACATTCAATATCACTAATCATCAGGGAAATGTAGATCAAAGCCACAATGAGATATCACCTCACACCTGTTAGAATGCTTATTATTCAAAAGACAGGACAATAACAAGTGTCTACTAGAACATGGAGAAAAGGGAACCTTAGTACACTGTTGGTGGGAATATAAATTGGTGCAGCCATAACAGAAAACTCTATAGAGGTTCCTCAAAAAATTAAAAATAGAATCACTACATGATCTAGCAGTTCCACTTCTGGGTATTTATTTGAAGAAAATGAAAATACTAGTTCAAAAAGATATCTGTATCCCCATGTTTATGCGTTCATGGCAGCAATATTTACCATAGTCAAGATATGGAAACAAGGTATTTGTTTCCATCGAAGTGATAAAGAAAAGTGATACACACACATATATACATACCTATAATGGAACAATATTCAACCATAAAAAAGAATGAAATTTTCCACTTGTGACATGGATGGACCTTGAAGGCATTATGCTATTCAAATAAGTTAGACAAAAAGACAAGTACCATATATCTCACTCACATGTGGAATCTGAAAAAATAAAACAACAACAAAAACTGAACTCTAGATCATAAGTATATTTGCCAGAGGAGGTAGATGGGAGAAATGGGTGAATGGTTATTTTTTCAGTTTAAATAAATTGTTTAAATAAAAAGACAAATTAACAGAAAAAAACAAGCAAGAGACTTAAACAGGCATTCCATAAAATGTGATATCCAAATGATAAACTAAATTTTAAAAGGCACACTAAATATCTAAAGACTTAACAGAATGACTGAAATTTTAAAAAACCCTAAAAATATCTAATGTAGGCAAGAAGAATATGACCAAGGAGAATATGTATATACCACTGGTGGAAAGTTTAACTGATTCAATGACTTTGGAAAACTTTGTCAGTGTTTACCAAAGTTGAAAACATGCACAGCCCATTCACCCATTTCTCCCATCTACCTCCTCTGGCAAATATACTTATGATCTAGAGTTCAGTTTTTGTTGTTGTTTTATTTTTTCAGATTCCACATGTGAGTGAGATATATGGTACTTGTCTAAAGCAGAACCGATAGAGAAGTACACGTTTGTACTAGACATGTTCAGAAAAGTTTATAGCAGTTTTACTTGAAATGACTAAGAACTGTGGGAAAAAACACCACAAATTTGTATCAAGTATAGAATGGCTAAATATGCCAGTCACTAAAGAATAGATACTACTTGATTACATTTTCATAAAATTCAAGAACAAGCTAAACTACTGTATGTACTTGTATTTCAAGATAGTGGTAACAATTTGGGGAATAAATGGGTCTGACAGAGAGGAGGCATGATGGAGGCTTTTTGGTGGGTGATAATTTGCTCTCTTGGTCTGAGTGGTAGTTACTTGGGTCTGTTTACTTTGTGATGAATCACTGAGCTGAATATTAATGATTTTGGATATATGTTATACTTCAATAAAAAGTTAAAAAATAATTATAAAAAAGAAGGCAAGTAATCATGTATATCCTATTACACTTTCTTTTTTTCATAATCTCTGTGATCATGTTTTCTATATTTATGTACCAGTAAACTGAAGTGTCCTATTGACAAAACATCTCAAAACAGGTTGAAATGATTAGATGTAAAAATATTTTTTACTGTAGCAAAAAAAAGGTAAGATTTACTCTGTTAACAAGTTTTTAAGTGTACAGCAATGTTAAATACAAGCACCATGTTGTATAGGAGATCTATAAAACGTATTCATCTTGCATAACTGAAACTTTATGCCCATTGAAGGGCAACTTTCCATTTCTCTTAGCTCCTGGCAACTACTGTTCTTGTTCTTCTATGAGCTTGACTATTTCAGATCTCATATAAGTGGAATCAAGCAGTATTTATCCTTCTGTGACTGGCTTATTTCATTTAGCATATGTCTTCATGGTTCATCCATGTTGTTGCATATGATAGGATTTCCTTAATTTTTAACGCTGAATAATATTGAAGTGTGTGTGTGTGTATGTGTGTGTGTGTGTGTGTGTGTGTGTGTGTGTGTATGTGTATGTACTATCCATTCATCTGTCGATGGACATTTAGGTTGCTTCTACATCTTGGCTATTGTGAATAATGCTGCAGTGAACATAGGAGTTCAGATGTTTCTTTGAGATCATGATTTCAAGTCTTTGAATGAGTATCCAAAAGTGGAACCGCTGGATCATATGGTAGTTTTATTTAAGATTTTTGAGGATCCTCCATACTATTTTTCATATCAGCTTCACAATTTTATACTCCCACCAAAAGTGCATAATTTTGTACTCCCACAAAAAGTGCACAAGATTTCCAATTTCTACACATCCTTTCCAACACTTGTTAATTTTTGATAGTGGTAATCCTAACAGGTGTGAGGTTCTATCTAATTATGGTTTTATTTGCATTTCCCTAATGATTAGTGAGGTTGAACACCTTTTTATGTGTCTGCTTGCCATTCGTATGTTTATTCAGTTCCTTTACTCATCTTTAAATTAAACTATTTATTTAATTTTGCCGAGTTGGAGGAGCACCTTATATATTCTGAATAACCTCTTTTCAGATAGGATTTGCAAGTATTTTTTCTATCCCATACTTTGCCTTTTCACTCTGTTGTTTCCTTAATATTTGTTTAATGTGTAAAAATGACATCACTAAATTAATTTGGATTTACTTTTCTTGGATTTAAACACAGAGCTAATTTTCATCTTATGATTCATAGCTGCTGAAGAGTTCCTTTCACAGAATGGATGTGTAATTTAGTTTTTCTATTTTCTATGGATGTATTTGACTGCTTTATCTTTAGAAGTTCTAGCTCAGATATGTTTGGACACTTCAATGCATTTCTGAGACACAACACAGCCTAATTTTACAAAGCATTCTGTAACTCAGAAAGGGGGAAAAAGGTTATCTATAATAACCACTTTCATCATAAACTCTTGTTTGTGATTTGGGTCAAATCACTGAACATTGTCTGAAATTCTGATTTCCAATTTCTAATTGAGGGTTTTATGATAATCCTTTGACTCTTTTATTTTCTCACTCTTTGTGGTCTATTCTAGGTGAAGCACTTTCTTCTGGTAGGACTGGCATATCTTTCCCTTTTTAATGCTTAAGACATATTGTTACAGTTTCCCTTTTAACTATAGAATTTAATAATAAATATTAAATATTTTCCATTCTGGGCTCACTAGAACAGTCACATGTTTCTGGGCCTGCCTGGTCAAATTTTTGCTTGAATATTTTATATATATCACTTTTTAGAAAAACAGGAGATGTAATTGGTGACACTGTGAAAATGACTGTAATGAAAATAATACATGAGGAGGAGTTCCTATAGTGGCTCAGTGGAAATGAATCTGACTAGCATCCATGAGGATGCAGGTTCAATCCTTGGCCTTGCTCAGTGGGTTAAGGATCCGATGTTGCTATGAGCTATGGTGTGGGTCATAGATGCAGCTCAGATCTGGTGTTGCTGTGGCTCTGGTGTAGGCCAGCAGCTACAGCTCCGATTCAACCCCTACCCTGGGAACCTCTATATGCTGCAGGTGTGGCCCTAAAAAGACAAAAAAAAGATAGTACATGAGAAAAGGATCCAATTTTGTGGATAGTTGTTTATTCTGCATTTTACCGTTCACAACAATTAAATTGTTATATGTTTATATACCCACAGGCTATGTGTGTGTGTGTATATATATATATATATATATATATATATATATATATACACATACATACATACATACATATATGTGGCTTTTTAGGGCCACAGGTGTGGCATATAGATGTTCCCAGGCTAGGGGTCGAATTGGAGCTGTAGCTGTCAGCCTATACCACAGCCACAGCAACATCAGATCCGAGCCAAGTCTGCAACCTACACTACAGCTCACGGCAACACCGGATCCTTAACCCACTGAGTGAGGCCAGGGATTGAACTTGCAATCTCATGGATACTAGTTGGATTCGTTTCTGCTGAGCCACAAGGAGAACTCCTACAATATAATTTTAAACTGTGGCAAATTAGTATTTTATATAATAAGCCTATTAGAGAAACAAGCAAAGAACCTAATCTCCCTCCATTAAGTGAGGCAAATGCTGGTCTCAGGAGATGGCTGTCCTTTTCTCTAATAACTAAGAAACTATGGGATAATTTCCCATCCTTATTCTGAGGCCTGTGAGGCTGCTAGGATTGGTAGTTAATGGGCCATACTTTGGCTAAAGTTTCTCTTACTTACTGAACTACCCACTCAATAAGTATAGTTTAAACAATATTGAAATCCTGCTCCAACCTTAGCCTATTCTCCACTCCTCTCTGATTACAGGAAATTGCCTTGCCATGGAGGTATGTGTATTTGGGTGTCTGGATAGGCTTGATAGTTCTGCCATTTTTCAATTTAATGAAAATCCACAATGAAATTACATTCTAAATGTCTTTCCAAAAGTTTGGATAATTATTCATTACTCCATTTGAGCAGTTCAGTAGCCTTTAGTTTTCGTCTAATTGGTAATGACCTTCAGCCAGCTTCCTTCTCTCTCAAATTCCCTAATCACATTTCATAGCAGTACCATCAGACAATCCTGGAAAAGCCACATGCTGAGATGCCAAGGAAATCCATGCTGGCTTGAAACACTTAAAGAGAACTGGAATGGACAAGACAAAGAAAAACCATTGAACCTCTTCAAGTTTTAAAAAATGCAATCTCTGGCAATGCACCTCATTAGATAGCATTAAATGGTCCAAGAGAATTCTTCAAATTATTTTTTGAAGATAACAGAGACTTTATATTTCCAGAAAACCCAAGTTTGACAGTACTTTCCATTGTTTAGTATCACTTCAGAACAGTCACAAAGCTCTGTTTCAATCATTTCTTCATCTCTAAATGAGCCTGGCATTGCCTTCCTTATGATCAATTAACATAGACATGTAACATAGTCAAGGTCTATGCCAGTCATTATGGAAATGTTGGAAAAGTGACTTAAATACAGCATTAGTCCCCAGAAATAAATGCAACATTTTCAGAGAATCAATGGGGTTCCAGGGCATTACTGCTACGAAGCCAAGTCAGCAGACCAAATGCGAAAACAATGTAATCAAGCACCTAAATGATTTATCGGTACACTGCATGCTTGGTTTAATGGAGCTCAAACAACTTGCCTCACCACCTGATTGTTTCATATGTCATGGGTTGTTACAGGATCATGTAGTCACTAACTATATGACTCTAAGATCTATTTTTATTCAATAAGAATCGTGCATAGTATTGCACATGCCTTGAATTTATATAATGCTCTCTATCATAGCATTTTATAAGAGATGATTTAAAATGTACCATCTGACTTGCAAGTAAAAAGAGCATCTCTAAAATGATACTAGTTGCTGAAAATACAGCAGCAGAGAACTTGTTTCTAGGAAACAAGAAAATTATTACAAAAAGCTCAGGTGAAAGCCCTGTCCTGCAAGAAAGGGCTCAGGTGGTAGAGCTCTGCTCTTCATCTAGCCCTTCCCCTTCCTATCTCCTCCTGGTATTGCCTCACCCAGGGAACAGGTGTTCAGGTGAAGAATGAGAATGTGCTGACATACAAGGAAGCATTTTCTTGGAGCATCTGAATCCATTCTAAGAGTTGGCCTAAGACTGCCTCAAAGAAAGTGAGAGAAAATTATCATCCTAAAAGAAACAAAATAAACAGAGTCTGATCAAAATGGAAACAGACCTACAAATGTCATTTAAAGTGAAAATATAGCAAAAGTGTACAGATGTGAGTGGATGTTTCCATCTTACTGTCTTGTGCTTTATGATTTCAGCATTGGTTCTGGTTTTGTTCATTTCAAAAGAGCTGCATATTTAAGGATTTCCTCAACTCTTGAGACAAGAAAGATTAAGGATAGTTATTAAGGATAGCTAAGAAGAGATAAGCTCTTCAGAGAGTAAAGAACATTCTTTTAAAAGTTTATCTTCTGGATGGATATAATTTTTTTTCTCCTGAAGTCTTTGCAGTTTCAGAGTAGACCAAATAGTGTTGACAACACCTTAAAAATGATTCTAGTAATCATGGGTCTTCCTTCACCTCTTAGCTGGACCATAATAAACAGTTTAAAAATTGGCCTGAGTATGAAATAGCTTAGTATTATTGCCTCTGCACATTTTGACCAGCTGCTAGTTGAGAAACCTTTGGGGCAAAACTTTATAAGTTTATCTATTGGTTTATTAGGGTTACTGGGGACAGAAAGAAAAAACAGTCTTCAAATTGCTGCTAATTAAAATGATTGCCAAGACTCTTCTCCAAGGATCACTCTTTCAGTTATAAAATGCATGTGTAAATGAAGCACCCCAGGCCATCAGCAAACTGACAAAAACAACACAGAATCAGTTTTTCTGTTGAAACTGAGCAAATATATAACAGTTATGGCTGGAAAATTGGTGAGGGGATCTATTTACAAGGGTTCTGTAGATTTTCCAGTATGAGCAGCAGTTTTGAGGAATATTAGGAAATACTGGTCCCCCCCCCCCTTTTTTTCCCTTAGGGCAGTTATTGGAACTTGGATTTCACATTTCTGATCCAAACTGACTTATTTGAAAATTTCATTTACAGGACTTCAGGTTGGTATTTTGGGGAATAACAGTGCCATCATAGATAGTGTCCCATTCACACACCAAAGGCATCTTACTATAGGCTTCTGCGTCCCTCTGCCAGAGAGTAGTCTCCAGCCATAGAAGCTTGCTCAAGCTGTGCATAGGGCAGACCACTCTGGGGACTTTTGCTCCAGGAGCAGCTGTTCATCAATAAATGGCAAGCAGAAGTGTAGACATATACCATGAGCCTCCTTGGCTCTTGGGTGGGTCAGCTCAGAGAAGTCTTCTCCGCTGTCTCCTGGAGGTTCTCAGTGTGATTGTACCTCAGTTGCTTTCAGTGGGAACTTGCTCATTACGCAGCCTGTGCTGGCTTCTTTCCCTTGTCTCCCCTATCTTCTCCTTTTCCTCTCAGTAATTGCTGAAACCACCTCCCAAAATAAACTATCTGTATTTAAATCTTTGCCTCAGAGTTTACTTTTGGGAGGATTCAACATAAGACAAATGCTATTTGCTAAAATAGAGGTACAGAGATAGTCCAATTTGTATTGATCTAAATAAGTCATCTCTGATTTCATTTATTTGCATATCCATTTAACTAATCATATCCTTACCCTCCTCAATCATAACCCCAAAAGGAGTCCCCATAGAATATGAGAATTTTGGCAACTGAACAATGCATAGTATTATGATGTCTCTGATGCCTAAATATTCATACATGTTTGTGAGAGATGTTAAACCAACCTCAATAAAAGAACTCACTTGCAAGCATCTCATCTCACTCGAGATATTCTGATACAGCCATGGGGCTTTCTGAAAGTTATATGACATACCTACTAATTGGAAGCATGATTAGTTCATTGAATACTCAACAGAGATCTAGTCAATGTCTCCATGACATCTTGCAGTTAAAAATGTTCAAAAATTGAGCTTTAAACCAGAATATTAGTATTTAACCCTCAACTCTACATATATTTAACTATTGGGGAAAACACCATGTTTGTTTCTGTTTCAACCAGATGTTTGTCCTGGCATTTTTAATATTGGCCTTTGATATATTATTAAACAATGTTTACAAGGCTCTTTTCTTCAACCCTCCTGAGTCTTTGAAACAAAGTAAAGTAGTAAACAGAAACTTTTAAGGTATAAAGGCAACCTACCTCTCTCCTTCCTCAAATTTTTTCCTATCTGGATGTCACAGAGAAATGTCATTTTAGCACACACCATTTATTTGTTGAACTTACTTTCAAGTGCCTACACATGCAAACTATGAAATAGACTGAATTCCATCAACACAAGGTTATTTACAAAATATCTGACCCAGTAATCCAGTTATTAAACAGTTGGCAGGTTGTCAGAGAAAAGCATTTATGAAACCTACGCCACAGACACAGACCACCAGTATTTGAATGAGCTTGGTTCCATATGAAAATTGTGGTTTCACACTCAAATTAGCCAAACATCTTACAAATTCATTATTCTGGTCACCCTTAAGAAAAACCTTATACTCCTAAAGCAATTCAGTAGATGCCTCTCAGTTCTTTATGGTCCACAGTTGTAGTTTTGTTCTTTGGCTTATTTGACATTCTCCAAAACCTTTGACTCTCATTCCGTTACATGTGGAGTGTTGATCTCAAGACAAAGTGATTAGAGTCACCAGAGGGAAAAATGAGAGTGAGTCTAGGCTTAACTTTTTCTGTAGAGCCTGCAATGCTACATTTAAAGTGATAGCCTTCTTTTCCTCTGAAAGCTTCTGCTGAACTCTTAACATCTAAGTGAAGTTTTTTTACTGCAACCACTAAGTGTAAACAATGATCACAAGCCTAAGTATAAACCATATACAGTTGACCCTTGAACAACACAAGTTTGAACTGTGTAGGTCTACATATATGTGCATATTTTTTCAATAAAATATTTTCATTTTACAGATCTTGAAATTAACTAAGTGTGGGGAAATTTTGTGTTGAATTAAAGATCACAATATGTGGAATCAAAAGAACTAGGATTTAAGTCTTAATCTTATCCAAACTGTTTTAACTTCTTGCCCTTGGATGAGTCATTTATCAATTCTTTTGTTTTTAAGGCAGAGATAGCAGTACAAAGATTTTTGGACTGTGTAGGGGGTTGGCATCCCAACCCTTGTACTGTTCAAGGTTAGCTGTATTTTGTATTTTTCATATAAGTTGACTAAGATTGAGTTCAAACTGTGCTTTGTGGTGTTTTGATGATTTTCCTAAGGCATATGCCTCTAGGAGATGAAGGAATACAGATTCTTTATATGGCTACTCCTGCTACCATCACACCTCTTACCTGTTCATTATCCTTTTCCACTGCTTCTCAGCACCTGATCCTACCTTTCCAGAAAATCGGAATGCTATGAATTAAGTGGAACCAATGCATTGTTAATTGGCAAAAATCCAAATAGAAAGAAAGATATTTTATGAAGAGGCATATGATGGAGTATGTTATCTAAAGTAGAAAATATTTTTTGATGTAATAGAGGAAATACAAATGAAATTTGTGGGTTAGGAAGCTGAAAGGGATCCCAAATTCTTTAGAAATCAAGATTAAAACAAAATGAGATCTTGATGAATCAGATAAGTCATCCTGGCTTCAAAAAAGACAATGATAAACTACTGATGGATATTAATACAAAAAATAAATCCTCACACAGAAGTTGAGGGAGTTATTATCCCCTATAGAAGGAAATTTAAAAGTTCAGATGAAATAGAAAATAAATGTGAAGAAAAATAAATGTCACTCAAATGTAATAAAAATATTAGAGTGAAACTAATACTGTGAACATCTTATTAAAGTAAGTTTGTAATGACAGTAGGAAAACCATTAGCTTTGAAGTCAGAAGAGGGGTTCAAATCTTGGCTTCTCTATTTGCTGGCTGTGTGATTCTAGATAAATTATTCATCTTCCTTTAGCCTTATTTTCTTCAGCTGTGAAAGTGTGATAATACCATTTGTTTTACAGGGATTTTGCAACAGTTAAATGAGATCATGTAAGTCACTGGTTCTCAGGGGCAATTTTGCTCCCTAGAAAACATTTGGATACATTTTTGGTTGTTACAACTTGGGGGTGCTACTGGAATCTAGTAGGTAGGGTCCAGGGATGCTGTTCAACATCTTACACTGGACAGTCCCCTACAATAAGGAGTTATTCTACGCAAAATGTCAATAGTGCTGAGATTGAGAAACTCTGGTAAAGTACACAGCACATCACCTGATATGTAGTAAACATGGAGGAAATTACTGGTACTATTTTATGTATTGCTACCTAAATAAGAGTATAGCACTAACTTAATTTGATGGGAAGGGACAAAGGAAGAAAGCTGTAGGATTAAGTTGGGAAAAGCATGCTAAAAATGATCCTGGTTATAACCACTGAAGGCCCTTGTTGGACAGACTAAAATGCTCATTCCAAACCTTTTATTTTAAACACAAAGAATAAAAGGCAAAAGTTTAAGCGATTTACAAAGTGATGAGATCATTGAAAAATTCCTATTGCTACGGTGATGACAGGCCCTTGGAAAATTTTAACGTACACAAACAAATAAGACTGGATTAAACACATTTCAGAGTGTTAAAGCTATTAAGATTATTAGACTGTGAAATATGCTGCCAAGGAAGTGCCAGATCCACCACCTCTTGAGACACTTAAAACTCAACTAACAAAACACTAAGAAGTATATTTCTGGGAAAAGGGAACTAGCACAGAAGGGGACCAAGCTACTAATTCAAGAGGTCTTTTTATTTTCCTTCTGATATTTGTGTTTCAGCAGCTACTTTTAAAATGGTAGGAGGAGAAATGTCAAATTGAAATAAGCTCCATGGGATCAAACCATAAAATCAGTTACTTGATTAGTTTGGCAAAGATTGGAAATTGGCAAAAGCTTATTTATTGTTAAAAAAATTAAGGCTGTTAAAGAAGAGGAAATATCTATCAAATTAGCTTTGGTATCTACAAACTAGCTAGCCGACTTGACTTTGGGCAAAAAAAAAAAAAATTCTTCAGACATTAACAAAACAACCTGGAAATGGTTACATAGAAGATAATGATAAAATTCACTGTAATAATTTTTAAATTGAATGCCTATCCCATCCCAGTCACAGTTTCTTTCCCTCACAAATGAAGAGTTGATAAATCTGAATATTTAAGGATATAATGTTTGAGAACACATTGTAAACTGTAAATATAGCAAGTACAGGTTATTATGCCTGTATTTAGTAAACTATGCTTCATTCTCTTTAATAGAAAGTCATTTGACAAGCATCATCTCAACTCATTAAAACAAAACAAAATATATGCAAATTGACCATGTATGTAGAACACAGAAAATGCAGTGGAATCGGGCTGAATGACTTGCAAAGTTCACTTGATATGTTTACAAGGGAGATCTGGATTGATAAAATTAAATCTTGCCTCTTTGAAAACTGGACTGGTGCCCTGTCTGCTGCTGCTTCAACATCCCCCCCTCCCCCGGCGCAAAGCCTCTACCCCACCACTGCTTATGGCCCCACTTTCAAATGAGTACTCATGGAAGGGCCAAACTTAAGGTATTATAATAGGAATCTAAATGTTATTCTAGATCTTAAGCTTCTAACTCATGATTGTGTCCCTACATAGAGCAGTTGGAAATTTAATATATAAGCTGAATTAATGAATAAACTTTGAGCTTTCACCAAAGAGATTTAATAAATAGACCACTGAGGTTTAGATGAAATGGATATATTTTCTTAAGAATCTCCTTTAGTCAAGATAATTTCTATTACATGTTAGGTTAAGTCTCTTTGAATTAGCAGCTATGAATTGTCAACTCTTCATTGTCTAAATTAAGAAGTATAATGTGGGAAAGTGTTTTGAAGCAGAAGAAATTTATAATGATTTGTTCTATTTTCATCATCATTAGCTGAAAGCCAGAATATGTTAGCTAAAAGAAAATATTTCTAAATACACAATGGAGATGACAAGGGGGAATGCCCTAGTAATTTTCCACTCTTGGAAAAGTAGTTATGTAAAGAGATACTGGGTTTACTCCTTGTGGTCCAAGAGGGCAGAACTAGAGTCAAACTAGAGCTATCCTAGAGTGGGAAGGGCTTCCTTAAAAAGAAATGATCATTTCATTTTGGGAAGTGTTCCAATAGAAGATGGACAATAACTCACTTTGAAAGCTGCACAATGATTCAGACACTGATTAGAAGGGGGGCTTAAACTAAAAAATTCTTCTTTGAGATTCTATTATAATGATGTTAAATGGATATAAATTCATGAAACTGGTACCCAGATCCTTACCTCAAAAACTAGTATCAGCCAATGAAGCTGTACTTAAAGAAAATTGCAGACTATGTTATCAGTGGGGTCACACTTTATCAGAACAGTGCGGTCAAAATGCACTCATGTTTAGCCAGACTTTTCCTATTTGGGCACATTGTTTCTAATTGAAAGTAAGATAGATGGGGTACTGAAATCTAAACAGCACCAGTAATGGCTTCTAATTATTTTGTTGTAAAAACATAGGCATTCTTTCTCTTTTAATGGCTGTGTTTTCCTGCTGTTTGCAATTGAAATAGCTTCTTTCAGAAACTGTGTGAAATATTTCCTAGGTAATCATTTGGCTAGCCCCAAATGGGCAATTTATGCAAGATATGCTAAATAAAATTACTGAAACGCAATGGTACTGCCCAGTCATAGGAAAAGAAAGTGTGGAATATAGTGCAGTTTAACTCTGCAGGATCATGGGTGTAATCTCACTGTTGGAGAGACTGTTGACTATGCAAACAGGTTTGCAAATAACCTAAGGAGTGGTAAATTAAATCAGTCAAATGTAAACACAAAGTTGGGGATGCTAGGGAGAATTAGAAATAATTTTTACCCAAAAGGCCTTTTTTCAAATAGTATGCAAAATCATCATCAGTGGATTTGTTAAAATGTCCAGTCATGGGTTCTACTCCAAATATTTTGATTCAGTAACTCTGGGATGAAGCAAAGAAATCTGTATTTTTAACAAACAATGGGGTGGTGGGGAAGTTCCAAACCAAGTGGTTCATAGAATCTATTTTGAGAAACACTGGTAATCCTGTAAAATGCACCTTAGTTTCTCCCTAGGTTACGAGCTACACACAGTTGTTTTTCATATGTAGGTGTTTTTATTTAGAATTATACTTCTTAGGACACTTAAACAATTCTATAACCCTTATTTTGAGTCAGTCATTCTTTTTACACCCATTTGTAAGATGAGAAAACTGAGACTCATAGAATTAATCTCTATCTTCTAAGGGCCCCAAAAGAACAGGAAATTACCTTTGGTTAGCAAGTAAGTTTAACTTTTCAACTGCTAAACTCTAGTGAAGCCCCGTCCAATAAATACTACTTTCTGTGATGATGGAAATATTCTTTGCTATCCAATATGGTAGCCAATACCCACATGTAGTTATCAAGCATGTGAAATGTGGCTAGTGAGACAAAAGAACTAATTTTCAATTTTTATTTAATTTAAATTTAAATTTAAATTTATATAGGCACATTTGTCCAGAAGTTACTGTTTGGGGCATCACAGTTCTAGACAGGATTGCTGAGAAGAGCAATTTCTGGGACTAAACTCTTACGACTGCTTCTAAGACAATGAAAGAATAGCGAAGGCTTCGGGAAGATATTGGGGGTGAACGTAGTACATCTGGAAAAGATTCTTTTTTTTGCCCACCAGATATTGGCCATTTGCTCAGTTTTTTTGTTGGGCTAAGCTACCACACTCTTAACAACTTTATATAATAAAACAGATGCCTTTAGCCTCTCGGACTAAATTTAGTTTGTTTTCCTGTGTTCTCTTTTTTATTTTTTTACAGATGCTGACATTTTTACAGTGGATTACCTTTAATACACACTCACGAAAAGCACACATTCTCACAGCTGCAAAAATTAAAATACATTCCATTACAGTTTCAGTGACATCTCTCTTAGCAGTAGGTCTGTAAGTTCTGTTTCCTAAGTAATACTGCTTTTGATCACATTCTCAATTCTTCAAATGAAATATCCATTGATAATGAAATGTCTTAGTAAGGCAAGTTTAAAAGAGAATAAGGAAAACAGATGCTGAACCATGATCTAAGACTGTGCTAAAAATGAAGAAATCAAAAAGAGATGGAAAAGATGCTATGGGTTTTTAATTAACCAATAAAAGTGTTACTAATTTTTATCTCATTTTTTCCTTGAAAGACGTTACTCTTTTTTTTTACATCCCACATAAAACTACACTTTAACAACTTCTTCAGGCCTAACTATTAGTAATGCTGGCTGAATATTAAAATCACCTGGGGAGCATTTAAAAGCTACTGACATCCAAACTACACTCCTGGAAGTTCTGATTTTTTTTTTGGCCCCACCTATTGGCATGCAGAAGTTACTGGACCAGGGATCAAACATGAACCACAGCAATGACAACAATGAATGCTTAACCTAGGCTAAGTGATCAGGGAACTCCCTAGAAGTTCTGATTTAACTGGTTTACTGGTTTGGGGATGGGCCCTGCCATAGCATCCTGTAACTTTCTATATTTTAGAAATCACAGGATTTTAGAAGAGGAAGGGAATTAGAAATCAATGAAACAAGTCCCCTTATTTTGTAGATGAGGTAAATGAGGTTCAGAGAAGGGCAGTGATTGGCTCAAGCTTATGTAACTTTTTTTCTGCTTGAGTTAAGGTCAGCGTCAAGGGTCTGAGTCCCTGTACAATTCTCCTTCTACAATAGCAAACTGCCTCCAATGGTGTGTTTCCAAGGCACGGGTTCAACCTACCTTTATTTTGATGTTTCCTACTAGTCCTACTCTTCATAATGCCCTTCTAGCTTTCTCTATGGTATCTATTTCAAATATTCTTAGGTTATATTGACACAATTGAAGGGACTGTTATAATTACCTTTGGGCAGATTATCTCTATTTAGCATATCACAAGTGAGGGGGTATATATTTGTTTAGAACAGTGGTTCTCAAGCTCAGCAGCACATTGGAATCACCTGGAGGATTTTTAAAAATACTGATGCCAACATTCCAACCATGCATCAATTTAGTATCTCTGCAGATTGACCCTTGGCATTTTAAAAAGTTTCCCAGGAGATTCTAATGTGATGCCAAGCTTGAGAACCTCTAGATTAGAGGAAGATGTCAAGGATGGCTTCAGAGATTTATTAAATGCTAGATAGTCAAGGAACGTAAATAGTTATGTTGTTTACACCCCCTTGTCATTTCCTGCAGCTAATTTAATATGAATCTGCCATGTTGGCTTTACCAAGGCCTCACAACTTAGGGAGTTGCCATGGTTACCACAAATGCAAGGTCATGTTTGGGAATACAGAAAAATCAATATTTCCTTCACAGCAAAATGTAAGCTATGCTGAACTTAGAGACCCTGTGACTTTTATTTCAGCAGCTTTGAGAGAACTGCTTTATGTTTAGCTTTGTCTGAGATGTATTGCTCAGACTCAGGGACCAAACCTAGGAAATTATTTTCAGTTCTCTTTTGACAGGTGTCTTTTTAAGAAAAATACTTTAGAGAGTGACATCACCAAGATGGTGACAGGTCGTTCCTGACCACACTGCACCTCCCCAAGGCCAGTGCAGCACCATGTGGAGAGGTCTTCCCTGAGCCTCTGGTTCCTCCAGGACAAAAAGAGCCCAGGAATGATATGCAGGCTCCCAGAATTATGGGTCACTTCATGGGAGTCCCTACTACAGTTTAGCCCTGCAGGGATCGCAGGGGAATCTAAGAGGCTCATCTATTGGGAATCTCATCATGATGGAGAAGAGGGGAGCAATTTATAGAAACCAGCACTTGGACCTTGGTGGACTGAGTGTCTACCTGAAGAGCCCAAGCAGTAGTCCTAATCAGCAGCTCCACTCATCTTTAAATCCAAGTTGGTTTGACCATAGAAATTAGCAGGGTGCAGGTCTGCCTGATTTGGGTCCTCAAAGGAAGAGTTTTGTGAGCCCTTGAGCCTAGTCTGTCCATGCCCAGGCAAAAGAGCTAAATCATAGCCCAACCCACTATGGATCATGGCCACCAACCCTATCTGACATTAAGGGCTGGTGAGAAGGGCTGGAAGCTGCATAACCCAGCAATGCTCAAGCCAAGAGGCAGGTGGACAAAGCAGATGGTTCTCTGAGCAACCCAGTAGCCCTATTTGACCATGGAACTTGGGGCTTAGGTGAGCTAGAGGCAAGAACACAAACAAAGAATCTTAATGACCTTGGGGCTACTTCTCTAAGCAGGTCCTATCCTGCTGCCTTGCCAGAAAAGCGAAGCCAGTTCATAGTCCCATCTTGTGTTAAGTATAATGTCTAGTAAGCCTTATCAGAGAATCCAGGCAACAGTGGACCCCATCCTATAGCCTTTCTTAGGCAGGGAAACAAGCTATCAGTCCTATATAGCTATTCTCAGCCAAAGGCAACTCCTCACTGTACCTCAGAGCTTGAACAAGTGCCTCTCCCCCAAACAGAGCCTAATAGCAAGCTCCATCCTCCCAAAGGCATTACCAGAGGACACTTCCAGAAACTCAAACTGAGCTAACTGGTGAAGAATTGTCTCTGCCAAAATGAAACTGCAAAGCCTGAAAGAGGAGACTATTTAAAGGGGCAGATACCAACATAAGGAATGAGGATCATGAAAAAAAGAGGTAAATATGACACCACCAAAGGAAACTAATAAAGGTCTAATAACTGACCCTAAAGAAATGGAGATCTATGAACTGTCAGAAAAAAATTCAGAATAATCATCTTAAAGTTTAGTTAACTATAAGAATACACATATAGGCAACTAAATGAAATTAGGAAAACAATATATAAACAAATAAGGAGTTCAACAAAGAAAAGGAAACCATAGCAAAAACCCAGAAATCCTAGGGCTGACAAATATGTAACTGAATAGAAGAATTCAATAGAGAGCTTCACAAATAGACTCAAGCATGCAGAATGAACCAGTGACCCAAAAGATAGAACGTTTGAAATTATCTAGTCAGAGAAGCAAAAAGAATGAAAAAAAATGAAGAAAGCCTATGGGATTTATGGGAAACATACACACACAAAAACAGTATTTGCATTATTTTTACATTCCAGAAGGAGAAGATAAAGAGAAAGCAATAAAAAGTTTATTTAAAGCAATAATGGCTGAAACCCTCCCAAATCTGAGGAGAAAAATAAATTTCCTTTCCAGGAGACCCAAAGAACTTCATATAAGCTGAATCTGAATAGGACTTCATTGAGACACATTATAATTAAACTAAGCAAAAGTGAAAGAAAAAGAATCTAAGAAGCAGCAAGAGAAAAGAGAGAAGTTATATACAAGCCCCTCCTCCCCCAATAGACTATCAATGGATATCTCAACAGAAACTGTTCAGGCCAGAAGAGAATAGGATGACATACTCAAAATATTGAAAGAACAAAACGTCAATCAAGAATATATACTGGCAAAGCTAACCTTCAGAAATAAAAGGGGGATAAAGATTTTCCTGAACAAACAGAGACTGAGGAAATTCATCACCACTAGACCTGTCTTACTAGAAATGCTAAAGGGAGTTTTTTGAGTGGAAATTAGATAATGCTAATTAACATCATAAAAACAAAGGAAGACAGTGTTAAACTCACTGATAATGGTAAATTTATAGCCAAAGTTAGATTCTGTAATATGGTAATGGTGGTGCATAATTCACTTATAACTCTAGTTTAAAAGCAAATGTATTAAAAATAACCATAACTAAAATATTGTATAACTATTGTAACTATTCATTACATAATATAAAAAGTAAGTAAATTGTAACATCATTAACCAAAAATGTGAGAGGGAGAAGTAAAAGTGTAAAGCTTAGAATTATACTGAAGTCAAGTTCTTATTAATTTAAAATAGAATGTTATAGTTTTAAGATATTATGTAAGATTCATGGTAACCACAGGGGAAGATTCTGCAGTAATTACACAGAAAACATGATAAAGAATTCAAAGCATATTGATATCATGAGACATCAAAACACAAAGAGTCAGTGGGATAAGAAATAAGTAACAATGGATCTACAAAACAATCAGAAAACAAGATGGCAAGAGTAAATTGTTATTCATCAATAATTACTTTAAACATAAATGGATCACCAATCAAAAAACATAGAATGGCTAAATGGATAAAAAACAAGATACAAAGAAATGCTGCCTATAAGAGTCTCACTTTAGCCTTGAAGATGCACACAGACTGAGGGCGAAGAGATGAAAAAGGTCTTTCAAGCAAATGGTATCTAAAAAAAAAAATACAGAGGTAGCTATACCTATATCAGAAAATAAACTTTAAATTAAAAACAGTAAAAAGCGACAAAGTCATTATATAATGATAAAGGGGTCAATACATCAAGAAGATATATCACTTGTGTAAATATTCATGTGTCTAACACTGGAGTACCTAAATACATAAGCAAAAAGAAAAAAAGCTAAAAGGAGAAATAAACAGCAATGCAATAATACTTGGGAACTTCATTTAATACCTGACTGTCAACAACGGATAGGTTATCCAGACAGTGAACCAATAAGGAAACCGCAAACAACACTATATACATAGTGGCCTAACACACATACACAGAATATTCCAACAACAGGAAAATACACATTTTTCTCCAGTGCACATGAAATATTTTCTAAGATAGCTCATATATTAGGACCCAGAACATGCTTTGGAAAACTCACGAAGACTGAGATCACACCAAGTATCCTCTCTGACCAAAATGGTACAAAATGAGAAAACATTAACAGGAATAAAACTGGAAAGTTCATGAATCCATGGAAATTAAATGATATTTTCCTAAACAAACAATAGATTAAAGAGGAAATTAAAGGAGGGCAAAATATATTGAGACAAATGAAAATGGAAACACAACATAACAAAACTTAAGGGATGTAGCAAAAAAAGTCCTATGAGGAAAGTTCAAAGCAATAAATACCTATATTAAGAAGCAAGAAATATCTCAAATAAACAATCTAAATGTATATCTTAAAGAACTAGAAGGAAGAACAAACTGAGCCCAAAGTTAGCAAATGGAAGGAAACAATAAGGAGTGTAAAGTAGAGCAAAGAAAAACAACAGAAGCAATTAATCAAACTAAGAGTTGGTTATTTGAAAAGATAAACAAAATTGAGAAAACTTTAGCTAGACTAACCAGAGAAATAAAAGAGAGATTCACATCAATCAAATTTTAAATGAAAAAGGAGACATTACAACTGAAGCCATAGAACTACAAAGGGAGAGGCTACTATGAACTAATATACATTAACAAAGTGGACAACAAGAAGAAATGGAAAAATTCTTAGAAACATACAACTTACTAAGACTGAATCAGGAAGAAATATAACGTCTGTATAGACTAATTACTACTAAGGAGATTGGGAGATTTTTTGGATTATGATTCAGTGAAGAAAAGTCCAGGACCAGATGGCTTCACAGGTGTATTTTATCAAACATTTAAAGAAGAATTAATACCAATCCTTTTCAAACCCTTGTTAAAAATCACAGAGGAGGGAACACTCCCAAACTTATTTTACAAAGTCAGCATTAGCCTAAAACCAAAGCCAGAAAAAGGTGCTACCAGGAAAAGTTAACTCCAGACCATATCCCTGATGAATACAGATGCAAAAATTCTCAATAACATAATAGCAAATTGAATTTAGTAACATATTAAAAGGATATGATCACCATAATCAAGTGGGATGTCTCCATGGGATGCAAGGATGGTTCAATTTAGGTAAATCAATAAATATGATACATCAGATCAATAGATTGAAAGAAAAAAATGCTATGATTAGCTCAAAAGATGCATAAAAAACATTTGATAAAATTCAACATCCAGTCATGATAAAAACTTTTAACAAATCAGTTATGGAAAAAGTGTACCTCAACATAGTAAAGGCTATATGTGAATGCCCACAACCAACATCATATTCAGTGGTAAAAGATTGAGAGCCTTTCTCCTAAGGTCAGGAATAACACAAGGGTTCCCATTCTCACCTATTCAACATAGCTCTGGAAGTCCTTCCCAGAGCAATCAGGCAAGAAAAAAGATATCAGAACTGGAAAGGAGGAAGTAAAACTGTCTTGACTTGCAGATAACATGATTTCGTATATAGAAAATTCTCAACACTACAATAAAAAACTGTTAATCTAGTCAACTATTTCAGTAAAGTTGCAGAATATGTAATTAACATTCAAAAATCAGTATTATTTTTGGAAGTTCCCTTGCGGCACAGCAGGTCAAGGATCCAGCATGCTGTGGCTGTGGGACAGGCCACAACTGTGGTGTGGGTTCAACCCCTGGCCTGAAAACTTCTACATGCTGTGGGCACGGCCAAAAAATAAATAAATAAATAAAAATAAAAGAAAAAAGAAAAAAGCAGTAGCATTTTTACATACTAACAACAAATTTTATGAATAAGAAATAAGATAATCTCATTTATCGTGGCATTGAAAATAATAAAATACTTGGGAATAAACTTAGTCAAGGAGGTTAAAGATCTCTACTCTGGAAACTACAATTCATTAATGAAAGAAACTAAGGAAGACACAGATAAAAGGAAAGGTGTCCCACGTTCAAAGAATAGAAGGACTATTATTGTTAAAATGTCTATACTACCAAAAGCTATCTAGAAATTCAATGCAATTCCTGTCAAGATTCCAGTGGCATTTTTTATAGAAGTTGAAAAACAATCTTAAAATATGGAATTACAAAAGACCTCCAATGGCCAAACTAATCCTGAAAAAGAAGAAATGAGTGGAAGACATCACCATTCCTGATTTAAAACTATACTATAAAGCTAGAGTAATTTAAAAAAAAGTATGGTACTGGTGTAAAACCAGATACATAGATCAGTAGTACAGAATAGAGAGCCCAGAAATAGATGTACACATACATGGTCAACTAATATTTGACAAGGGAGCCAAGAATACTCAATGAAGAAAAGAAAGTTTCTCTAATAAATGGTTCTATGAAAATTAGGTATTCATATGTCAAGAATAAAACTAGATCTCTGTCTTCCACCACTCACAAAATTAACTAGAAATGGATTAAAGACTTAAATATAAGACCTGAAACCAAGAAAAGTCCTAGAAGAAATTTTAGGGAAAAAGCTTCTTGACAAGGGTATTGGCAATCATTTTTTAGATATGATACTGAATGCACAAGAAACAAAATAAAAAATAAATAAGTGGGAGTACAGCAAACTAAAAACTTTCTGCTCAATAAGAGAAGCAAGAAACAAAAGGTATCATATATTGCTAAGTCTTTGCTCCCATTGAGCAACATCTGTTCATTCCTTTAGAGACTAGAGGTCTAGATTCTCAAGTTTGGATAGGTAGGAAAGAAGATGAGGTGAGAAAGAGCAATACAGAGAGAAAGTTTTTGTAATACACATGCCTACCCTACCAGGATTGCTACTGGGGGAGTGATATGCACATTTTACAAAATAAAATCACCCAATATACTCTGGTATTTCTGAGTTTCCAGTTGAGGGCAATTTCACTAATTTTAAGCTTTTTTTGGTCTACAATCCATCTTTATTACTTTTTCCTACTTTCTAAAGGAAAAATGATAATGATATAAAAATGATAACCATGATAATCAAGAAAGGTAGGGAAACAAAACAAATAATCTGTAGCAAAATTATTGTTGACAACATATGAGTCACTTATTGACTTTCAAAAAATGAATTTTAAACATGTTTTTTATAGTCTGTACATTTTTGAAGTTTAGGAATATAGCTGCTTCAAAAATGAGGGATTAATGAATTTATGCTTAGACGTCAATGCATACACATTTTAAAGATACCTAGTTATTGGAAAATTATGCATCAAAAATATTGTTGATGCAAATATGTATCCCTTCTTACTGTAAGGTGAACAAACAACTATTCCCAGGCTAAATTAATAATGATGAAGCTAAATAGACAGTATTTATAATTAAAATGCAAGGATTAGAGTAATTGAAAACCACAATCAAATGAAGACAACACTGATGACAAAACTCAGTGATTTCAAATTGCCCATTCTGAAATTTGGTGGAATTCCAATTGCATGTATACTTAGCATCATATGTAATAGATTTGTTAGTAGAGTATGAATGAAAATCTTTAGTCAACTCTAGTAATAGGTTAGAGAAAAATAAAGTGTGGTCTGAATTATTTTCTTGTAAGAAAGCAAGGATGCTTTCAAAAATTCTGGGGCAGTAGTAAAGAGAGCCAATCTAAACAGGTTCCCAGTGGTCAAACTGTGGCACAGAAGCATGAAAAGAAAATAATAATTATAGTCAGTAGTGCTTCTGAGCATGATATATAATCAACAGAGAAATTGATATTAATAAGTATGATCATAAGATTTTCTCCTGCAATGCAGCAGCCATCTACTTGGGACACATTCATAGAGTAGATGATATTTTGTGCATTATCACAAATATTAATGGCTTGTGACAAGGCACTCAATTCATGGCTGCAAGAACAGATGCTATTGGGCTATGACTGGATACAATTCAAGTTTCAGCAGAAAGGATATAGCTTCAGTTGTCTGGATGGAACCATACTAAGTCCTTTGAACCACTGACTCAATAACAAAGACTTATACTCTCCATTCCTAAATCTTTGTTTCCCTTTTGAGATACATGCCACAATCACAAGAGCTCCTTACTCTTAGTTTCATTTGTCATGTTCAGCTCTGTATCATGTATCATGATGTATCATGTATCCAACCAATAAATGCAATTTTATTTGTTTCCTACTAGCCCCAAATTTATCATTTAGAATGCCCACCTCATAGATAAAATTATTAAGATCATAAACAGAATTTATCTTGCCTTCTGAAAGCAACCAATCCATAGGACAATCATATTTCCTTGAACATACCCCCAAAATTAAACAAAAGCCCATATCCTATACCAGGTCCTTCTGATACCCTCTTACAGGGATGCCTTGTGGTTTCTGTCTTCTGTCATCATATCCTCATGATATACTATTTTCTTCATCACAGAGCCAATAAGCCCAACTTTGTTCAACTGTAGGTGTGTTCCTGATGGTCTCTGGCTGGAAGAAACTAACATTACAAACAGAATTTCACCTAGACCACCTCCAAACAAAATCTAGGGTTACGGTTTTAAAGTACATACTATAAGATATGAATCTTTTGTTGATATATATATATGAAATAATAACCACTGACACAATTAAACCTTAAAACAATCACTCTTATAGTTATAACTTTCTATATTGAGTTTCCATTTCAGGTTGTAGGTAAATGTCAAAGAAAATTTCACTAACATCAAAATGATATATCTTTTTCTACTTAGTATACATTATTCAAAAGACTAAATATTGGATTATGCTCTTAATAATCAGGACTCTAAAAGAGAAGTTTTTTTAATTGAAAGAAAATTTATGCATACATTTAAAATAATGTAGAAGTTATCCATAGTTTGATATCTACAGATACAGTGTAAAGTTAAATTTAAAGAAAAATGGCACTTAAAAGCAATGGGTGTATATTTGTTTGGAAATTCTCCTTTTGAGAAAAAAATATGAAAATGGAAACAGGTCTCTATTTAATATCTCTTTAATGTTGCCTTTGGGATGGATTAGCAATGGAATCCTGCTGTGTAGTACTGGGAACTCTGCCTAGTCACTTATGATGGAACATGTAATGTCAGAAAAAGGAATGTATACATATAAGTGTAACTGGGTCACCATGCTGTACAGTAGAAAAAAATATACACATAAATAAAAGAAAAACAAAGAAAAACAAAACAAAACTACTCACTTTGATCTAAAATGCCAAACATAAATTATTGATATAGGATCTGCAGGTAACTGAGTGTGATGTTAAGAAAGGTAAATTTATAACCTGGTAAACTAAGAAAAAGCTTTGAATAGGTAACTAATCAGGATGAAGCAAATGTATCCAGTAAGATTAGACTGTACTAGAGTCTAACATCTGTTTTAATTGACAAACTTTTTTTTTTTTTTGCTTTTTAGGGCAGCTCCCATGGCATATGGAATTCCCCAGGCTAGGGGTTGAATTTATGCAAGATCCAAGCTGCTTCTGTGAACTACGCCACAGCTCAGGGCAATCCTGGATCCCTGGCCCACTAAGCGAGGCTGGGGATTGAACCCACGTCCTCCCAGATATTTGTCAGATTCGTTTCCACTGTGCCACGGAGGGAACTCCTTAACTGACAAAATTCTTGTTGAGCTTTCATTCTTTTGTATGTAAGGAGGTTCTTTTGTTGAATTGTTTGCCAATAAAAGGCAGTATCACCCCTTTGAACTTCAAACATGCAAGATACTGTGGACATCACATTTGGTGAAAAGTTTTTTTAATTTATGATTTCACTAGTAAATTCTATGAAACATTTTAAGAATTAATACCAATCCTGCTCAAACTCAAAATACTGAGGAGGAGGGAACCCTTCCAAACTCATTCTATGAGGCTAGTATTACCTTCACACCAAAACCAAATAAAGACACTCTAAGAAAATAAAACTATAGACTAACATCCCTGATGAATACAGATGTAAAATTTCTTAACCAAGTATTATTAGACCAAATTCAAGAACACATTTAAGAGTTACATACCATGACAAAGTGAAACTTATTCCTGGGATGCAAGGATGATTCAGTTTATGCAATGCAATAAATGTAATACATCACATTAATAAAATGAAAGATAAAAATAACACGTACAGAGCGCCTGGTGTGGTGCAGTGGGTTAAGAACCCAACTGCAGTAGCTTGGGTCACTCCAGAGTTGTGGGTTCAGTCCCCAACCTGGCACAGTGGATTAAAGGATCTGGCATTGCTGCAGCTATTGTAGCTGCAGCTTAGATTCAGTCCCTGGTCTGAGAACTTCCATATGCCATGGATGTGGCCATTAAAAAAAAAATCGCATGTTCATCTCAATAAACACAGGAAAAGAATTTGACAAGATCTGAAACCCATTTCTGATAAAAACTCAATAAAATGGTTATAGAAGGAATGTACCTCAACATGATAAAAGCTTTATATGAAAAACCCACGGCTTGTAATTAATAGGCAAAAATTGAAAGCTTTTCCTCTAAGATCAGGAACAAGGCATTGATGCCCACTCCCAGCATACCTATTCAATATAGTGCCAGAAGTCCTAACTATAACAATTGGGCAAGACAATGAAATAAAAGGCATCCAAATTGGAAAAGAAGTAAAATTATCACTATTTGCTGATATGATCCTATATATAGAAAATCTCAAAGAGCCAACCAAAAAACCACTGGAACTAATCAATGATTTCAGTTAAGTTGCAGAATATAAAATCAACATATAGAAATCAGTTGCTTGCTTTCTTTTACACTAATGATGAAACATCTGAAAAAGAAATAAAACTACCCCATGAACAGTAGCATCAAAACAATATAATATTAATGAATAAATTTAATTGAGGTAGTGAAAGATCTGTGCGATGAAAACTACAAGACTTTGATGAAAGAAATAGAGCAAGACACAAATTGAAAGACAACCTGTGTTCATGGATTAGAAGAATTAATATTGCTAAAATGTCTATACCACTGAAAGCTATCTACAGATTCAATGCAATCCCTATCAAAATACAAAAAAAATACTATATGCATAAATAGAAAAACAATCCTAAAATTTGTGTGGAATCACAAAGGCCCCAAATAGCCAAAGCAATCTGGAGAAAAAATAACATACTTCCCGATTTCAAAGTATTTCTACAAAGCCATAGTAATAAAAAAAAGTATGATACTGGCACAAAAGTAGACCTAAAGACCAATGGAACAGAATAAAGAGCCCAGAATTAAATCCTGGCAAGAGTCAACTAATACTCAACTAGGGAGCCCAGAATATCCAATGGGAAAAGGATAGTCTCTTTAACAAATCATGCTGAAATAGAGAAAAGACTTAAACGTAAGACCTGGAACCATAAAACTTCTAGAAGAAAATGTAGGGAAGAAACTCCTTGACATTGGTTTTGGCAAGACTTTTGGTTATCATGCCAAAAGCAAAAAAATCAACAAATAGGACTACATAAAAAGCTCTGCACAGCAAAAGGGATAGTTAACAAAAGGATAGGAAAATCTACAGAATGGGAGAAGATTTTTCAAACCAGTATCAGATAAGGGGCTAATATCCAAAAAATATATATCTATAAAAATGTATACAACTTAAAAACAACAAAAAACCCAAACAATCCAATTTTTTAAAATGGGTAGAATGACTAAGTAGACTTTTTTTTTCCACAGGGTACATCAATATGGTAAACAGGCACATAAAAAGATGCTCAACATTCCCAATCATTAGGGAAATAGAAATAAAAACCACAAAAGGACATCATCACACACTTTATAGAATGAACTAATGGGACAACATCAAGTGTACTGACATTCACATTATAGGGGTCCCAGAAGGAGAAGAGAGTGACAAAAGGGCAGAAAATTTATTTGAGGAAATATTGGCTAAAAACTTCCCTAACCTGGAAAAGTGAAAAGACATCCAGATCCACAAAATTCAAAGAATTCCAAATAAGATGAACTCAAAGAGATCTACATCAAGACATGATATAATTAAAATGTCAAAAGTTAAGGACATAAGGAGAGAAAATTAAAAGCAGCAAGAGAACTGTAACTTGTTATGTACAAGGGAACCCTTATAAGGGTATCAGCAGATTTTTTAGCAGAAACTCTGCAGGCAAGACAGGAGTGGCATCATATGTTTAAAAGGATGAAAGGAAAAAAAAAACCTTTCCAACTGAGAATACTCTACATAGCAAAGTTTTCATTTATAATTGAAGAAGAGATAGTTTCCCTACAAACACTAAAGAGTTCATCACCACTAAACTAGCCTTTCAAGAAATGTTAAAGGGATGTCTTTAAGCTGGAAAGAAAGGGTGCTAACTAATAATAAGATAATATATGAAAGTATAAATCTCACTGGTGAAGATAAATATATAATAAAAGTAGTAGATCAAACACTTATAAAGCTAGTATGAAGGTTAAAAGACACAAGTAGTAAAAATAACTGTAACTCCAATAAATAGTTGACATACACAAAATAAAAAGACAACATCAGAAACATAAAACATAAGCAGCAGAGTTCCCACTGTGGCTTAGTGGGCTAAAGCCCTAACTAGTATCACTGAAGATGTGGGTTCAATCCCTGGCCTTGTTCAGTGTGTTAAGGATCCAGTGTTGCTGCAAGCTATGGCATAGGTTGTATATGGCTTGGATCTGGCATTGCTGTGGCTGTGGCTTAGGCAGGCAGCTACAGCTCCAATTCCACCCTGGCCTGAGAACTTTCATATTCTGCAGGTGTGACCCTAATTAGAAAAAGAAACATAAGGGGGGGGAGTAAAATGTAGAACATATGAATACAAATTTAAGTTCTTTTTTAAAAATTTTTTTTGTCTTTTTGTCTTTTTGACAGCCGCATTTGCGGCATATGGAAGTCCCCAGGCTAGGGGTCTAATCGGAGCTGTAGCCACCAGCCTATGCCACAGCCACAGCAATGACAGATCATAGCCGCATCTGTGACCTACATCACAGCTCATGGCAATGCCAGATCCTTAACCCACTTAGCGAGGCCAGGGATTGAACCTGCAACCTCATGGTTCCTAGTCAGATTCATTTCCACTGCACCATGATGGGAACTCCCAAATTTAAGTTCTTATCAACTTAAAATAGACTGTTATAAATATAGGTTGTTATATGTAAGTTTCATGGTAACCACAGAAAACAAAAACAAACAAAAAACTATGATAGATACACAGAAGAGCATGAGAAAGAAATCTAAGCATACCACTAAATATAGTCATAAATAAAGTAAGGGAAGCAGAAAAGAACTACAAAACAACCAGAAAATAATTTTAAAAATAGTAATAACAACAAACCTATCAATAATTGCTTTAATGTAAATGGACTAAAATCTTTAATAAAAAGACATAGGGTGGCTATATGGATTAAAAAACAAGACCCACCTTTATGCTGCCTATAAAAGACTCACTGCATATATATGATACTATGGACTGAAAGTGAAGGGATGGAAAAAGATATTCCAAACAAATGGAAACCAAAAGAAAGCTCAGGTAGCTTTACTTCTATCAGACAAAATAGACTTTAAAATAAAGACTGTAATATGAGATAAAGAGGGGCACTACATAATGATAAAGATATCTCATGCTCATGGATTGGAAGAACTAATGTTATTAAAAGGTCCATAATATTCAAAGAAATCTATAGGTGAAATGCAATTTTGATCCAAATTCCAATGGCATTTTTCACAAGAGTAGAATAAACAATCCTAAAATTTGTATGGAACTACAAAAGACACTGAATAGCCAAAGCAGTCATGAGAAAGAAGAAAATTGGAGGCATCATGCTCCCTGATTTCAAACTATATTACTAAGCTATAGTTATCAAAACAGTATGGTGCTGGAATAAAAATAGACACGTGGAACAATGGAACAGAACTGAGAGCCCAGAAATAAACACAGGCTAATAAGGTAAAGTAATATATGATAATGAGTGAAGAATACTCAATGGAAGAAATACAGTCTCTTCTATAAATGGCACTGGGAAAATTAGATATTCACATGCAAAAAAAAAAAATAGAAATGAAACTAGGCCCATATATTAGACTACTTCCAAGAGTTAACTCAAATTTATTAAAGGCTTAAATGTAAGACCCAAAACCATGAAACTCATATAAGAAAATAATGGGAAAAAACTTCTTAACATGGGTTTTAATAATGATTTTTTGGCTGATACCTAAAACTCAAGTAATATGAGTTCCTGTTGTGGCTCAGAGGGTTAAGAACCTGACATAATGTCTGTGAGGATGCAGGTTTGATCCCTGGTCTCACTCAGTGGGCTAAAGATCCACCATTGCCACAAGTTGTGGTGTAGGCTGGCAGATGCAGCTCTGATTCAGCCTCTAGCCTGGGAACTTCCATATGCCACAGGTGCAGCCAAAAAAAAAAAAAAAAGCAACAAGAAAGAGGGGGAAAAAAGAAAAAAATAAATAAAGCTCAAGTAATAAAATAAAAAAAAACAGAGAATTGAGACTGCATGAAACTAAGAAGCTTCTTACCAAAATGAAAAGACAATTTCAGGATGGGAAAAACATTTGCAAACTATCTGATAAGGGTTAAATGTTCAAAATATATAAGGAATATATATGATTCAACATCAAAGAAAAACCCCCAAATAATCCAATTAAAAATGGACAAATGACCTGAATAAACTATTTTCCAGGGAAGATATACAAACGGCCAACAGGTATATGAAAATATGTTCAACATAACTAGTCATTAGAGAAGCGCTATTCAAAACCACAATGAGATATCACCTCATGCCTGTTAGAATGGCTATTACCAATAAGATGCTAGATAACAAACACTGGTGAAGGTGTGGAAAAAAAGGGAAATCTTGTGCATTTTTGATAGGATTGTTAACAGGTTCAGCCACTATAGAAAAGAATATGGAAGATTCCCTCAAATTAAAAATAGAACTAAATAGGACTACCATATGATTTGACAATTCCTCTTCTGGGAATATATACAAAGGAAATGAAAACACTAACTTGAAAAAACACCTGCACTTCCATGTTCATAGCAGTATCTTTTATAACAGCCAAGATATGGAAACAACAATTGATAGATGAATGGATAAAGAAGTTGTGATATATATATATATATATATATATATATATATGCAATAGAATATTATTCAGCCATTTAAAAATAAGGAAATCTTGCCATTTGCAACAACATGCATGGACCTTGAGGGCATTAATCTTAGTGAAATCAATCTGATAGAGAAAGACAACTACCATATGATCTAATTTATATGTGGAATCAAAACAAAAAAACGAGCTCATAGATAAAAAGAACAGATTATTGGCTGCTGGAGGTGCAGAGTGGGTATGGGTAAAATGGGTGAAGGTATTGAAAAGATACAAACATCCTGTTATAAAATAAACAAGATGTGAGGATATAATGTACAACATGGTCACAATGGTTAATAATACTGTATATACCACATTTGAAAGTTGCAAGTCCTTATCACAAAAAAGTTTTTTCCTAACTATATATGGTAAAGGATATTAACTAGACTTACTGTGATTAACATTTCACAACATATACAAATATTAAATCACATTGTACAGCTAAAACTTAAATAATGTTTTACGTCATTTATACCACAATAAAAATTTCTGAATTCTTATTTTTGAAAGCTTTTAAAAAATAAGCACATGTAAAGCTATAAATACACCTAAGAATTGTTTTATTTGCCTTTCACAACTGTTATTATGAGGAATTTTCATTGTCATTTGGTTGTACATTTACAGGTTTTTTTCATTCTGATTATCTCTTAATTTAGAGGACCTAAGAGTGCATATTTTAATTTCCAATTATGTCAGTGTTCTTTTTTTCACTATTTTTTATTGTTAATTATGTATACATGTATGTGTGACTGGATCACCTTGCTGTGCAGTAGAAGATTGAAAGAACACTGTAAATCAGCTATAATGGAAAAAATAAAAATCATTATAATATAAAAAAATAAAGTGATTTATGGTCAGGTAATTTCTTGTTGTTTTATATAATTTGGGGTGAAATTCCCAAAACTTATTTTGGCTTCAAATGTTCAATGTGTTTTGGAAATAATTTGCTTTTTTTTCTCCAAAAAATTTCACTTGAATATATAGTTGATTTATGAAGTTGTGTTTTTATTTTTTGTTTTTATTTATTTACTTATTTTTATTGTTATTTCCCCAATACAATTTTTTTCTACTGTACAGCATAGTGACTCAGTTATACATACATGTATACATTTTTTTATCCCATTATCATGCTCCATCATAAGTGACCAGACATAGTTCCTAGTACTAAACAGCAGGATCTCTTTGCTAATCCATTCCAAAAGCAATAGTTTGCATCTATTAACCCCAAGCTCCCAATCCATCCCATTCCCTCCCCCTAGGCAACCACAAGGCTATTCTCCAAGTCCATGATTTTCTTTTCTGTGGAAAGGTTCATTTGTGCCTTATGTTAGATTCCAGATATAAGTGATATCATATGGTATTTGTCTCTTTCTGACTTACTTCACTCAGTATGAGAGTCTCGAGTTCCATCCATGTTGCTGCAAATGGCATTATTTTGTTCTTCTTTATGGCTGAGTAGTATTCCATTGTGCATATATACCACATCTTCCCAATCCAATTGTCTATTGATGAACATTTGGGTTGTTTCCATGTCTTGGGTATTGTGAATAGTGCTGCAATGAACATGCGGGTGTATTTGTCTTTTTTAAGGAAAGTTTTGTCTGTATATATGCCCAAGAGTGGGATTGCTGGGTCATATGGTAGTTCTATGTATAGTTTTCTAAGGTACCTCCATAGTGTTCTCCATAGTGGTTGTACCAGCTTACATTCCCACCAAGAGTGCAGGAGGGTTCCCTTTTCTCCACACCCCCTCCAGCAATTGTTATTTGTGGACTTATTAATGATGGCCATTCTGACTGGTGTGAGGTGGTATCTCACAGTAGTTTTGATTTGCGTTTCTCTAATAATCAGGGATATTGAGCATTTTTTCATGTGGTTGTTGGAAATAACTTGTAATAAAGTTTAAAACTTGATCAAAATACTTATCTAGAGTTCATGTAAGGTTCTCAATGTATATTTTAGATCAAGTTTTATATTTTTATTCAGATATTTTAGTTTGTTTATTTTTATTACCTTCAGCTAGCAGTTTCTTATAGTTGTGCTAAATATCCTGATATGAAGATAATTTTATTTTGATTCATATTTTTAATAGAATATGTGTTCTTAGGGGCAGGGCTACATTAATATGTGTTTTTAGTTAGGGGCAGGGCTACATTAGCTCAATGCCACGATAGTGAATCTGACCAGCATCATTTATTCTTTCAGGAGTTAACAGAAATGAAAACCTCATTAATTCAACAGAAATCATGAATTCTGTTAGGTAAAAAGATAGAGCTAGTATTTTATCCTGGACTTTAACTGCTACAGTTAGAAAGGATCTTAACAGATGATTAGGTTTATCTGTTATATGTTATGTGTTAACTGCTGTGGGTTGAATTACTGCTCCGTCAACTTTCAAATATGCTATACAGTATTATAGGGGGCTGTTTTACTTTTTTTATGTGGATATTGAGACGTAGAAATATTTTCTTTTGGAACTACAAATTGATGTTTTTATTAATTTAAAAGAATCTTAAAGAAACTTTCAAAATACTTTTTAATAATCCATTAATAGAAACCAGAGGGGAAGGCAAATAAAACAAGTTTATATCAGAGATTTAGTTAAGAGAGGAGAGGGAGGGAGGAAGAAAGGAAGGGTGGGGGGAGAGAGAGAGAGAGATACACCATGCCTAATGGTCCTAGGGTCAAAGTAAAATTTCTACTCAATTAAACCCTCCTTCTATCCCTATCTCTATTCTATTAGAACATGAGAATCGATCTTCTGGATGACCCTAGTGAAAATCCTAAATGATCTATGATTCAATTATATTTCCTATACTCAACTTACTAAGGTAATAAAATAAATATTTCATTTTATTTCAGAAGACATTTCAAAAATAGGAATTAGAAATAAGGGGGATTATACCTAAATTTTAATTTGTAGAAAAATTAACTAAATCCTCCATTTTTGAAGTACTTTAGTTAACTGAGATTTTACAATAGTAAATAAAATTCAGACTGCATTTTTACTGAGTAGGTGATTTCTCCTACACTCTAATTCAAAGCTATGAACAAATGCTATTTAATTTCCATTTAAATTTTTTGGACATATCTAATAAATAACAGCCATGAAGACTGCCTTTCTATCAAGTGACTTGGCCCAAGAAATTCCATTTATTCAGTGTTCTGCTAGGATATAAATATACACAAATATACATATACATATATATATAGATTTTATCACCACATATATTCAATATTCCTAAACTGTGTCCCCAAGTAAAAACCTAAAAGATGTGGTTGAAGAGCGCATATCTTTACCATTTGTATATGTCACTTAAAAAAATATTTTTCAAAAAAGTTTTTTGTTTCTGAAGGGAAAAAATCAAAGAAATAATGACAAAAGAAACACAAAATAGTTTGTAGACTGACTTGAAAAAATTTTAAATATTCTTGTTTTATCATTTACCTTCAAAAAGTGTTTTGCAAGTGTTTCCTTACCAGAGCTACAGATGGTCATTTCTATTTAGCATCCTCATCTCTATTAGAAAAAGCCAATTAATATCATATCCCTATACTTCTAATCAAGGCTGCCCTATTAGTGCTCTGTTGAATGAACTGTTGCTTATTAACTGAAAATTAGTTGGTGAAGCTAATGATTTTCTCTCCAGACCCTGTGGGCCCATAAAATGTTTGTCAGAATTAAGGACAGTTAATTATGGTGTATGATTTGCCAGCAGACTGAACTTACCAAGTCAGGTGAGGAGCCCAGGTTGGGAGTGTTGATTTGATGCAGGCTGGCAGGTCTCTCTTTCAACACTTGCTATTTTCCTCTTAGCTCATGTCTCTTCCAGGCACTTCTAGGAGATGGTGTCTGGCAGCCCTTTCACTCAGTTTACAAGATAATCTCCCCAGTGCATCACTCAAGGAAGAGCGAAGTAAGTCTTTCATCACCGGTAATGTATTCTTCAGCAAGAAGCAGAATTTCTGGGGGGTGACAAAGATCACTATAATTTTAATATGCTTTTAAGTTGCTGAAGTATGCTGCAGTCAAGATGGAGGTGATGTATATAAGTATATGCCATCCAGGTTATGCTGGTTAGGCTGCATCTGTGACAGTATAATGAACAGATGTGAAGTTGCCTTTCTAAACTGTTGCTCCTTGAACTTCCAAATGGAAAAAAAAAAAAAAAAGAAGGCTGGGACAAATTTTTGAGTAAGGAACAATAAGAAGAATGCCCAACTTAAGACAAAACAGTCGATACACAGTGAAATGTCAAAGACAGAAAACTCAAACATACTGACTATAAGATATAGGAATTTGGGTTGTCTCCTCAGATCTCAAAATACATTTTTATATACGATATTGTTCTGAAGTTATGTCATTTTACTACTTTAGTTATTAAACTCACTGAATAGCATTTAAGTTGGGTGTGCCTTTTAATATAAGTACTAAGGACTGGCTGACAAAATATTTCTATTTAGATTTATCATATTTCAAAATAAAGACTGCCTAGCAGTTTTTCTCACACAGTCTACTAATGTACATGGTTAAACCAGAGTGAAATAGTAATTCATATAAGTCTAAGTAGCCTTTTGTTAAAAGAACCTTACTAGTATTCCGTTAATATTTACTGAACCTGCCTTTTCTGGATATAGATGATCCTAGGGCCCTAGTGAAGTTTTCTATAAGACCATCTCCTTTCATTTTATATTTTAGTTTAGCATCTTGTACTAAAAGAGACTGTCTACTTATAGATGTAAGGGTGTAACATCAGAATCTTGTTTTGAGCTGAGGAATTAATATTAAATGAAATTTCTCCACATGTAAAAAATATCAGTGGTAAGATAAAAACACAACCAAAAAATTCATTTTTTTCTTTATAAAATATTTCTTCAAATGACGAACTTGAAGAATTGGTTGTGGGTGTGAGTGAACCAGAAATTAGGTGAATCAAAAAAATAATTTCAAGACACCCTTAAATGTGATGCTTTATGATATGCTGAGATAAATCACTGAGATAGTGTAATGAACAAGAGGCACTCAGGATTTAAAAAAAATAAAATTTGCTGAAATATTTCCTTCAGGCTTTGCCAAGGTAAATGTTGTGAGGCATGAATGAATGGATGAATTAATCAGGATTTCAGTCAACTTAGCTTGGTTAAAGCCCTGGCTTTAACCACCAATGATCTATGTATTTTGGCTGAGTCATGTATCTTTTTAGTGTTCAATGAAAGCACTGGCCAAAACCTGTAGGGCTGATGTGGCCAAATATGTTTATCAAAAAGCAGAGTGGCAAAACATTTGCGTACCACTACTGTCTAGTTTACCCTCTTCCAATTTTATACCCCATCCTTGTTTGTCAACTAATTCTAGCATAGATATTAAATGATCAGGTATCATTTGTACCTCCAGATCTTCATGCAACTTTCTTTTTTGGCAACCATGATGTACCAGACATTGACCTTTCTACAGCTAAAAAAATTAATTTTGGCTAATAAGCCTTAAAATGACAATTGATAAAGACAGGGAGGATACTTTATTTCACGCTCCTTCCCCTCTCTTGATTTCCTTCATGCAGAAACAGCTGTCTAGGTAGTAGCTTTAAGGGCATTCCATTTCTTCTCATTTTGCAAGAATGACTACAAATTGACTTTGGGTAACAGCTATAAAAAACTTGAAATCCTTAAAATATCCTGGTATTTTGAAAGAAAGTCTTCATTATGTTTTAGTTCTCGTCATTGTTCCTGGAAGAAGATGTGAAAAAGATGGAAAAGTTCAAGAGAGTGGCAACTGAAATGATCAAGGGGTTTTCATAGTATATTGGGGTCAAGTAAAATTCTTAAAAATAATTATCATATCTATATATTCCTCCACACTTTGAATTTTTAAAGTGAGACTGTAGCTGAAAATTACCTTAAAGAAGGTTTTCACATATACAATCTTTCAACAGCATTGAGGAACATATCAGGGTAGATATTATCTGCATTATATGGATGAAAAAAATGGAGGTCTGAGAGATAATATGACTTATTCAAACTCTGATGGCCACAGGTAATTCAAAGAACACAGCCTTGGAATCTGACCTCATACTTGTTCCACTTTTCCAAATTGACTAAACTAACATATCCCTCTTTAGTCTTGACAGGAAAGAGCCAGAATTATTTTTTCCAGTCTCTACTCAGTCTCTAAACATATTTTCTCTTTTACCTTCAACTGATGGTATATACTTCAATCTTCTTATGGTCTTGTTTTTAATCATTTCAAATGCAGTAGACATATTAGTATTAATTTACTGTATTTGACTTTGAGATTGGAAGCCTTCAGAGAAAGAGGGCTATTTTTAAGTGTTGTGCTCAACAAAATTGTATTAAAACAAACCAAATATTCTTGACACTTGTTTTTATAAATAAAGTTTTACTGAAATACAGACACACTCAGTCTTTTATGAGTTGTCTATGCTTTTGTATTATGGTAGAGTTGGGTAGTTTTAACAGAGATTATACGGCCTTCAAAGCCTAAAGTATTTACTATATGGTCTTTTACAGAAAATATTTGCCAACTCCAGGCTTAAATAATCACATATAGTGTCATTCCCTAAAAAGTTACTAAGGAACAAACAATGAAGAATGAGTTACCCTATGTTTCTTTCTAGGAATTTGATACTTCATGAGCTATTATTATTTCAGAGTATTTTTTGGTACTTACGGTACTAGGAAGTAGAAAGAGGAAATTACAGGAGAATCTGGCAAAATTACAGAGTACTTCAGAAGGAGAATTATACTTTGCAGAGTTAACCTTCCACAGTCAGTCAAGGGAATGAGAGGGAGAAATGCATGAAGTAAAGGTATTAACTAGGGTGGAGCATTGAAAAGTGTTTATGATAAACTGGTTGGTACCCTTTATAATACATAGTAAGTTTACCAGTGCCAATCAAAATACAAACTTGTTTAAGTTTAAACATCATTTAAATTACTAGACTATTTTTCTTCACTTTTAGCAAAGAAAAAAACTTAGCAGGTTTCTTTATTACATGAGTAAATCCTGAGTCTTGGGACAGAGATTCAGGTTAAGCAGATGGGAGCACAAACTACTGTCTATCAGCTACTATAAAAAACAAATTTTTAATATCCCATCTTTTGAGATTTATGGAGGTGACTTTCCTTTTCTTTGGAAATGATGAATGTGTGCCGACTGGCGCCACTTTTAATTATAGATGGCTAGCTGTGAGGAACGTGAAAATGATCGCAGCCATTTAAACCTCAGGCAATATCCTGATGTGACCTAAAAGGTGGGCATGTTATTTATGTAGCTATTTTACCTACTCACCCAGGTTTCTACTGCACTCAGAAATTCTCAAGTGAAATATCTACAATTATTCTATAAAGGGTTTGAAATAATATTCCCTTCCTTCTCATTCTCATTCCCAGGAATGTTTTGTTTAAAGCTGCATTTGGGAAATAGTGCCTGGGAGGCATGGTGGTATAGGGGAGCCCAGAACAGACTTGAGACTCAGGCATACTTGGAAGGCCCTCTGAAAGGTCACCATGTATTCAGGGAACTTCAAATGGCTCACCATGCCTGGACAGCAGAGTGAATGCTGAGTGTGGACAGCATCATATCTGCAGAGGTGGTTGTGAACCAGATCATGAAGAATGTCTTATTCTGTGCTAAGGAGGAGGGACATTTCTTAAGGTAATATGGAACCCCTGAAGGGTTTTGAGACAAAAATGTAACAATCAAATGTATAATATTGAAAAATACTCTGGCAACAGGGCAGATGATGGATCAAAATGGAGAGAGTGAGGGTACACAGAAATTTGAAGGGGTGGAGTAGGCATTGAGGTTTTCAAGGAATGATGAGGTCTAAAGTTAGGAGTGTATCTATGAGGGCAGGGGACTGAATTGTTTAGGACATATCTGTGTGGCTTAACACTGTGTGATAGAACTTAATTTTAACAGAGACAAGGGAGAAGGAAGGGTCAGTTTAGGGGCTGAGTTGATTATAATAGGAAAAATAAGGAGGAGAACAAAGATTAATGCCTATCTGACTTAACACTGTATGCCCAGAATCTAGGCATGCCAAGCAGGGTGTTCTTGTGATTTTTCAAATAGTGATTTTTTTTTTAAAGTAAAGAAAACAAAGAAAAATTGGGGTGATAATAACAGATGATGGCAAGAGAGAGAGAGCATATATCAAGATGATACACACAGTCATAAATAAAGGTGCCAAGTGCCAGCAAGAAAAATTAGACAGCATTATCTCCAAAGGAGGTGGTCTCTCTCGAGGTAACTTTGCCTTTATGAGTTTCCTTGTATAAAAAGAGTATCTGCCTGAATTCCCATAACTAAGACCCACAGACTAAGGTTTTAGCACATATTTAGGAGGTGATTACCAGCAGGGACTAGAGAGGTGAGAAAGAAAAGTTAAAGCAGCCAATACAGAATGTGTTCATGAGTGATTACCACTGTGGGCAACTGGGTATCAATACTACTGAGAACCTCTGGAAGGCTACAGAACATGTCTCTGCATTGCCCCGTTGGAGTGGCAAAGATGGTATTTATCTACCAATTCTAGGGTTTAATCAATGATAACTTCCTGGCCCTTCCAAACAGCCCTGTGCTTCAGCTAAGCATACTACCATGGGCAGAGAAATTTCTGAAACAAAGAGTTCTAGTTGTAGGGACTGTGAATGCAATGTCATATGAGCACGGTTCCGATAGGACCTACTGTGTGTACACACACCCCAACATGGGCAGTAGACCCACTATCCTTGTGCTTTGAGTTTGAAAGGGTAGAATCTTAAAACTAGACAAGTCACTTATTTCAATGAAGGAGTTTCTACCTCTTTTGGAATTTATCTCAGTATATAAATATATTGGGATTTAGAATATTCAAACTTCAAGACTGTCTCCAATGTATATTGATGATTTAAATCATTAGTAAATGGAGAGTTCCCAATGTGAATTAGCAGGTTAAGAACCTGATGGAGGCTCTGTGAGGATGCAGGTTAGATCCATGACCTTGCCTAGTGGGTTAAGGATCCAGCTTTACCACAAGCCACAGTGTAGGCTGCAGATGCTTTGGATCTGGCATTGCTATGGCTGTGGTGTAGGCTTGGGCTGCATCTCTGGCTCTACTCCTAGCCTGGGAACATCTATATGCTGCAGGTGTGGCCATAAAAAGTAAATAAATAAATAAATAAATAAATAAATAAAGCATTAGTAAATGGTGACCCATGATGATGTAATCTTTGGCATAAATGCTGAAATTGTTGAGATAGGTATGAAAACACAAATGTAACCATAAAAATTGATTCAGTTATATCTGGAGAAAGAACACATCTCAGGCTCCAAAATGTTACCATTTCCTAAAATGAAACTACCAATACATATTTTTTTTGTATAATATAAACATTTAATAACTGATTTTGGAAAAAATGAAATAGGCTAATGTGCAAAATATCTAAAACACAGTAAAGCAGCAGCTCCAACTCTGTTATTCTGGAATTGGATATAAGAAATTCAACAAAAATATGAGGTGAAAGAGAACAAAGTTATGAAGTCATATATAAAATGGAACAATTGGATTAATTGCTGAATAATCTAGAAATCAGAAAGAAAACACTGATGTCAATTTCTGATAATGAATGGATCGATATTTCCAGTTTTAATGTTTTCCTTTCTTTACATCTCCTGGTTCCCTCTTTAAATGCAAAGATGCTGGAAACCAGTTAGTAAAGAGGTCATTCATATTGGAGTATGATTTCTTGAAGATCTGACTCTGCCTCTCACTGGCTGTGTAACTTTGGATAAGTTACTTAACCTCTTTGTATCTCACTTTCCTCACTTAAAAAAAATTGATAATTACAATAGTAACTATCCCAAGAATTGCAAATCAAAACTACAGTAAGGTACAGCCTCATACCAGTCAGAATTAAAAAGTCTACAAATAACAAATGCTAGAGAGGGTGTGGAGAAAATAGAACCCTCTTACACAGCTGGTGGCAGTGTAAATTGGTGTAGCCGCTATGGAAAACAGTATGGAGGTTTCTCAAAAAACTAAAATATGCCATATGATCCAACAATCCCATTCCTGGGCATATATCCAGACAAAACTATAATTTGAAAAGATAAGGCACCCCTATGTTCAGAGCAGCACTATTTACAATAGTCAAGACATGGAAACAACCTAATGTCCATTAACAGACAAAAGGATAGAGAAGATGTGGTATACATACACAGTGGAGTATTACTCAGCCATCAGAAGAATGAAATAATGCCATTTGCAGCAATATGGATAGATCTTGAGGTTATCATACTAAGCAAATTAATTTAGAAAGAGAAAGACAAATATCACTTACATGTGTAATATAAAATACAGCATAAATCAACAAATCTGTGAAACAGAAACAGATTCATAGATATGGAAAATAGACTTATGGTTGCCAAGTGGTGGGGGGGTAGCAGAGGGAAGGATTGGGAGTTTGGGATTAGCAGTTGCAAACTAGTATATACAGGATGGATTAACAACAAGGTCTTACTGCATAGCAGAGGGAACTATATTCAATATTCTGTGATACACCACAATGGAAAAGAATATGGAAAAGAATATACATGTAAAACTGAGTCACTTTGCTGTATACCAGAAGAAATTAACACAATGTTGAAAATCATCTATATATATCAATAAAAATTTTTAAAAATAGTACCTATCTCATAGGGAGGTTGTGAGGATTAATAAATTAGTATATGTAAGTTAGAGTACCTGACATAATAAGAAATATGTATGTGTTTGTTAGTGTTAATATTAAGCATATATACTTCTCTTCTGGGTAAAGAGCCAATCGTCATAGGTTATGGAATTTGAGCATCGTAAATCTCTCAAGAAGTGTACTAGAGTGTTCTTTTTAATGACTTTTAACCTTCAAAAGAATTGACTTATAAAAAGGATTCTTTTGAATTCTAGAGGCAAAACTAAAACCAATGGCAAAAGTTTCAGTTCTGACACAAGGAAGAAGTTTTAGTCATTGAGAGTGTCAAACAATGAAGGCCTTGAAATCATGCATTTGCTGACATGGGAGGTATAACAGACAGGATGATTGCTTATTAGTGCTGCTGGAGAGGGAGTTTGTGCAGCAGAGAAAAGGTATAAATAAATGAACTTTCAGATTTTTCTAATTTTGAAAGTCAGTGATTTCACAGTTTGCCTCTAAACTCTCCTACCAATCTTCCACTTTCCTATTTCTTCATGCAAATCCTCTGCCCCAGTCACACAAGCACACTCACACAGTCAACATGTTTTATGCTTTTTCACCATTTATATTTTTGGTCATTCTCTCTACAATGAGCGCCATCTTCTTAACGGAAGAGGGCAAGCATTTTAAAAGCATAAATCTTATTAAAAGTTATAGAGCATATGGTGTCTTAAAGCTTAATTTCTATGTATGATATAACAAGGACATCCTTTTTGTAATAGCCATGTTACTCTTGGTTCGGAAATATTTAAATGAGTGTATATGGAGGCAGAAGAGACAAATCATCTCCCCAACCCATACATGCTCGTCATTGAAAAAGGAGTAAATAAGCCTTTGTGAGCTAATTTATATCTGAAGTAATAAAAATATCTCTAGTCTTTTAGATTTTAAATTTATTTTGGGGGGATTTTTATAATTATTTTTTTCCACTATAATTGGTTTACAGTGTTCTGTCAATTTCTACTGTATGGCAAAGTGACCCAGTCACACACATATATATACATTCTTTTCTTCACATTATCCTCCACCATGTTCCATTACAAATGACTAGATATAATTCCCTGTGCTATACAGCAGGATCTCATTGCTTATCCACTCAAAATCCAATAGTTTGCATCTATTAACCCCAAGCTCCCAGTCTATCCTACTCCCTCCCCCTCGCCCTTGGCAACCACAAATCTGTTCTCTAAGTCCATGGGTTTATTTTTGGTGGAAAGGTACATTTGTGCCACATATTATATTCCAGATACAAGTGATATCACATGGTATTTGTCTTTTTCTGATTTACTTCACTGAGCATGAGAGTCTCTAGTTCTATCCATGTTGCTGCAAATGGCATTGTTTTGTTCTTTCTTGTGGCTGAATAGTATTCCATTGTGTATATATATCACATCTTCTTAATCCATTCATCTGTCAGTGGACATTTAGGTTGTTTCCATGTCTTTGCTATTGTGAATAGTGCTGCAATGAACATAGGGGTGCATGTATCTTTTTCAAGGAAAGTTTTGTCTGGATATATGCCCAGGAGTGGGATTGCTAGGTCATATGGTAGTTTTATATTTAGTTTTCTGAGGTACCTCCATACTGTTTTCCATAGTGCTTGTACCAATTTCCATTCCCACCACACCCTCTCCAGCACTTGTTATTTGTGGACTTGCTAATGATGGCCAGATTTTAAATTTATATTGCAATTTACCTCTGAAAATATACTTCAACACTGAAATTAAATAAAGGTAAGTGAAAGAGTACCTTTATACATTGTTTCATCAAAATTTATTTGTTAGCACTTCCAAGGAAAGATTCTGGGGAAAGAAGGCAAGAGAATGAGCTGCTAGCCATTAACCAGTCCAACACTCTTACAGAGTGTTGGTTAGAATGCTTTATTTAAACCAAAGTTTACTAGGAAGGATAGTGGGGAAATTTCAAGCTGGTTTAATTGAGGAAGTGGTGGGTAGGAAACTGCTTGGAAGACCAAAAGGGTAATGCGAGTGCTCTTTGATATTGTGCCAATGAAGGGGACAATTCTTCTTGCCCTGAGAATCAGCACCATTTTCCTGGCCCCAAGGTAGCATCAGCTTGCTCTTATAGATATATTCAGAAGGGCACATGTGAAATTTTGTGTGTTTATATGAGATAAAAAAGCATTTGAAACAGGCTCGGTGGATTAATAATATCATTTCCTGACATGACTTGAGACTCTACATTGGCTTCTCCATGTGGGTTTTAAAACCCCCAAATTATGTCCTGCCATCATGATTGCTGAAGCAATTATATAAAATCGTTTACTTTTTCCAATTTTTTATTACACAGAACTTTAGGTCTTCCTGGGAAAAGTATTAATGATACAATATGTGCTTTCCTATTAGAAGTAATAAAATAAACCACAGATATTTCCCTATTTTCCATAAAATTCCAAGAGGAAAAACATTTAGAAAATATAGACTGTAACTGAAGGATTAGACTGAGCATACATGATTAAAACAATCAAAAAATATTTGGGCAGGAATATGTTGTTTAGAGATCACTGTTGGGTTACAATTTTTCTCTGGATTTAAGAGTGAAAAAGATGAGTTGTTATGCTTTCTTGCTCTGCTCAAACTGAGTTTCATTTGGCCACATTAATATTTGTACAGTTATTTTTCCATTACTCATGAAATACCATACTCAGCAATAATCACACCTGCTTTTTTATGAGCATACATTTCCCCTGACAAGTTTTATGAATTCACATATGTTCTCAGAAACTTTTTATGATGCATTAATAATATGCTTGACAAAGCACATGCTTTCAAGTATAATTATTTACTGAAATGATCCTTTTCTACAGCCGCCTCTCAAACTGCCTACCTAAATGATTCATTAAAAACAATTTAGATAAAATTGAAGTGAGAGGCAGAGCAAGATGGTGGAGGAGTAAGAGGTAATGCTCACCTTCTCCCACAAACACATCAAAAAACATATCAACTGAATGCTGGCAGAAGAACTTAAACCTCTAAAAAGGGAAAGAAACTCTTGACATAACTGGGTAGAACATAAGAAAAAAAGAGAGAGAAAAGGAATAAGGATGGGGCTAGCATTCCCAAGAGGGAGCCGTGAAGGAAAAAAGGAACCCACCTCCTGGTAAGCCACCTAACTGGCGAAAGATTGCCTGAGTCAGTGGGACCTCAAAGTCACCAAGAAAAACGCAGCAGCTGGACTGAGAACAGCAAAGCAGAGTGAGAGCTGTGCAGACCATCTGAACCACCACCTTGACACCACAACCTGAGATGCTTGGGAGGGGGCTGGGCGCTGAGATTCAGGCCTCAGAGGTCAGTCCTGGGGAGAGAACTGGGGATGGCATGAGGGGCTAAGGAGCAGTGGACCATGGGCTAAATAGGGGAACGCCACAGCAGAGGGAACCTGGGAGAAGGTCGGGACCTGCAGGAGAGGCATGTCATCATTGTTGGGGAGGGGAGAGGAAGAGGGGCAGGCCGCCATAGGAAACTCCCTGTCCTGGAGCATATGCATGCCCGTGGGCTTAGAGGGCAGGGCAGCTCTGCAGAGACTACGGACAGCCAAGAAGCCTCTTGCTCCTTTAAGGGAGATTAGGCACTTCTTGCGCAGGCTACTGGTGGACAGGTACCTATTATATGGGATAAGGGCATAAGGGGGCTAAGTGTGATGTGGTGCCTCTTGTACAATCCACACGTGGCAGGGACAGACTGCGGCAGTCTGTCTCAGAGGCCAGAGGGAGGCGTGGCTTGCCACCACCGGGGGCCTGTGAGTGGGCTCCATCAGCGACCCCAGTCACCTCAGGGGTTGGCAGAAAAGAAAAAAAGAGGGCATTACAACCAAGCACCATATGCTGTTGCTCTCACTCCCCTGGGAACATACCCACCCTGCAGCTGCCACTGCCAAATGATCTAGGTGATGCCCAGACACTTGGTTACTGTCCCTTCCCAAGACCCTACAACTAGGAGCAACTGATATAGCACCTCCTGTGTGGGCTAAGTGGGACAGGGTGCTTCTTGCAGGGTCTGCAGGCAGCAGGGGGAAATTGCCACAGTTATCCCTGATTCGAGAGGTGGGGGTGGCCCACTGCCATTGGAGATACCTGAACAAAATCACTTGCAGCCCCATTCACCTAAAGGGCACCACAAAGAAGGGCATTGTGACTGAACACCACCTCTTGGTACTCTTGCACCCCTGGGAACACACTCGCCCTGCTGCTGCCACTGCCAAACATTCCAGGCAGTACCTACACCCCTGATCTCTGCCACTTCCCAGGATCCTGCAACTAGGAGCACCCTGTACAGCACCTCATATGTGGGCTAAGTGAGATGGGTTGCTTCATGCATGGTATACAGGTGGCAGGGGCAAACCACTGCAGTTATCACTGACTCTAGAGATGATCATGGCCCACTCCCACTAGGGGTCCCTGAACAGGAACTACCTGTGGTTCCAATCATCTCAGATGAGGGCACTGCAATCCAACACAAGCTGTTGTTGCTCTCACTTCCCTGGGAACTCATGTACCCTACTGTTGCTATTGCCAAATGCTCTGTTCACCTTGTAGATCTGCCTAGAGCTCATTACCACTTCTCAGCCTCCTCCAACTAGGAGTAGCCTTTGCCACTTTACTGCAGGTCATTGCTGCTATTGAGAGCCCAACAACCAGACACTGACTTCCGGCCCTACCCAATGCCTCTGTCTCCCTGAAAACACACTGAGAACCCTGGGAACAACAGCCTGCTCACACTGAAGAAAGAGACAGCAAAGATTCAAACTCCCACCAAAAATAAATAGTAACCCCCCCAAAAATTACAAAGGGGTATTCTTGCATAGAAATAGACTTACAAGACTATAGTTTGGCTTCCCCAAACTCACAGAAAAAGAAAAACATAAGCAAGATGAAGAAGCACAGAAACCATTCCCCATTAAAGGAACAGAAGAATTCACCTAAAGCAGTCAACAATGAAATAGACCTCTGCAGTCTGACAGACATTGAGTTCAAAAGGGAGGTATTGAAAATACTGAAGGAATTAAGAGAGGATATGAACAGTAAAGCAGATTCCTTTAGAAAGGAACTAGAAAATATAAGGAGGAGCCAAGAAGAACTAGAAAATTCATTTGCAGAGATACAAACTGAGCTAAAGGCACTAAAGGGCATAATGAATAATACAGAGGAACGAATTAGTGATGTGGAAGATAAAATAATGGCAATCACCCAATCCAGACAGCAGACAGAAAAACCAAATGAAAAAAACATGAAAGAAATATAAGAGACCTATGGGAAAATACAAAGCGGGCCAATCTATGCATAATAGGAATTCCAGAAGGAGAAGAAAAAGAAAAGGGGATTTAAAATATATTTGAAGAAATTATGGATGAAAACTTTCCAAATCTAAAGGATACTGATATCAAGATACAGGAAGCACAGAGGGCCCCAAACAAGCTGAACCCAAACAGGCCCACACTAAGACATATTAATAATAAAAATGGCAAATGGCAAAAGTAAAGATAAAGAGAGGATTCTAAAGGCAGCAAGGGAAAAGCAAAGCATTAATTATAAGGGAACCCCCATAAGGCTATCAGCTGATTTCTCTACAGAAACACTGCAGGCCAGAAGGGAGTGGTAAGATATATTTAAAGTTCTGAAAGGAAAAAATTTGCAACCTAGAATACTCTATCCAGCAAGAATATCATTTAAAATAGAAGGGGAGGAGTTCCCGTCGTGGTGCAGTGGTTAACGAATCCGACTAGGAACCATGAGGTGGCGGGTTCGGTCCCTGCCCTTGCTCAGTGGGTTAATGATCCGGCGTTGCCGTGAGCTGTGGTGTAGGTTGCAGACACGGCTCAGATCCCGCATTGCTGTGGCTCTGGCATAGGCCAGTGGCTACAGCTCCGATTAGACCCCTAGCCTGGGAACCTCCATATGCCGCAGGAGTGGCCCAAAGAAATAGCAAAAAGACAAAAATAATAATAATAATAAAAAAAATAAAATAGAAGGGGAAATAAAGAATTTCTCCAACAAACAAAAGCTAAAAGAGTACAGCAACACTAAACTCATTCCAAAAGAAATACTGAAAGGGCTTCTCTACATTAAAAAAAAAAGAGAGAGGGAAAAAAGAGAAAAAGAAGAATTAGGATGGAGGAAACCACAATTGGAAAGCCGTCATTTAAATAAGCTAGCATACAGATCTAAACATGAAGATATTAAAAAAAAGACATAAAAATCATACAATGTGGGAAAGGAAAGTAAGAAAATATAGATTCTTTTTTTATTTTAATAATGTGTCTGACCCTATATGACTATTAGGCAAAAGCAAGCAGATGTAGGAGGCACTTAACGTGCTTAAAAAACAGGTAAACCACAAATCAAAACCAAAAATACATTCATAAAAACTGAAAAGAAAAGGACTCAAGAATAAAGTAAATGGAAACCATCCAACCAAAAACAGAAAACAAAGAAAAGAGAAACATAGAATTAACTGGAAAACAAGGTTTAAAATGGAAATAAATACATCTCTATCAAGAATCACCTTAAATATTAATGGACTGAATGCTCCAATCAAAAGACGCAGAGTGGTAGATTGGATAAAAAAGCAAAAACTTTCAATCTGCTGTCTACAAGAAATGTACCTTGGAGCAAAGGACACATATAGATTGAAAGCAAGGGGATGGGAGAAGATATTTCATGCCAGGGGACGAGACTGGAAAGCAGGAGTTGTAATACTCATATCAGACAAAATAGCCTTTAAAATAAAGGCCATAAAGAAACACAAAGAAGGACACTATTTAATGGTTAAAGGATCCATTCAAGAAGAGGATATTACAATCGTCAATATATATATGCCCCTAATATAGGAGCACCGAGATACTTCCAACAAATACTAACAGACATAAAAGGAGAAATCGATGGGAACACAATAATAGTCAGAGACTTTAACACCCCACTCACATCAATGGACAGATCCTCTAGAAAGAAAATCAATAAGGCAACAGACATCCTAAAGGACACAATAGAAAAGTTAGACTTGACTGACATTTTCATCCAAAAAAAAAGAAAAGTTAGACTTAACTGACATCACATCCAAAAAAAAAAAAACCAGAATATACATTCTCAAGTGCACATGGAATATTCTCAAGAATTGATCACATAATGGGGCACAAAGCTAACCTTAACAAATTTAAGAGTATAGAAATTATTTCAAGTATCTTCTCTAACCACAGTGGCATGAAATTAGAAATCAACCACAGGAAAAGAAATAATAAAAAACTTACAACATGAAGACTAAACAACATGCTACTAAAAAACCAATAGGTCAATGAAGAAATCAAGAAGGAAATTAAAATATACCTTGAGACAAATTATAATGAAGATACATCCACTCAAAATCTGGGGTGCCACAAAAGCAGTGCTCAGAGGGACATTCATAGCAATACAGGCCTTCTTCATAAAAGAAGAAAAATCTCAAATCAACAACCCAACACCTAAATGAATTAGAAAAACAAGAACAAACAAAACATAAAGTCAGCAGAAGGAGGGAAATCATAAAGATCAAAGAGGAAATCAATAAAATAGATTCAAAAAACAACAGAAAAAAACAATAAAACCAAGAGCTGGTTCTTTGAAAAGGTGAACAAAATTGACAAACCTCTGGCTAGACTCACTAAGAAGAGGAGAGAAAAAACCCAAATAAACAAAATTAGAAATGAAAAAGAGAAGTCACAATGGATATTATAGAAATACAAAAAAAATGAGAGAATACTATGAACAATTGTATGCCAACAATTTTGACAACCTAGAAGAAATGGACAACTTTCTAGAGACTTACAGCCTGCCAAAACTGAATCAAGAAGAAATAGATCAACTGAACAGACCAATCACTAGAAATGAAATTGAATATGTCCTAAAAACACTCCCTACAAATACAAGTCCAGGGCCAGATGGCTTCACAGGCAAATTCTACCAAACATACATAGAGGAACTGGTGCCCATCCTCCATAAACTTTTTTCAAAAGGGTGAAGAGGAAGGAACACTCCCAAAGATATTCTATGATGCCACCATCACCCTAATTCCAAAACCAGACAAAGATACCACCAAAAAAGAAAACTATAGGCCAATATCTTTGATGAATATTGATGCAAAAATTCTCAACAAAATTTTAGCCAACCGAATCCAACAACATATCAAAAAGACAGTACACCATGACCAGATGGGATTCATCCCAGGTTCACAAGGATGGTTCAACATATACAAATCAATGAACGTCATACACCACATTAACAAAATGAGTGTCAAAAACCATATGATCATCTCAATAGATGCAGAGAAAACATTTGAAAAAGTCCAACATCCATTCATGATCAAAACTCTCACCAAAGTGGGTACAGAGGGAACATTCCTGAACATAATCAAAGCCATTTATGACAAACCCACAGCAGATAGAATACTCAATGGAGAGAAGCTGAAAGCCTTCCCACTAAAATCTGGAACAAGACAAGGATGCCCACTCTCACCACTGTTATTCAACATAGTACTGGAAGTCCTAGCCACAGCAATCAGACAAACAAAAGAAATAAAAGGGATCCAAATAGGAAGAGAGGAGGTAAAATTGTCACTGTATGCAGATGACATGATACTATACATAGAAAACCCTAAGGACTCAACCCAAAAACTACTTGAACTGATCAACAAATTCAGCAAAGTAGCAGGTTATAAGATTAACATTCAGAAATCAGCTGCATTTCTGTATATTAACAATGAAATGTAAGAAAAGGAATACAGAAATACAATACCTTTTAAAATTGCACCTCAGAAAATCAAATACCTGGGAATACACCTGGCCATGGAGGTAAAGGACCTATATGCTGAGAACTATAAAACATTCATCAAGGAATTTAAAGAAGATGTAAAGAAACAGAAAGATATTCCATGCTCCTGGGTTGGAAAAATTAATATTGTAAAAATGGCCATACTACCCAAAGCAATCTACAGATTCAATGCAATCCCTATCAAATGACCCAGGACATTTTTCACAGAACTAGAACAAACAATCCAGAAATTTATATGAAACCATAAAAGACCCAGAATTGCCTAAGCAATTCTGAGGAAGAAAAACCAAGCAGGAGGTATAACTCTCCCAGACTTCAGGCAATATTACAAAGCCACAGTCATCAAGACAGTGTGGTACTGGTACCAAAACAGACATATAGACCAATGGTACAGAATAGAGAATCCAGAAATAAACCCTGACACCTATGGTCAATTAATTTTTGACAAAGGAGGCAAGAACATAAAATGGGAAAAAGACAGTCTTTTCAGCAAGCATTGCTGGGAATCCTGGACAGCTGCATGCAAAGCAATGACACTAGAACACACCTGCATGCCATGCACAAAAATAAGCTCAAAATGGCCCAAAGACTTGAATTTAAGACAAGACACCATCAAACTCCTGGAAGAGAACATAGGCAAACATTCTCTGACATCAACTGTATGAATATTTTCTCAGATCAGTCTCCCAAAGCAACAGAAATAAGAGCAAAAATAAACCCATGGGACCTAATCAAACTGACAAGCTTTTGCACAGCAAAGGAAACCAAAAAGAAACCAAAAAGACAACTTACAGAATGGGAGGAAATAGTTTCAAATGATGCACCTGACAAGAACTTAATCTCTAGAATATACAAGTAACTTATACAATGCAACATCGAAAAAGCCAACCACCCAATGGAAAAATGGGCCAAAGACCTGAAGAGACATTTCTCCAAGGAAGATATACAGATGGCCAATAAGCACATGAAAAAAATGCTCAACATCCCTGATTATTAGAGAAATGCAAATCAAAAGTACCATGAGACACCACCTCACCCAGTCAGAATAGCCATCATTAATAAGTCCACAAATAACAAATGCTGGAGGGGGTGTGGAGAAAAGGGAGCCCTCCTGCACTCTTGGTGGGAATGTAAGCTGGTACAACCACTATGGAGAATAGTATGGAGGTACCTTAGAAATCTATACACAGAACTACCATATGACGCAGGAATCCCACTCTTGGGCATATATCAGGACAAAACTTTCCTTGAAAAAGATACATGCATCCGCATATTCATTGCAGCACTATTCACAATATCCAAGACATAGAAACAGCCCAAATGTCCACTGATAGATGATTGGATTAGGAAAATGTGGTATATATACACAATAGAATACAACTCAGCCATAAAAAAGAACAAAATAATGCCATTTGAAGCAACATGGATGGAACTAGAGACTCTCATCCTGAGTGAAATAGGTCAGAAAGAGAAAGACAAATACCATATGATATCACTTATATCTGGAATCTAACATAAGGCACAAATGAACCTTTCCACAGAAAACAAAACCATGGATTTGTAGATTAGATTTGTATTTGCCAAGTGGTGGGGGAGGGAGTATGGTGGTTTGGGAGCTTGGAGTTAGTAGATGCAAACTATTGCCTTTGTTATGGATTATCAATGAGATCCTGCTGTTTAGCATTGGGAACTATGTCTAGTCACTTAAGATGGAGCATGATAATCTGCGAAAATAGAATGTGGTACATGTATGTGTAACTGGGTCACCATGCTGTACAGTAGGAAAAAAACTGTAGGGGGATATAACTATTTATTTGTTTATTTATTTATGTTTATTTATTTACTTATTTTTTGTCTTTTTGCCTTTTCTATGGCCACTTCCCACGGCATATGGAGGTTCCCAGGCTAGGGGTCTAATCAGAGCGGTAGCCACCGGCCTACACAATAGCCACAGCAATGCAGGATCCAAGCCATGTCTGCAACCTACACCACAGCTCACAGCAATGCCGGATCCTTAACCCACTGAGCAAGGCCAAGTATCTAACCCGCAACCTCATGGTTCCTAGTTGGATTCGTTAACCACTGTGCTACGATGGGAACTCTGAGGATATAACAATTAAAAAAAATTAAATTAAAAAAAGATTTAGATATGTAGATGACTATGCATGCATGCGAACTCACAGGAGGCAAGATCCTTCCTTACTCAACAACCTACCAATGATATATTTAGCCTGGGAACCTACATAACAGAATTCAACAGGAAAAAAAAATGTTTGGTTCCATATTAGAGAACAAAAACCCCTACGGTTTTATCTAAATAATTAAGAAATTCAGTCCTTTTTTAAAATGTTAAAATTTTGTTATATTTATACAGTAGTCATTTCCTGTCTGAATTAAGAACAAAACTCTGTTGATTCATTACATGAATTTATATGAATAAGCAAATAAATTACTACCAATACCCAAATTCATTTTAATTCCTGTAGAATATTAAGAGAGTTGTAGAGGATGGGAATCAGAATGAAAAAAATGTTTTACTCTATTCTTTTTCCCTCCTCACGGCACAATCTGTTTTAATGATGTTACTGAAGAAATAAGATATGCCGAATTTTTTGAATATCAACTGATGTTTTAAAATACATAAAATATATATGATAAATAATGCTTATTTTTAATGGATGAGTTTTAAAACACAGTTTAAAAGTATATTTTAAATTTTGCAATATATCCTCAAGTAAAATAATGCATATTGCAAAAATTTTGTCAAAACTCTAATCAATCAGTAATTATATTTTAATGTAACTCATAAATCTTGAGATTTAGATTTCATGATCAACTTAGAAAGACATTCAAAATAGAAAAGAATAGGTCCTATAACATCTACTCAATGCCTATATCTATTCAATATAACTGTGAATTAAAAAAAGGCTAGAAGGGAAACTGGTTCTTAGTCATTATCTCTAGTATAACAAGTTGGGATATTCAGATAATTTTAACAGGGCTCTTCCTTTGGAAACCAGACATTCGCAATGTCCCAATGACTCATAATGGGGTGTACAGTTGAGAAAATATACAAAAAAGTATTATTGTAAAGAATACAGTTCATCAATTCATAACCATACCCTAACCTACATAATCAAGCGCTATAGCCATGACCTCCCTCAGCTTTATCCTTGTCACTGCTGCCCTTAGCACTAATTTGAACAGATTTTATCTCTTTGGGATAGAGTGGTGAGCAGGGAGCACACTGAATCACTGTGATATGTTATATGTTTTCTAAGGAAGGGCCCCAAGGGTCTCCCATGTGGGTGTAACAAATCCTATATGAATGTATCTCACTTTGCATGTTTATGTGCATTGCACACACATGCACACAGCAACAATTTAGCATGAAGCAAATTTTTCAACCTGATATAAACTCCCTTGGTTATTTAGGCTGCCTCTACTTCATGACAAAGATTTTGAAAAGGTTTGAAGACTTTATGCAAAATATTATCTACTTATAAATGTCTTACATTTTAGTCTATACGAAAGGGAAGCAAGAGCAGTTTGTAAAACTCTCTGAATATAGGTTTTAACAGTAAATATAAATAAATAGCTTCATTTGGGTAAGAGATACGTTCAAGACATGACCAATTGTGGTATTCTACAAAGTACATCACTGAGTAGTCAGATCAAAATTTACGGCAGGAGAAATCCTAGAATATTTGTGCCACTGGGTTTGCATTGACCTACAAATATAAAACCATGGTGTAGACTTCCACCTTTTTATAGCCCGGTAACTTTGGCTTTTGTCTCCATTGGATGAGAACCAGTACACTGGTAGAGCTCCATAAAGCCTACTACCAGAAATGATTTAAAATGTCTAAGTCAATGTGACTTTATTTCACTTGCCTAATGACTTCCTCTCGTCATACAACCCAAACAGGTATGTATTCACATTACTTAGAGGAAGAAACTATTTATTTACACAAAGGAGTAATTTTTGCCCTTCTAATTAATCAGCATGAGCCAAATGTTTAAAAGGTTTCTTTTGAAGCCGTGCTTTTAATTAACATTCACATTTTCTAAATTAATCATTGCTGACCTTTACATTCAGGATGTCTTAAAGACATGTTTCAAATAGAAAAAAAGAATTATCCCATTCAGAAAAATCTATTATCTATGTTTCTTAAGTCTTTGATCATTGCTTTTCTCCTATCAATGCATAAAATGTCCTAGAATTTTGAGCACCAGATAAAAGTCCCTGAACATTATCCTCATATCTCTACAGTATCAAAATTAATAGTGACTTACTAATATCATACAGTTTGCAAAATATGTGCCATTCCACATATCATATAACCTGGATTTTCTTTCAAGAAAACAGTAGCATACTCAATTTCAGAATATACTCATGACTTTCTTTTAAAAGATGGAAGCATTATAACTGTTAGAGGAATTTGAATGTGTGTGGTTTACATTGAAAATCAAAGCAGAAATTGGCAGAACATTGTAAATCAACTATAATAAAAAATTAAAAAAGAGAAAATCAAAGTAAGGAGTTACCAATGGGAAATACTTTGCAGTGTACTTCAAGGATTCCATGGAACTAATGTCATCTTTCTTTAAGAAATCATAACTCTGGGGAGACTCAAAGATAGAATATTGCCCAATTTTACAATGAGAAAGAAAAGCTTTTCTAACAGATAAAAAAGAACACTGTCTATGATATGTACAGACAGGGACTTAGAGCATCATTGATGAACTACCAATTTGTGAGGCACATAACTTTTATCATCTTGCAAAGCTCTGTTATTCAACATCTTTTTGCCTGCGGTGCTGAAGGTAAATGCTCTTCTAGGAGTAAGCCAGTGCTCCAGAATCAGACCAGTGATGTCCAGGCAGGCTGCCAGGGTGGGCCAAGTGTCTCATCTTGAAACTTTGGCCCTGTATGTCTGACTCTGCTTCTTGAACTCCCTTATTCTGAGACTTATACTTCTGTTCTCAATGGTAGAAGCCTAATTATGTTCCTTTTTTTCCTCCCTATGTCAACTTGGATCCTATGCTCCCTATATTTATCTTGCTCTTGATATGTATTTTATCTTAACCTGATCATAGAATTTAAAACATGTTACTACTTCAACTTGAAAGAAGCAACACTAAAATTCTAAAGTTGATCTAGTCCTATCCTTTTTTTTTTTTTCAAAAAACAGGGAAAAAACTACCACCCAGAGAATGTGTCTTTCTGAAGGTCATACAGCTAGTTTGAGAAAGAGATGGAATTCCTTACAGTAAAATTTCACATAGTGTCCCAACTCTATATTCAAATGTTTTCTTTTTGTTAATGAATTTTAATTGTCATTCAGATGAATTAACCCTATTACAGCTATTTAAGAGGAAGAGTGAGAACTTTGGTTTACATTCTTCTTACATACATACTCACTATGAACTATATGCTGGAGACTTATAAAGCACATGTCCCTGAAAAGTATAAGTGAAACAAGCTAAATATATGACATCACAGAGAGACATTTCCCCTATGTAACCATCTCTGGGTATGTAATTAAGACTGTATCAAATGAAAATAAATTTCAGGGAGGACCAAGTTAGAGGGCCAGAGTGGTTGTGAGCAGCAAACAAATTTTAATCTGGGAGGAGTGCAGCTTAGAGGCTGGTTGAAACAATTAGCAAGGTCTTCTAAAGGAGGTGTTCATGAACAGCTTAAAATGTCAGCAAACATATACATAAAAATACCACTGAAAAACTACATAGATACTAATTTTATAATGGAAGAATAAGTTTTATTTTTCTAATATGTTCTGGTTTAGAGAGCTTACTGCATTTCCCCCTGTTTCATTTAAGATGAGAAAACTGTAACTTATCTTCTTGCTGAATGAGCCATGAAAAATTTTATAGACAGTTTATAGATAGGCCCTGAGTCTTAGATTATTACCGTAACTGCCACGAAGGCATCTGCAATTCCTAGATTTCTCAGAACTCCTGCTGTAACCCACATACCACATAGATTTCTCTAGTCTTTGTTACTTCTGCACTGAAAAATCCATAGAGTTGTGAGAGATTAGAGTTATTTCTTCAGTAATTATTCACGCCCTCTTTTCCCTACTTTATAGGAGGAGTACATTCCCATGCCCCATTGATGGTGGACTGGGCCATATGATTTGCTTTAGCTAATGGTATGTTGGCACATCTGACTGTGCTACTTCAAGATTATGGCTTAAGAGACATTGCTGGCTTTGCTCTTTTCTCTGAGAGATTTTTGCCTCGATCACCTTCAGAATATGCACAGGGTGCCCTTTGGTACAAGACTGACACACAAGTGGACGAGGTCTGTATCAAACTCAAGGCCTGGAGCCAATCCCAGCTGAGCTCAGCCTACATGAGCCAAACTCTAGCTGAATCACAGAGAAATCAATTCTTACTGTAAGCCCCTGAGATTGTGTGGTGAGTAGTAGCACTAGCTCACTGATACAATGGTTATTACACGTTACTCTTTGTTGCTTCATAAGTCTTTGCTGTTTTTCCATTTGTATATACTTTGCCTTCCCATCAGATTGGAAAACATTTTGTGCAATTCGATACATGCTTTTTCTTTTTTTGGTATCCCCAAAGTGCATACCACTGTAACTACTCAATATATCCTAGTTTCAGAAGCAAGTGTTTCCCCAGTACTGCATACTGGAGTAAGGTTTTACTGTATCACTGATAGATCTCAACAAAAAATGTTACATTTCAGCAGCAGTCTCAGAATGTTTTAGGAGTACAAAGGCTAAGCAACTCAACAGGGACAGTCAGAAGTATTGAGCAAGTGGAGAATCCTTCAGATGGGGGCATTGCTGGCATTTTAAAGACATTTTTCCATTCATGGTAGACCAAATTTCACACATAAATGAAAAGGCCATTTTTCTCAAGGCAAAATAGCTGATTTTAGTAGCAAAAGGCCTGAAAAACCCTTTACGGAGAGAGTGCTTTTTCCCATTGGATTTCTCTATGAATCTGGTATTTAGAGCTACCTCAAGGCTAAGAGCTGATATATTTACCATTACTGTTCACAAAAGGGCATAGATCAAGCAGGGCAACCGCAAGGTGACCTTTACTTGTGCTCAGTCCAGCCTTACCCACACATTTATAGTAAGACACACAGTCCTGGAATTTATTCTGTCTTCCCTGAGGTAGGAAGGTCAAGGATCTATGACAGAGCTAAAGGAAACTAAGAGTGTGATGAGAGAAAGAGAAACAAGGGCACAAGTGGGAAGAGATGGCATTTGCACACATGTGAGCTCTGTAGAATCCAGACAGAGCTAGAGACAGAGCACTGAGTCAATGTAATGCTGTGCAAGTTCCCTGCCTGAAACAGTGTTCTCACCCCCAAATAGGAAATGAAGTTTCCATTTCCACTTACTTTTCAATGCCTGGGCAAAAAGTCAGAGGAAGACAATCTTAAAGTTACTTTGACAGGTGATCTAATCTTTGCCATTTCTACTGTCTATCAACCCAAAATGTAAGGCAATAATACATACCAATGTGTACATGTCATATATGCCACACACCGTTAGTGTTAGGAAAAATTACCAGCTAGTTACGTGAGGTGAATTTTCTTTATTCTTCTGAGAAATGGCTTAACATTTCCAAGTAACACCAATTCTACTATGGGCTGATAGGCATTTAAAGTATTCAAGATCATTTTAAAAATCTATTAAGGGAGAGGGTAAAGAAATCACAGAAACTCCCAAATTGTATCTATCAGTGGCAGCAGATGTGTGCTTAGCCAGTCTATTTGAAAAGATTTAATTACATCTCTTTCTTACCTTGCATGTCTGAATCAATTTGACAGGCCGCTTAAAGCAATGGCTGTCTAAAGAACAAACTTCCTGAGGCTGGTGAAGTCAGTCCCCCTAACAGTAAGACTTATTAATAGCACATTAATGATTGTCAAATCTACGGCTCAACAATGACAAAGCTCTGTGGGAACTTACCATATTATTTCTGTGTCACATTTTTAGCTTTAAATGTTTGCCTGTTCTCTTCCTCGTAACTTTGACATGTAAAATCTTAATATGTCATCTTGGGAGCACTCCTAGTTAAGAGCCCTGAAACCAGCTTAAGGAGGGAATAAAGGTTGAGAAAATCAAATAAGTAATCTGTTTTGTTTTTGGTGCTATTGCTAACTTACCCTATGTTAACATGCTATTTTTCTTTGGAAAAGAGCTAAAATAAACAAACAAAAAAAATGAGCACAGATTCTCCAGGGCTTGAAACAAAAATAAGAACAAATCCTAAGGAACTTAGATTACAGAGAGGTAAAGTTTTCATTTAAAAAAGAAATTTAAACTTTTGGGATTTGATAATATTTTAGCTCTTGGCTTTTCACAGTCATTTGTCGTGCTTGCCTAGAGACACTATTAAGGGTAGGTAGAAATGTTTCAGGATATTGTGTAAGCTATGGAAAATATTTGCTTATTAACAGATTGTTGGAGTTCCCATTGTGGCTTGGTGGTTAACAAATCCGACTGGGAACCATGAGGTTGTGGGTTAGATCCCTGGCCTTGCTTTAGTGGGTTGAGGATCCAGCGTTGCCGTGAGCTGTGGTGTAGGTTGCACACGCAGCTCAGATCCTGTGTTGCTGTGGCTCTGGCGTAGGCCAGTGGCTACAGCTCTGATTCGACCCCTAGCCTGGGAATCTCCATATGCAGAGGGAGTGGCCCTAGAAAAGGTGGCTACAGCTCTGATTAGACCCCTAGCCTGGGAACCTCCATATGCAGAGGAAGCGGCCCTAGAAAAGGCAAAAAGACAATAAAATAAAATAAAATAAAAAAAGAAAACAGATTGTTGCAAAGTTTGTACAGGATTCTTTGAGAATATTTGTACTTTTTCTAGTATCCTATTAGTTTTGAAACATGAACTGTGTTTCTTGTCATTGCTCCCATGGGCACTTGGAATCAGAATTTGTTGAAAAGAGTCATCACAGCTTCTTTTCTATTCAAGTTTTTCAAGCTCAGGAATGAGGGGAAGTCTGAAGAATGTGGCTAGGCTGGAAATCAATGGAAAACATGTTATGGTTTTACAACAAATCAAGTAGCAGAGATTTGCTTTGTGTTTGGGAGTTCATCTACACTCTCTAAAAATGTTCCAAAATCCAGTTAAAGCAATTGAAATAAAGTCTTTGCTGGAACCCTCTAGAAAGAACACATGGCTATGTCACACAGCTCTCACAAATGAGTAGGCGAGATCATCTTAAACCTTAAACCCTGTATTTTAAAACGCATGCCAATTGCTCTGATTCTTGAAGTTAACAACTTCAGAATTAGCTTACAGATATTAATCTCCAGAAAGCAGTGACTTGGCTTGTGTGTGGAAAACACAGGGAAGAAACGTAGCTTTTCCCTTTTTTTTTTTTTTTTTTTTTTTTGCAGCTGAACACAAGTGAACTAGGAGCCTCAGCACCATGTAGGAAGTAATACCATATTCATGGAATTCAGAGAAAGGGTTTGAAAGAGGCTGGAAATAAACTTTGAAAGTATAAAAGCTGGAACCTAAAATGCTGAAAATTTCTTTGGCCACTTAAAAAATCATATAAACCAGTACACAGTTTCAAATCAACAACTTGGTGCCCAAATTCTAATGCCTCCATTTTTTCTGCCCAATTCCAAATAATAATAGGCCTGGATATAAAACTGGAATAGGCCCTGAATATAAGAAATTGAGATAGAAAAATAGTGTAGCTGTTTATATTAAAGTTAAGAAGTAGTCCCTAAAATATGAGTCATTTGTTTTATATTATTTAAAAAGATCCTCCAAACCTAGTAGCAAGGACTGCTGTATTTTTGCCTATAGTTTTAAGTGGTATAGTGTTTTACAACATGATGTAATTCTGCCCAGAAATAAGGGAGAAGGGAAGGATCATAAAAAAGGCTAAACTGGCCAGAAAGAAATGCCCTGCCACCCTTCCACAGTAGAAGACAGGTGAGGTAGATAATTCTAATCGTGACTGGTCCCCAAGCCATTTTTATTTGGCTTAGAATTACAAACAATGCAGCCTATTCACAGTTTTATAAAATGATCAAAAAGAAAATATCTGCTGTCATTAACTCCAGTGGCAGATAGTCCACATAACAATATTTAGTGGTCAACTTGTTTATACCATATGCTCCTGTATCATTCACTGATCACCTCCTCACATCCCCACCTCCCCAAATGTGTAGGAACGTGGCTTTCTAAGACTAATTCTAAGATGGCTTTTCATCATAATGGTTAGGAAGCAGGGACAAAGAACAAATGATGGGTTACATGTTATTTCAGAAAAATCCAGTGCTTTAAGTTATAGTGCTTGAAATTCAGGCACCTTCAGCTTAACATAAGAAATTTTCTTGGAGACAGTCCTTACTTGACTACTTTTGAAATGACATACTTCCATTTCACCCACCTTCTCAAATAATGGGGTGTCTCAGCTTATATTTAAATTCATTTTATTCCTCTTCAGTTCTAAGACAGCCATACAACTCTTGTGATAACTCCAAAGGGCTCTATTTTCAAAATCTCTAAACCTGAAATCACCGCTCACTAGAGAGTTCTCTTTCTCCACTGCTTTCACTTCCTCACAGAAAGTTCTCTTCAAATATCTCCTCCCACTTCAATTAGATGGCCTGACAATGAATGTGTCCTTGATTAGAACTTCTCAGTAATTTCCCATGACCAATGGGATAAAATATGAACCCCTTAACAAGGAAGGCAAGGCTCTCCATTGATCTAGTCCCATTAACCTCTCTAGTCTCACATCCTGCCTTCTACTGAGTTATATTACATCCAGTTTGTTTTTGTTTTTGTCTTTTTAGACATCCACGGCATGTGGAGGTTCCCAGGGTAGGGGTCGAATTGGAACTGAAGCCGCTGGCCTACACCACGGCCACAGCAATGCAGGATCCAAGCCGTGATTGCGAACTACATCACAGCTCATGACAACGGCAGATCTTTAACCCACTGAGTGAGGCCAGGGATTGAACCTGGGTCCTCATGGATGCTAGTCAGATTCGTTTCCGCTCAGGCATGATAGGAACTCCTATATTACATCTAGTTTATGGTGCATGCTATTGCTAATCTTCTAAAAGAATATCTCACCCTTTACAGTAACACGCTAAAAGGCATTGTTTCTTTACTGCGTTGCCAATGGAAACTGACCTCTCAGCCTTGGGATTCCAGGTCCTCCATATCAATTCCAGGATTTCACAGCCCTACAATGGGAATCTTAGTTAATGCTAACTCTGAACTTTGGGGTTAAGGGCAAGGATGAGATCAGAGGTAGGGATCATGTGACCCCAGCTACGAGAAGGAAAAGGCAGACTATAGGGTGGGGACCTGTTGGAACTGACACTGCAAATATTTTCACGCATATACCTCATGCATCCTTTGTGACATAGACATTTTTTTTTCATGAGCAAACTAAGACTAAGTAACTCCCCCAGAATTACAAAGCTTATAAATGTCAGAGGCAGGTTCCAATGCTAGGCATCTTTCAATCCAGAGCTCCCTCTTATTTCTGACAAACACAGCTGCCTTCTAGTATTTACTTCCACATTAAATGTTTCTTCCATCACAATCCTACTTACATTTCCAGATCCAGACAATATTGATAAAGACTTCTTTGAATCGCCCAACAATATACGGTCATTTATTTCTTAGAGAACTATCTACATAAGATGGAAATGATTTGTATCTTTGCTGTCCAGGGTGGTAGCCACTAGCTACAAACAGCTACTAAGAACTTGAAATGTAGCTAGTAAGATTGAGGAACTACTTTTAAATTTAAATGTAATTATAATAACTAGCCACATGTTGCTAGTGGCTCAGTGGCCCTAGGTCTCTGCCATTCAAAAGTAGTAAATCAGCATTGGCATCACCTGATTATCATCTAATTAGCTATGCTAAATCTCAGGCTCCACCTCAGAACTGCTAAAGGAGAATTTCAAACAAGCTCTCCAGGTGATTCGTCTGCACTTTGAAGTACGATACACATTGCTCTAGAGCATTTGTTAGCAATCACGTAGCTTTTTTAAAAAAATCATATTTCATATCATTTTATAATACAGGCTCCTGGAGGGAAGGAAACACCTTATTCAGATAGCTAAATAACAGTTAGTTGGATAGCACGTACTTTAGAAACAGAATCTATCTGGTGTTTCTTCTGTGGCCAGGCCCTGGGAGCCCTTTAGGTCACGTGCCCGTCTGCAAGCTTGGTTATAGGCTCTGCAAACCATCAGATGGGAAACCAGAATCCTTTTGGCCACTATATGACCCTTGCAGTGTAGACCCATGGAATCTTTTGCACACATGCCATCTGTCCTTTCAAGGTCCAGGATGTCTTCTGGCTGCCATCCTGCCTCAGCTCCAACTATAGGGTCTCATGTGGACTCTTTCTGTAGGCTCACCAAGGAAATGTAGCTTTTTGTGTGCATCAGCCTGATAGCTTGGGAAATCCTGGCTCTCTTCAGCCGCTGTCAGCACCTTGCAGTAGTCTTGAGGGTACTTCTGGGTACCTTCTAGGAACCAGCCAACTGTAGCACCTGGATTCCAGAAATCTTTGGGCTGCTAGCCTTCTGACTTGCAGGATAATTGAGTGGACATTTGGCTACCTTTACTGAACTGGCACTGGTGCTTGGGGAACCTACCAGTTACCAGATTGACCTCCCCTGGGATCCTGTAAGCCACAAACCTGTACATGTACTAGGGAATGTGGCTCCTTTTGCTTACTGTATTATCTCCCTGGTCCACCTGGAAAAACCATCCAGGCACCAGCCTGAACTTGTGTGCTATGGTCCTGATTGTTCGTCTGGCTTTCATGGGCCTTCCCTTCAGGCCATTTCGCATGCAGAGCACTGTCACGCCAGGGACCTATCTGGTCCTTGTCCACCACTACCGTCCACCACTATCTTGTCCACTTTTCTGGGATTTTTCGGCCCACAAATGTGCCTTCTTGCAGGAATGGATGGCTCCTTTTGCTCACCATAGTTTCCTCAAGGTGGTGCACAGAACATGCCTTCTGGCGCCAGTTCTGGTGGTCCTCCAAGACCTCACCTTCCCCCTTGCTGGGGAAATGGAGCATTTTTCACCCACTTTCCCTCCAGTCTCTAACCACATGATAGGGTTTTGGGGATACTTTAGGCCATCGGCCTGATGGTGTTCTGGGAGAAATGTGGTCTTTTTGTCCACCATGACACCTTGATGATGATATATTTTGCAACTTTCCTGACATTGGCTAGCCTTAGCACTAGGGTTCTGGTGTACTCAGGCCATCAGCCTCCAGTTTTGCTGGGGAAACTAGAGCACTTTCAGTCTCTTTCCCAGCAGTGTGATGACTCTTGGCAGAGCCTATATGGCCATTAGCCTACTCTCCTGCTGAGGTTTTGGTGACCCTTTTGGCCACAGTTTGGCTTGTGAACTGTAGAACTATGGCTGCTGTAGACTACTATGGTATCTTCTCAGGGGTGTTTTGGAAGAATTATCTGGGTGCCATCTTATCCCTGTGCCAATGTTCCAGTGATTTTTAAGCTCACTTTCCTTCTCCATGCTGGGGCAAAGGGTGAACTTTCAGCCCGCTTCCCTATACCACACTAATTCTCTGAGGACCTCTCTGGTTACTAGCCTGCCAGTACCTTTGGATTTCTGAGACCTTTTGGGCTACAAGCCTGCCTGTTTATTAGGGAACTGTGCCTCCCTAAGGTTATACCCTTTACTCACTATGGTGCCCTGGGGCAACTGTCCAGGCACCAGTCTGCATGTTATGGTTCCTAATGTCCTTCAGGCCATCAGCTTTTCCTATTGCTGAGGAATCAAGATTGCTTTGGGCTTCCTTCCCAGAAGTGCGCTGATTCTCCATAGAACTGGAGGGAGAGGGGACATCTGGTCATCTGCCTACCTACCACTTGATCCCTATGCTCTCAAGCTTCCCCACGTGCTGGGAAAACCTGAACCTTAGCAGCCACTGTCCTGTCCTCATACTGGTACCTCTGGAGAACAAGTGCTTGCAAGTGTGCTAGGGTTCCTTTTGTTCACACACTTACCAGCCTTTTCCCTTGAAGGAGAAGTGGGTAAACTTTTTGGTCACCTGCCCTCTGTGTGCAGATGCTTGGTGGGGGTGTTGGGGGGGTAGGCTAGTTACTCCAGGAATTCCTTGGGTCATAGGCCTGCTTATGTGCTGCGGAACTATGGCTCCTTTCCTCCAGAGTCTTACGCTCGCCTTGATCTCCCTGGAGAACCTTTCAACCACCAGTCTGCCCCTGTGCTGTTTCCAGTTGTCCTTCCAGACATCAGCCTTCCCAGTCACTGATAAACTGAGAACACTTTCAGCTGCCTTACCTGCAGCTCACAGTTTTCCTGAATGCCTATTTAATCACTAGCCTGCCTGCCCTCTGGGTTTTCTGGGATACTTTTGGTCACAAGCATGCCTGTGTGATAAAAAATACTGTAGTCCATTTTTCCCATAGTTGTATCCTCCTTCTGGTGCCTTTGGGGGAAACTTTCCTGCATCATCCTGTGGACATGCTACGGTTCTGGCCTCCCTTATTGCTTCAGAACCAAGAGCACTTTAGGTCACCCTCCCTGCATAGTACTGATGCCCTGGGGTCCCATCTGGCCATTAGCCCACCTGGCCCCTAAGATTCCTGGGATGGTTAGGGACAAAAGATGGCCTATATGCTGGGAAATTGTGGCTCCTTTTGTTTACATGATTTCTTCCTGATGGTGCTATGGAGGGACCCTCTGAACACCTACCTACCCAATGCTGTGGTTCTGGTGGTCCTCAGGCCACCTGTCTTCCTGCTTACTGGGGAAACAAAGGTACTGTGGGGCCATTTTCCTTTAGGTACAGTGGTGTCCTGGTGACCCTTTGGCTTTCTTACCTGTTCTGTGCTAGGTACTGTGGTTCCTGTATTCCTTTTGGCCATCAGAAAATGGAGAAAACATTCAGCCATCTTTCCTGATGCCCTGGGAAAATATAAAATGGTACAGCCACAGTTGAAAATGGTTTGGCAATTCCTCAGAAAGTTAAGCAAAGAGTTACCATATGACTCAGTAATGTCATTCCTAGATATATGCCCAAGAGAACCAAAAACATGTCCAAACAAAAACTTGTACACAAATATTCATAATGACATTATAACTATAACTCATTATAGTGAAAAAATGGAAAAAAACAAATGAAAACTAATGGCTGGATGAAGAAAATATGGCATGTTCATACAATGAATATTATTCATCCATCAGAAGGAATGAAATATTGATACAGGCTACAGTATAGATAAGCCTTGAAAACAGTGGATGAAGCCAGGCACAAAAGGTCAGGTATTGTATGATTCCATTTACGGTAAAATCCAGAATAGGCAAATCTATTCAGGAAGAAAGTGAAACAGTGATGAGGGGATGAGGGGAGGGGGCAATTATGAAGAGACATAATTTCTTTTAGAGGTGATGTAAATAGGCTGGAATTGGATAGTGGTGATGGTTTCCAACATTGTACTTATCAAAAAGCCCTACTGAGTTGTACAGTTTTAAATGGTTAAAATGGTGAATTTTATGTCAGGTAGATTTTTATCTTAAAAAACACATATAATTATATAAAAACACACACACATATGTATGTTCATTCATTCGTTTATTCCAGGATCCCAGTTCAGAAATGCATCGTTTTAAATAGCTTTCTATGTGATTTTAATGGAGATGTTCCATGGATTAGTGTTTAAGCAGCAGAGTGAAAAACCATGGATCCTAGGATAAGTGCTTCAAGCTTACTTTCTGAAAATAAAAGTTGCTGCTTACCAAGGGCAAACAAATCACTTTTTCAAAGATGTGGGTGAAACGTAATGGTTTTCACAAGATCATTCTGGAATTTCTTTTTAAGAGGATATTATAGGACTGAAAGCCACACAGTGTCAGGGATCCCTGTGGAACAGTATAATCTACTGCTGCTCCCCCACTGGCCACTTGGAAAAGCAGTGTTAGTTGAGTGCTCTTTGCATATAAAAATAACATCAATCCCACTGTAGTTTCTGGCTTGGTAAGAAACTTAATGAAGCACCAATGGAATAGAGTAGGAGAAAGCCAAAAGAAAAAGAGCAGGGTTAACAAATACCTCTGCAAATCTTCTTCCACAATCCTGGACTTGGCCCGTGAGTAACAACTCTTCTAAAAGTGCTCATTCTGAGAGATTACTTCAAAGTCACAGCTGTAATCAGTTAATGAGATCATGCAACTGAAGTTCCCATGGTTTACGTCAACAAAAGAAACATTATCCGTGCAACTTCAATTGCCAAAAGGACTGTATTTGGATTCTAAAACAAAGCAAAACACTCCTGCATTATCAGTATAAGAAAATGGTCACAAACACTGGCTAAATCTAATATACTTGGTTAACATAATGTTACACCACACACAAGAAAATCTAATATTTTCCCCATTTTATTTCATTTTACAGGACACACAAAAAAATTGTTCTCCAGTTGCTTCATTTGTTGCCATACTGTGTTTCAAGCTCCATTTTATTTATCTTCAGTAGCCACCTTTTACAGCCGCATTTTTGTCTTAATTTTTTCAAGTAGTTATAAAATGCTTAATGTGTCCTCAGCTCTGGGGATATGAAGACAAAAACAAAACAAAACAACCAAAACACCCGATTCCTGTTTCCAATAAACTGCTACCAATTAACAGGAAAGCATAGAAGGCTGTAGTGAATTAAGAGATGAGATTGTTTAGTTTTTCACTTTTAGGGAAATTTCTCAATAAAGTCATTTTTATCAATCTTAGTTTTGAGATAGTTTTAAAATGTATATTCTAAAGTTCAAAACAATTTCTTATTATTGCTTCCCACCCCACCCAGATTGCATGGACAGGCCAATGTTGGGATTGCAGAGGGGAGTCTGTTATGGTCCTAAAAGTGGATTTAATGCTTTTTGATGTTGTAGGGACAGCAAGAAGAAGGGAAGAAACCTATTTTCAATGATTTCCTATTTTTAAGCTAAACCTTTTATTTTCCAGCTGTAGTTATGTCAATAACTAAAATTTTAAGAAATCCAAACTCTTAGGTCTGTATAAGAAAAAATGTTGTCCCCAACCCCCTTGTCTTTTGCTGTTTAATAAGGCCACGATGCATTTTTTTCCTTATGTATTTCCTCCCACTCAAGATTAGTTGTGGAGTAGCAGGATGGTCTCTGCTTCTTGGCCGAGAAGACCTAAAATCAATAATGCATCTTAACTGACACCTTAAAGAAGATACTAAATAGGGACTGTAACAATTTACTACAAGAATAACCCACTACAGTAAATCAGGGCTTATCTCAGGAATGCAGGAATGATAAAATTTAAGGGCATTCATTACTATAATTATGTTGACAATACAATAGCTGCAGGAAGGCATGTGCTAAAATTGAACATTTAAAGGTATTTTTAAACAAGGAATGGAAGGTTTTTCCATTAATATATATATATATATAAATATATATAATTAATAGTCCTTATCATAAACCTGTCATCATTATAGTCAATAGAAGATATCTTAGAGAAAGTCCCTGTAAACTCAAGAACAACAGTAACAAATATCTGTGTTCATTGCATTTATATAGTAGCATTTTGGAACTTATTATTACTGTAGTAAGCCATGTCAAAGAAATAAGAGTAAAAGTAAGTAATACATACAATTTTTTATTTTGAAGTGATGATTATACTCCTAGAAATGTAAGGCATTCAGCTAAAAATAACAATCTCTAGTGTTAATGAAAGCTTAATCAAGGTAACAGTATATGATACATACTCAGAAGGCAATAGTACACACTGTACCTTTATAAAAAAGAGAAACAAAACATAATTTCAAGAAGGCCCATTGAACAGAAATATAATGCCCTTAAGAGCAGTAGGAATAAACCCAAGAAAAGATGTAGAGGAGCTCCCGTTGTGGCACAGTGGAAATGAATATGACTAGTAACTATGAAGTTGTGGGTTCGATTCCTGGCCTCACTCAGTGGGTTAAGGATCCAGCATTGCCATGAGCTGTGGTGTAGGTCACAGACATGGCTCAGATCCTGCATTGCTGTGGCTGTGGCGTAGGCTGATATCTGTAGGTCTGATTCGACCCCTAGTCTGGGAACCTCCATATGCCACAGGTACTGCTCTAAAAGACAACAAGCCAAAAAAAAAATTTTACTTGTTCATTGAAAAGAGGACTTGAATAAATGGCAAATTATGACATATTACCAGATGTAAAGACTGAGTATTTTTTTATTGTTCTCTCCAAGTTATATTTTAGATAACCTGCAACTCAATCTTTAATCTTAAATGATTTTTTTTTCTGGGAGTTGACAATTTTATTCTACAGTTCAACTGTGAAAACAAATAGTTAACATTTGTAAATACACATTTGTCAAAAGGGATCCTCACAAAGGGATGAAGAGTTCCAGAAATGTTAACTACATAGGTAAATATAGAGGATTTTAAAATTTAAATATTTTAAAATTTTATTTAGATCTTTTCAAAAGATAATTAACTGTTTTTAATAGAATTGTAATATAATCCAGCAACTCTACTTCTAGGTATAAGCCCAAAGGTATTGAAAGCAGGAGCTCAAACACTGATGTTCATAGCAGCATTATTCACAATATCTTAAAGGTAGAAAACAACCCAATTGCCCATTATTAGATGAATGGGTAAACAATATATGAAATATACATAAAATGGAATATTATTCAGCCTTAAAAAGGAAGGCTGCTACATGCTACATGCTACAACATGAACCTTGAAAAGAGTATGGTAAGTGAAATAAATCCAGACACAAAAAAGACAAATATTGTATGATTCCATTTATATGAAGAGTCTAGAGTAGCCAAATTTATAGAGACTGAAAACAGAAGAGTGGTTACCAGGGGCTGAGGAGTGGGGAAATAGGAAGGTATTGTTTAATGGGTACTGAGTTTCAGTTTGGGGTGATAAAATTTCTGGACATAGATAGTGGTGACTATCGCAGAGCAATGTGAATGTACTTAGTGCCGCTGAATTGTACACATAAAAATGGTTAAGACAGGAAATCTGATGCTATACATATTTCCTACAATAAAAAGAGTACTATTTAAAAAATAGTAACAATGTATTATGGAAACACACAGATACAAAGGTGAGAAATATAAGTATACTATGGTAAGGTTTGAATTCTTTATGTGAGGTTCTGCAGTTATACATGAGTGGTATACAGCTGAAAGTAAACAGAGTTAAAGATCTATGGTATGAACCCTAAAGTTATCACTAGAATAAGAAAACAGTGTTATAATAATCTAAAAAGGGTGATAAAATAGAATAAAATTATTCAATTAATCCAAAAGAAAGAGAAAATGAGAAAAAAGAGAATAAGCAATAGTTGAGACAAATATAAAACAAGCAAGATAAAAGCCTTCAACCTAACTAAATCAATAATTATATTAAATATAAAAGTTATAATTGTCCCAATTAAAAATTTGAGATTATTAGAGTGGATAAAAATTCAAAAGTCTGCAAGAAACATACTGTAAATATAAAGACATAAGTAGGTTACCAGTAAAAGAATGGAAATGTATACCATGCTAATACTACTCAAATAAAACTTGAGTAGCTATATTAATATCAAAGATTTCAGAGGAAATAATATTGCCAAGGAAAAAGATGATTATTTCATAATGAGGACAGGGTCAATTCATCAAAAGAAAATTATTATTCCAAACTTTTATACACAGATGGCAAATAAGCACATGAAAGGATGCTCAACATCATTAATTATTAGGGAAATGCAAATTAAAGCCACAATGAGATACCATTACACGCCCACTAAGAATGGCTAAAATTAAAAATATCGATCATACCACATGTTAGTGAGGGTGTGAAAGAACTGGAACTCTTATTCAGTGCTGGTGGGAATATAATATGATACAACTGCTTTGGAAAACAGTTTGACAGTTTCTTAGAAAGTTATACACTCACTGACAATACAATTCAGTCATCCCACTCTTAGGTATTTACCTCAGAGAAATGAAAACATATATCCACACAAAAACTGGCACACAAATGATCATAACAGCTTTATGTGTAATAGCCAACAACATGAAATGAACCAAATGTCCATTGACAGAAGAATGGACAAACAATCTGTGTTATATCTATCTAATGGGATTCTACTCAGCAATAAAATGAATGAACTTGATACACACTACGACATGGATAAATCTAAAAATACTTACGGGAAATGAAATAAACAGGCCCAAAGGGTTCATTCTGTATGGCATTATTTACACAGAATTCTAAAAAATGAGATCTAATCCACAGTGTCTAGTGGTTGCCTGGGGTTGGTACGAAGAGGCCATGAAGGGCAAGACAGAGGGAATACAAAAAGGGCAATAGAAAACTTCTAGGGAGTGATGGATATATTCATTAATTTGATTATGGTGGTGCTATATTTTAAGTATGTGACATGTATCTAAGTATATCTCAATAAAGCTATTAAAATATATAGAACATACTGTATATACATTTAAAGTCATTTTGTATCTTTAATATAGGAAAAAAGGATAGACAATGATAGACAAAATATAAAATTGGGGTAGCTCATTAGCAAATGGACAACAGTAAAATGAACATAGACACTACACTAAATAGGAATGAAAAGTTCTGTATAAATACACTTCTAATATAAATAAAGGGACAAAATCCAACAAACACAAAAAGGAAAGAAACAATTGCAATGATGAAAAACTGCAGAGGATACTGACTTTCTATGTATAGGGGAGAGAGAAATAGTCACAAAGAAAAAGATGGTCAAATAATTTTGTATATTTTGTATGAAAAAAAGAGCCATCTGGGAGATCTATCTGCAGCAAAAATACCTGTGGGTGAACATCCTTAAAGGGTCCAAACAAATGGATCAATCCCAAGATCAGCAAATAAACAGGAAAAATATGTGAACAGATAATTCACAAAAGAGAAAATTCAACAAGTAAATGTTCAATAAAAAGGGGTAATATTTTTTACTGACTTAATTTGTAAAGCCTTAAAAATGAATGCTGGTAAATATGTGTTAAATCAGATACTGTTCTCTATTACTGTTACTTTGAACATCAGCCTACATTTTATATAATGTAAGAGTTTTAGATTTTAAGAACTACAAAACTATTCAAATCCTTTGATATAGTAATTTTCCTTCTGGGACTTTAGCCTAAGGAAATAATCCAAAGTCTGGAACAGTCTTATACATTAAGACATTTTTCAAATAACGATGAAATTTAAGAACAGTCCAGATAGCTAAAATAGGAGACTTGCTAATTAAATTAGGGTATAACTGCTCAATGGAATATTTTATGTGTATTAAACAAAACAATTTACAGCAATATGGATAAGGTGTATAGTAAAATGCTAGGTTTAAAAGTATGATATTAAATTTTATGCACTCCATGATTAAAATAATGTAAATTTGAATGTACTAAATGTGAAAGATAAATATAAAACCAATGGCAATATATTGGTGGATGGTTTATTTTCCTCTTTTTTAACTTTAATGTTCTCATATTACTTTTTATATTAAAAAATTAAAAACAGTTTATGATAAACTATTTTACAGTAAGTGAGATATAAATGCCAAGAATCTTTGACAAATGTTTATGGGTTAGTAGCCGTATAAACATGAGAGCTTTTGGTGTACAAGTTGAGCACTTGGGGGTTAATTTTCTGGAACTCATTTTCTTTCTGAGTACACTGATTTCTAAAGGCCCTCTAAATCTCAGATTTTATGATTCTCAGTGCTCCATCAATATTAATCAAGTTAAGCTTGATTTCCACTGATTTTGTCTATTTGTAGACCACAAAATGCTAAACCAATCAGTTTATACAAACTGATCTAACTGGTCAATTCAATGAAAAAAGTCAAGGTGCTAATTGTGCATTATATTGACTCAAAGAAAGCTATATGGATCTTGGTTCTTTAAGGGATTCTTTCACACTTTGGTTAAACCTTGAATATTGGCACTGATGAGGATTTGGCTATTATTAAATGTTAAAATGAGAATTGTAGAGCTCTTAGGGCCATCCTATATTGAAAATCACACTAATTTCTAATATAATTCTAGATGGTTCAGATGGAAAGAATTATTAGAGCTCTGCTTAGTGTACTTCTTATTAACCCTTAGAGTGGATTTCTTTGACCATCCTTTCCAAAATAGCCAATCCCCTGCTCTAATGCCACATCCCATAATCTTAAACCATTTTTTATCATCTTGTTCCCTTTTTTATTCACTTTAATCACATGATCTTATATATTTCATTGACTAAAATATCCACTGGGTCTAGAACACTGTATAGTGCAGAGAAGGTGTACAATTAATAAATGTTGAATGAATGAGTGATTGAATTTGACACCAGTAATGGTAAGGAATTAGCCATAATGGGAATGAAATCTATCACCCAGGAAAAGATGAAGATTAGGGAAAACTCATCCAAATCCAGAGTTGGAACCAAAAAGGATAGCCCAATGAAGATGAATCCCAATCTCATTGTGGAAAATGGTTGGCACCAGGGTATTCAACAAGATGGTCTTGTGCATGATGGGGAATCTATACTATTCTGTGATTAAGGAGTAGAGTAAGGAGGTAAGGCAATTTGATCACAATTCTGAGGCTCATTTTTGAAACTCTCAGGAATTAACATCTTAGAATTAGGTGAGGGTTAGCATGTCACCTCCAACTTGGTAATAAAAGAAAGTCTCATACCAAATCTCACTACACACATAGGTATTCAGTAACAAGCAGGTAAGAAGAGCCGTATAATTCTCAAACTAAAGGAATTCTAGATCCTGTCCTTTCTGGTGATCCATGAGTAACACACATAAAATGTTCACGTGAGAAAAATATGATATTATTGTAGCAGGGGGTTAACCATCCACTGTAAAAGATGATCAGAGATATTCCAGAGCAACAACTGGGTTCTAGGTTTAGGATTAAACATGTTCCAAAACTAACGGTAACTGTAAAGGGCTTGCTAGATTCTCATACATTGTTTACTCAAAGATGGGTGGTGTCTTTAAAGTATTTTAGTCAATAGATACATCTTGAACACCATCAATTGCATCTATGATAGCCAATTTCCAAATTTATTAGCCTAATTAGCAAGCTATAAATTTCACTACTGAAAATCCATTTCTACCTTCGATGATGATAATTAGCAAAACTTCTAGTGCTGATTGAAGATAAAAGTAGTGAAGATATTTGTCATAGCCATCCCTGGAATGGGCTTTTCATTTTTTATTTTTTTAGGATTATTATTTTATATATTTATTTAGTTTTGGTCACTAAATTTTTTTATTTTTAATTTTTTAATTGAAGTATACTTGATTTACAATGTGCTAATTTCTGATAAACAGCATAGTAGTATAAAATATATTTATTTTAAAATATAAAATATATTTATTAAAAAAATTAAGTATAGTTGATTTACAATGTTCTTATTTCTGCCGCACCACAAAGTGACCCAGTCATATATACATACATACATACCCTTTCTTCAATTATCTTCCATCATTGTCTGTCCCAAGAGATTGGATATATTTCCTTGTGCTGTATAGCAGGACCTCATTGCTTGTCCTGGAATGGCCTTTTAAATTCATTGTTACCTCACCATTCCTGGGATATGGATTTTTGATTAGGATCACTGATGGCTCCTAAGGGTAGATTAAAATGGACACATTTGAATCAAGCAGTCTGGGCTGAAGTATTTTAAAGAAAATTACAGTATTTCTTCAGTGATCCACTGGTTGTTTAGTAGCATGTTGTTTAGTCTCCACGTGTTTGTGTTTTTTGCAGTTTTTTTCTTGTTGTTGATTTCCAGTCATATAGCGTTGTGGTCGGAAAAGATGCTTGATATGATTTCAACTTTCTTAAAGTTACCAAGGCTTGATTTGTAGCCCAGGATGTGATAAATCCTAGAGAATGTTCCATATGCACTTGAGAAGAATGTGTATTCTTGTTGCTTTTGGATGGAATGTCCTATAAATATCTATTAAGTCCATCTGGTTTGATGCATCATTCAGGGCCTGTGTTTCCTTATTGATTTTCTGTCTGGTTGATCTGTCCATTGCTGTAAGTGGGGTGTTAAAGTCCCCCACTATGATTGTGTTATTGTCAATTTGTCCTTTCAAGGTTGTTAGCAGTTGCCTTATATATTGTGGTGAACCTATGTTGGGTGTGTAGATATTTAAAATTGTTATATCTTCTTCTTGGATTGATCCTTTGATAATTAGGTAGTTACCTTCCTTGTCTCTTAAAATATTCATTTTAAAGTCTATTTTGTCTGAGTATTGTTACTCCAGCTTTCTTTTGATCCCGTTTGCATGGAATAGTTTCTTCCATCCTCTCACTTTCAATTTGTGTGTATCCATAGAAGTGAAGTGGGTCTCTTGAAGACAGCATATATATAGATCTTGTTTTTGTATCCATTCAGCTAGCCTGTGTCTTTTGGTTGGGGTGTTAAGTCCATGGACACTTAAGGTAATTATTGATATGTATGTTCTTATACAACGCCATTTTATTAATTGTGTTGGATTTGTTTTTGTTGCTTTTTTTCTTCCCTTCTTCTCTTGTTCTCGCCTCTTCTGGTTTGATGACTATCTTTAGTGTTGTATTTGAGTTGATTTTTCTTTGTGTATCAACTGTAGATTTTTGGTTTGCAGTCATTCTGAAGTTTTGATATAAGAGTCTATATGTATATGAGATTCTTTTAAGTTGTTGTTCTCTTAATTGCAAGTTCATCTCCAGTGACCTGCATTTGTACCCACCTCTTCTCATGATTTCTGATTTTGGTGGCATAATTGTGCATGGATGATTTTGCATCTTTACTGTATATATACCTTTACTGGTAAGCCTTGTCATTTGTGGTATTTTTGTTTCATGTTGCTGTCTTTTATGCCTAGAGAAGTTTCTTTAGTATTTGTTGCAAGGCTGGTTTAGTTACTGAATTCTCTCAGCTTTTGCTTATCTGTAATGCTTTTGATTTCTCTTTCAAATCTGAATGAGAGCTTTGCTGGGTAAAATAATCTTGGTTGGAGGTTTTTTCCTTTTATCATGTTAAGTATATCATGTCACTCCCTTCTGGCCTGCAGAGTTTCTGCTGAAAAAATCTGCCAATAACCTTACTGGGGTTACCTTGTATGTTATTTGTTTCTTTTCCCTAGCTGCTTTCAAGATTTTCTGTCTTAATTTTGGTCAGTTTGATTAATATGTGTCTCAGGGTGTTCCTCCTTGGGTTTATTTTATATGGTACTTCCTGGATTTGAGTGAGTGATTCCTTCCCCATGTTAGGGAAGTTTTCAGCTATTATCTCTTGGAATATTGTTTCTGTCCCCTTCTCTCTCTCTTCTCCCTCTTGGAGCCCTATAATACAGATGTTGGTGCATTTAACGTTACCCCAGAGTTCTCTGAGACTCTCTTCATTTGTTTTCAATCTTTTTTCTCTTTTCTGTTCTGCATCCATAATTTCTACTCATCTGTCCTCTACCTTGTTTATTCGTTCTTCTGCCTCCTGTATTCTGCTGTTGGCTGCTTCTAGTGAGTTTTCAATTTCAGTTATTGTATTTTGCATCTCTTCTTGTTTCAGTTTTACATCTTGTATCTCTTTGCTCAGTGTTTCCTGTAAGTTATCCATCTTTGCCTCCAGTTTCTTTCCAATGTCTTGCACCATCTTCTGCATCAACAGTCTAAAGTCTTTTTCCTGGAGGCTAAGAATCTCCTCATTGCTTAGCTTATTGTCTGGGGTATTTTTCTTTCCCCCTTATTTGAGTTATAGTTCTCTGTCTTTTCATTTTTGTAGGTTTTTGGTGTGGTGACCTTTTTACAGATAATAGAGTTATAGCCTCTCTTACTTCTGGTGTCTGTCCCCCTTGTGGCTGAAGTTTGTATGGGGGCTTGATGTAGGCTTCTTGATGGGAGGGACTGATGCCTGCCCACTGGTAGGTGGAGCTGATTCTAATCCCTCTGGTGGGTGGGACTTTGTCTCTGGATGGGATTAGAGGCAGCTGTGTGCCTGAGGCCTCTTTAGGCAGCCTGTTTACTGAGGGGTGGGGCTGTGATCCCTCCTGGATTGTTGTTTGCCTTGGGGCTTGTCAGCACTGACTGATGGGTGGGGCCAGATTTTCCCAAAATGGCCACTTCCAGAGAAAGGCACGCTGCTGAATATTCCTGAGAGCTTTGCTTTCAATGACCTTCCCTCACAACAAGCCACATTCACTCCTGTTTTCTCAGGATGTCCTCCAAGAACTTCAGCCAGTTTTGACCCAGATTCCTATGGAGACTTTGCTTTGCCCTGGGACCCAGTGCACGTGAAAGTCTGTGTGCACCTTTTAAGAATGGGGTCTCTGTTTCACCTAGTCCCATGGAGCTCCTGCACACAAGCCCCACTGGCCTTCAATGCCAGATGCTCCAGGGGCTCTTTCTCCCAGTGCTGGATTCCCACACATATGAGTTTGATGTGGGGCTCAGACGTTCACGCCTGTAGGTGTTTCTCTGTCAACCAGTTACTTTCCAGTCCTTGGGGCTTCCCATCAAGGAGATATGGGGTTGCTTATATCATGTAATCACCCCTCCTACCTCTTGATGTGGCCTCCTTTTGTCTTCTGGTGTAGTTTAAGGTTTCTGGTCCATTTGGTTGAAGACTGCTCAGCCGTTAGTTGTGAATTTTGTTGTTTTTAGGAGAGAAGTTGAGCTCCAGTCCTTCTATTCTGCCATCTTAATCCTATTGATTGTTTCCCAATATATTTAATTTTATGAATTTATAAACATTCTGAGATGTGTCCACAGGCTGCTTAAGGATTTCATAGCATAAAAAATGTTAAGAACACATGAGTGTGTGTGTGTGTGTGTGTGTGTGTGTGTGTATGTTGGAAGACCTCTGTGAGGACTAAGATGTTGAGTGAAGCTAAGCTGAGTTAAGTCATCAGAAGATTCATCAGCCTGCAACAGGGGGAGTTGGAGAAGATGCTAGGGTATGAGGCAGGAGCCAGCCCCACCATTTCTATCCAAATGAGATCAAGTGAAATTAAACCACAAGGGGAAAAGCTGCCATAAGTGGCTAATATCCTTGGTTGGGGTATATAAAAGCCCTTGGACTATATGGATATGAACCTCATCTAATAAAGCAGCTCATCCTTTTCTTTTAGAGTCCACATCTCAAAATTGTGTCTTAGAAGCCAACTCTCAGGCCTAGATTCAAGGGCAAGTAGTTTATTTAGGATGTGATCTCAGGAGACACAGTAGAGGAGCTGGGGAATGAAGCAAAGAATGGAATCCAGACAGTAAGGTTGTATTATTACTACTGCAGGCAATGGTAGTTAATCTCACTGGGGGATCTTGGGACACAGAGCAGGATAGCCCCCTCAGAGATAAACCCACCTGAGGTACAAGGGTGCTGAGAAATTTAGGCATCAGTTTCAGTCAGTCACTGCTCAAAGGCTGTTCTTATAGGAGGCATTTATTTCTTTGCATTTCTGGCCTGATGTCTACTTGGGAGAGGAGAAATGCTGAGGAGTTGAAGTCCAGAGAAAGGCCAAGGGCAAAGAGAGGCAGATGCTAGCAGTTGGCAGGGCACTGAAATGGTGAGGGCTGAGGGGATATGGGTATGGTGGGAGTGGTGGGGGGAGATCTACCATACTTGATAAATAAGAGTTCAATTAACTCTACCTAATAGATTGTCAGAAGTCAGATTAAGGAGGAATTCAGATTTTGTGCACCTTCCCTTCTGGTTTCAGCTTTCTTAACCACTACTGCGGCCCTCCTCTGTGGCAAAGAGAAAGAAGTAGAAAGTCAAAAATTTCTTCTCCAAAATGGTTTTTTTATAGTTCCTAGAGTCTGAGCAGTATATCCCTGGCTGAAACCAGAAGTAAACATTGAGGCTATTCCCAAAGACTGCAGTGCTATTTGTCTTCATTACCAGTGGGGGTATAGTGGAGGGGAATTAACTGAAGGTTGAACATAGAAGGTGCTTTCAGAACCACTTCTTACTAGGCAAAGGAGGGAGATTCCTCTGTTCAGCTCAGAGCTCACACTGTTGTCCATCCTCTTGGATGACTCAGGAGAATGGATCTCTTCAAAGGCATTAAAGGGGCCTGTGGAGGGAAAAATGGTTTTAAAAGCATGATGAAATTAAGAGGAAAACAAAACAAAACTCCTGGTGTCTGTGCTCTGAAACATCATCCAACTTCTGAAAGTGTGTCAAGCACAGCCTTTCGCTTGAGAGTGCTTGTGGTCCTGGCATTCTTTCCTCCTTGAAACTTGAGAAAGCCATCCCTATACCCAGATCACTGAATAAGAAAGTTTATTTTGCTACTACTGATATTGATTTTGCCCTGACCACAAAATGCGAGATTTCTTTGAGAATCCACAAAGACTTGAATTTTAGAAGGTGAAAGTTTTTTTTTCTTTGAATAATACATCATTATTATTACCCAAACTGCTCTTTTCTGGATAAATATATGAAGTCTAGAAAACATTTTAAAGCTGTCATCCTAGGGTACTAGTCCTTGCTAAATGGAATATGATAAGGCTCTTGCTGTAGGTGGGCCTCCAAAGTTTTAACGGGGTTAGAAAAGAAGGAATTAACCCTTTATAATCTGAAAATTGGGGTGTGAAGTTGGTTTTTGCCTTTAAAAAATAAAAAACATTATATAAATACATTTTAAAAAATAAAAAATAAAAAAATAAAAAATAAAATAAAAAAGGCAAATCTTGTTTTCAAAGGCTTTAAGTCTAAAATAAGACTTGCCTTTTTTTAAAAGGCAAAAATCGTCCTCAAAACACACTTTTCAGATTATAAAGGGTTAATTAATTCTCTTCTGACCTGATTAAAACTTTGGAGGCCCACCTGCAGCAAAAGGCTTATCATATTCCATTTAGCAAGGATTAGCCCCATAGGATTCCAAACTTATGGTAACCAAAGGGGAAACATTGGGGGAAGGATGAATTAGGAGGTTGGGATTAACATATACACACTACTATATGTAAAATAGACAAGTAACAAGGACCTACTATAGAGCACAGGGAAATATACTCAATATTGTGTAATAACCTATATGGCAAAAGAATCTGAAAAAGAATGGATATAACTGAATGGTATAAATGAATCACTTTGAAACTAACACGACACTGTAAATCAACTACACTTCAGTAAAATAAAATAATAAAAATAAAAGGCAAGTTTTTAAGACTATCCAGAAAAGTCTTTAGAACACATATGGGCTCAGAAGCAAGGTTTCTTGTGAATGCATGTTTCTAAATGCTTCTATTGACACTTTCCAGTCAAGGATCACTAGCGAGAAGAACACATTAACCAGAAGTGGCAGTGAGGATTCACAAATACAAATGGAGAGGTTTTTTTTTTCTCACTAAGTAATTGAAAATATCTTTATAGTCATCACTGAACCTCTTCTTTTAGTTCTAGAGGTCAGAGTTTACCTGCTATTATTGTCTAGGTATGTACCTAGTATTTTTAGTAGGTTCTTTGGTTTGAAATGATAATAAGAAGACCTGTCATTTTAAAGAAGAAAAGTCACTGATGATTTATTAGGAATTAGGTAGGCTTCATTTATCTGAATGCTGATGCCGAAATGAGGAAAGAATGTAACATATATTTCATCCAAATTGGCCTGTGATAATATTCAACAAATTATCCACCTGTCTTTATGTCGGTCTAGCTGAGGATTTCACAATTTTTTTATTTTTAAATTTTTGTTGTGGCTTTGATTTAGGTCAGCTTTTAAGGACATGTGCATAAGGATGTGACTCAAGGGAAGTGGTTCAATCTGGCCTTGGAGAAGTCACTGAGAAAAAGGGTCACTTAACTGTAAAATGATGACTTCTCTGAGGTCCTTTCCTCAATTACAGCAAGTGTTCTGTTTATATTATTTACCTTTGTACTTATCTCCTGGTGAATAAGCTAGTCAGAGGGGAAAGGAAGGCTCTGAAAAGGAGGAAGAAAGAAAAATAGAAAGGAAGAATATTTTACCGCTTTCCTCTGGAAGTAGTTTTTTGTTTGTTTGTTTTTAGCTCAATTCTGATTTACAGTAAAAAATGAGGCAGCTAACCTAGTTCATTATTTATTTTACACCTAAGACGGCTATATGAACACTGTTTCCCAGATTTCCCTCAACAGCTGCATCATTTTCTCTAGGACTTCAGTCTGGAATACAAATGGGAGGTTGAATGGAAGATATATTTGGAACAGGATGACAGCAATTTTACTACAGGACTAGACCTTCAGGAACATGCATCTCCTTTCCCTTATTTTCTCAAAATGTAGAGAGCTGGACATTGAAGACAAATTACCAGTATACTGCATCAGTGTAGTAATGATTCAGCTGACTAGGCCAATATATATTTCTTCTGATAGACTAGGAAGGTACTTTTGGTTTCAGGACTACTGGTTAAATGGTTTTCTTTTTTATTACCTCTAATCCAGAAGGTTCTATGTAACAGCCCTTAAGTTGGTTGCACATAAACTCACATGCCGCTTTAAAGTAGACTCTAACTTATAAGTAAAATTTTGGTGGGTATAAGCCTATAGATTGTTTTGGTCCTTAATGAAGACCAAGTTTTTCAGTATTAAAACTCAACACAGTTAAAAATAGTACCCCATTAAGGTTTTAAACTGTCAGTCTTGATCCTAGTTAATTAAACTTAAATACTTAACTTTAATTGAATTGTTTTTCTTTCAGTATATCATATAAAATGTTACCATTAATATTCACTCAATCTGAGGTCTTCAGTGTAGCCAGTTGTTAGTGAGCAGCATGTCTGTAGAACCAAAGAGTCTCTGAATTAAGAATACGGTCCATAATCAGTCCTACTAAATTGCAGATAAAATGTCAGCCCATCTCACATGGACTTAGTATTTTCTGGAAAATTCATTAAATTATCTCCAGAAAGAAAGGCAAAAGGGCACATTTCTCTATACTGACGGAAATCAGATTTAAAAGAAAAAAAAAAGACTCTAAGAGCCAGGGATGGAATGGATGGTATCCTACTTTCTAAATGTCTATACACTGAGGACAGGATTGATAGTCTTATTAGTCTGTCTTTTGTGTACTTAAAACATCCCAAGTCTCTGGTGCTAAAAGATTTATACATCATTTTATATTTATAACTCATTTCTATTCATTATTCTTCAGGGTAGATGCAAGCAGGTTGTTCTAGAACTGGCCCCAGGTTTCAGAGAAGATGACAGCCACTGAGAGATTATGTGATGGGATAGAAGCTTGCACGTGGCAGCAGTATGGTTATAATTAACTGGGTTTTTATTGTCTCAGAATACGTGGTCAGAAGAGAAAGAGAAATTTTAGAGATTCAGAAGATTATGCTCAGATTAGATAAATTCCTCCAAACTTTGGTGGCTAGAACCCTACTCATTATTGCTAGATCCTTAGAAGTCTACACTTGCCATTAGAAGTCTCCTTGGGTCTATGTATTGTAGCTACTAAATTAGGGCATAGGTAGAGGAGATGGTTGCTGTTTATCAGCCCTGAACTCCCTCTCCATGTCATCACTCCCTGACATCATATATTTAAAGATAGAAAGAAGACGCCAATATAACAATATAATAAAGACTTACCTATCAGGAAATGGAATGTAATTGTGATTTTTATACACTTTTAAGAAATAGGAGACAAGTGGGTGCTCTACTACAATGATCATCTTAAAACTTAGTGTGCGGGAAATTGCACAGAAAAGGAAAGTTAACAATCACAATTTCTTCCTGTAAGAATGGCTTTGCTCACATGTTATTGCTTTTGGTAGCAACATCCTATGAAATTGTCTTGCCATTGTTTCTAAAAATACTTTCTTTGAGGATACTGCTCTTTGAGGTTAAAAATTGATTGTGGTAAAATACACATAACTGTATAAAACTTACTATCTGAAGTATTTTTTTTTGTGTGACTGGCTTATTTCACTTATCATAATGTCATCAAGGTTTATTCATGTTATAATACATGTCAGAATTTTCTTCCTTTTTAAGGTTGAATAATAATCCGCTGTATGTTTATAAAACATTTTGTTTATCCATTCATCAAGAGGTGGATGGTTGGGTTGCTGTTCTACCTTTTGCTACTGTTAATAATACCACTATACATGGGTATACAAAGATCTCTTTGAGACTCTGCTTTCAATTATTTTGGGTATACACTCAGAAGTGAAATTTCTGGACAATATGGTAATTCTATTTTTAATTTTTTGAAAAATTGAACATCTGTTTTCCATAATGGTTGTACCATTTTACATTCCTACCAGTAGTGCACAAAGGTTCCAATTTCTCCATGACCTCACCAATGTTTGTTATTTACTGCTTCTTTAGTACTAGCCATCCCAATGGGTGTGAGGTAGTATTTAACTGTGATTTTGATTTGCATTTAACTAATTATCAGTGGTGTTGAACATCTTCTTATGTGCTTGTTGGTTTTCTTTTTTTCTTTTTGTAATCTTCTTTGGAGAAATGTCTATTCTAGCCCTTTGCCTGTTTTTAAATCCAGGCTTTTGTTGTTGTTGAGATATGCAAAATTTTGTGGTAAAAGTTCCCATGGTCAAAGAGTATGGGAAACCCTGTTTGTTTTTTCACCTTCTTAAAGATCTGCAGTGTACCTGCATCATGTTAAAGGCTCTGGGAATTACTACAGTAAATAAAGTTGCTAATTCTGTGTTACACAGTATTTTCCATATATAACTACTGTAGAATCCTTCTACACTGAATGCTTATTCCCATCTTGAGCTGGTAGGTAGCTGCTGAATGCAGTTCATGGTAAGCTCTTCTAAGGGTTTAAGAAAATAGTTCATGAAGAAACATTTCTATATGAGAAGGAATAGCTGCTGTAGCAGGCTTCATCACACTGTGTCTCCCACCCAGACAATCTTTTCTCTTTCATCACTTTGCAGATACTTATTGAGTGCTGACTCAGTACTGGGGCTATGGAAAAAATAAGTTTTAGCCACTTACTTCAAGAATCTCAATGGGGAGGTAAATAATCACTGTAGGTGCTGTGATAATGGCAAGGCCCATTATCTTAGGCTGTTTGGACACAAGTAACAGAAAGCAAATCAAACTAGCTTTAGTGAAAGAGAGGGATATGTTATCAGGATAGAGAGGTGTCTCATGAAACTCAAGGGCAGGAATACAGCCAGTTTAAGGAAAGACATGGAAAGCAGCCAGGACTTTCTATTTGTCTTTTCTTCTCTCTGAGGATCTGTATAAATCTTCCACTATGCACTTTATATGACTGCCACAAACCTTTTTATTTTACATATTATTATAGTTGTATGCACTTGCAGAGAATATTTTTTTAAGTACCAATTCTAAGTTCTGAGTAAAATTTTTTAAAATTACTTTTCTTTCATTTATTCCTTCTTCACATGCTTCCTTTCTTTATTTTGATGGAAGTTTCTAATCTACATCATCTTCCTTCTCCCTGAAGAGCTTCTTTTAATATTTCTCGTAAGGCAAGTCTGCTGATAATGAATTATCTCAATTCATTGTATGGAAAAGTATTTTTCTTTCACTTTTGAAGGATAATTTTGCTGGATATAAAATTCTGAGCTGGTGTTTGATTCTTTCAGCCCTTTAAATATTTCATTCTGCTCTCTTCTTGCATAGTTTCTGACAAGATGTATACTATAATTCTTATCCTTGTTCCTCTAGATAAAATTTTCCCCTCTCTGGCTTTTTGCATATTTTCTTTGTTTTTGGATTTCTGCAGTTTGAATATAATATAAATAGGTATGATGTTTTTGGTATTCAACTGTTTGATGTTTTCCAAACTTCCTGGATCAGATTGTGGTTATAAAACACACATTAACAAATTTAAAAGAAATGGTATACTCTGAGTTATATTACTCAGACTGCACTGGAATTGAATTAAAAATCATGAACAAAAAATAGCTGGAAAATCTCCAAATATTAGGAAATTAAACAACACACCACAAAGGTCAAAGTCTCAAGGGAAATGAAAACCTATTTAGAACTAAATGAAAATAAAAATATAACATCAAAATTTGTGAGATATGGCAAAAGGAATACGTAGAGGGAAATTTATAGCAGTAAAAGTACATATTAGAAAAGAAGAAAGTGCTAAAACCAATAATCTAAGTAAGCATCTACTTTAGGAAATTGAGAGCACCTAAAGCAAGAAGAAAAAATATAATACAAATTAGACCAGAAATCAATGAAATTAAAATCAGGAAAATAATAGAGATCAATGAAACCAAAAGTTTGTTCTTTGAAGAGATATAAAATATTAATAAATCTCTCCAGGCTAACCAAGAAAAAATGAGAAGGCAATAAATTATTAGCATTAGAAATTAAATGGGAAACACTACTAATACCATGGACATTAAAAGTATAATAAAGGGTGACAATAAAATTCAGTGTCTCTCTAAATGCAATAACATAGAGGAAATAAACAAGTTCCTTGAAATCCACAGACTACTAAAATTCACAAGGAGAAATAGATTATCCGAATAGGGATATATATTTTAAAGAAATCAAAATCATAATTAATATCCTCCCTCAAAAAAAAAAAAAAGAAAAAAAAAGCCCAGGACCAGATGGTTTCACTTGTGAAATCTATCAGGTATTTAAGGATGAAGTGATACCAATTCTCCATAACCTCTTCCAGAAAATAGATGCAAAAGAAACACTTTCTAACTCATTCTATGAGGCCAGCATTACTCTAATATCAAAACCAGACAAACACATTATGAGAAACGAAAACTACAGATCATTATCTCTTATGAAAGTAGATACAAAATTCCTTAACACAATATTGCACACTGTATAAAAGAATTTTAACACTATGACTAAATGAAATTTATTCTTGCTTTGTAAATGTAATATATTTTAAAAAATCAATTCAATAATACACATCCAGAAGCTAAATAAGAAAAATCATATTATTATATAAATTGATACAGAAAAAATTGTATAAAATCCAATAACCATTCACAATAAAAATTCTCATCAAACTATAAATAGAAGGGAACTTCCTAAACTTGATAATAACAGCTACAAAATATCTACAGCTGATATTATACCTAATGGTGATAAACTGGACATTCTACCTCTAAGACTGGGAACAAAGCAAGGATGTCCTATCTCATTTATCCTATTCAATATCATAGTGGAAGTTCTAATCAGTGCAAAAACACAAGAAAATCAAGAAAATATTATATCTACTAGGAAGAAAATATAAAACTACCTTTGTTTGCAAATGACATAATTACCTGTGCAGAAAATTTCAAAGAATAAAAAATAAAAAAAAACTCCTGGATCTAAAAGTGAGTATACATCAAGGTTGTATGATACAAGTTTAATATACAAAAGTCAATTGCTTTCCTATGTGTGGGAAATCAACAATTAGAATTTGAAAATTTTAAAAATACCATTTACAATAGCACTAGGAAAAATGGAATAACTAGGGTTAAGTCTGAAAAAAGTTATGTTAAGTTGTATATGCCAAAACTACAAAAATCTAATGAAAGAAACAAAAAAATGATCTAAATGGAGAGATATTCTATGTTCGTGGATTGGAAGACTTAGCATTATTAAAATGTCACTTCTGGAGTTCCCATCATGGTGCAGCAGAAATGAATCTGACTAGGAATCATGAGGTTGCGGGTTTCATCCCTGGCCTTGCTCAGTGGGTTGTTGTGAGCTGTGGTGTAGACTGCAAACACGACTCTGATCCTGCATTGCTATGGCTGTGGTGTAGGCTGGCAGATGTAGCTCCAATTTGACCCCTACCTGGGAAACTCCACATGCCATGGGTGTGGCCCTAAAAAGCAAACAATAAAAACAATAAACCAAAATCAAACAAACAAAAAAGATGTCACTTCTTCTCAAATTGACCTATAGAGTCAATACAATCCCTATCAAAATCCCAAAAAGCCATTTTGTAATTAACAATTTGATTCTAAAGTTTATATAGAAATACAAAACCTAGAACAGTCAGTACAATAGTGAAGAACAAGAACAACGTGGAGGATTCACACTACTCAACTTTTAAGACTTACTATAAAGCTGTAGTAATCAAGAGAGCATAGCACTTGCAAAATAATAAATAGATAAATGGAACAGAATAGAGACCCCAGAAATATACCCATACAAATACAGTTCACTGATCTTTGACAAAAGATTAGAGACAATTCAATGAAGAAAGGATGGTCTTTTAAGCAAATGGTGATGAGATAAATGGGATAATAGGGCGTCCATGTGTATAATAATAATAATAATAATAATAATAATAATAATATCGTCATTTAGCTACGGACTCAACAGCTTTCACAAAATTAAATCAAAGTGGTTCATAGACTTGAAAATAAAAGTGAGTTCCTGTTGTGTTCAGCAGTAACAAACCCACCTAGTATCCATGAGGATGTGGGTTCGATCCCTGGTCTTACTCAATGGGTTAAGGATCCAGCATTGCCATGAGCTGTGGTGTAGGTGGCAGATGTGGCACAGATCCTGCACTGCTGTGGTTGTGGTGTAGGCCAGCAGCTACAGCTCTGATTCAATCCCTAGCCTGGGAACTTCCATGTGCCATGGGTGAGACCCTAAAAAGACACAAAGCACACAAAAAAAGTGGATCATAGACTTGAATATAGAATAGACAACTATAAAACCTCTAGAAGGGAATATAGGAAAAAAAATATAGGTGATCTTTGGTTTGGTGATATATTTTCAGATACAACATAAAAGAGAAAAAATTGGTAAGTTGGACTTAAATTAAATTAAAAACTTCTGCTGTACTAAAGATCCAAAGAGAGAGATGGACAAAGAAGATATACAGTTGGTAAATAAGCACATGAAATTATCACTTATCATTAGGGAACTGCAAATTAAAACAAAAATGTGATACCACTATATACTTATTAGAATGGCTAGATGTGGAAATTCTGGCGATCTAATGTATAGCATGGTTAAATTATTTAATACTGCATTGTATACTTGAAAGTTACTAAGGGAGTAGATCTAACTAACTTCATTGTGGCAATCATTTCACAATATAAATGTAGTCTATCAGATCATCACGATGTACACCTTAAATTTACACAATGTTATATGTTAAATATATCTCAATAAAGCTATAAAAATGGCTAGAATTAAAAAATGACAACACTAACAGTTGGTGAGGATGTGGAGTAACAGAAAGTCTCGGTCATTGCTGAATAATGTTATAGCCACTTGTGAAAACAGTGTCTTACAAAGGTAAGCATAATCTTGATTCAGCCATCATATTCATAGGTATTTACGAAATTAATTTGAAAACTTATGTCTACACAAAAATAGGCATGTGAAGGTTTAAAGTAGCTTTATTCATACTTGCCAAAAACTGGAAATAATCAGGAAGTTTTTCAATAAGTCAATGGATAAACAAACCTTGATACATCCATGTAATAAAATATTATCCAATGATAAAAAGATATGAGCTGTGAAACCATGAAAAGACAGAGATGAATATTAAATGCATACTGGAAACTAAAAAGGAGCCAAGCTTATTCTAATCTTATATAATTCCTAATTGTATCACCTTTTGAAAAAGCAAAACTATAGAGATATTAAACTTTCTGAATGGTCTCTAAAGTTGAATAGATAAAACATAGGGAATTTTTTGTGAAACTATTCTGTATGATACTATAATAGTGGATATGGACACATGAATTTGTCAAATGAAATGAAATTTGCAGCACACATACACAGTGAACCTTAATGTATCCAAATTAAAAACAAAATCATTTAGGAGGTCAAGGAATCCTAGGGGCGAATGTATAATATGACAAGATAATCTAACCACATCACAAATGTGTGAAACAACTTCACTAAAAGTGCATGGGAAGGACAGTAGTGACCTGAGTAATTTTGGAAATGAGTAGAAAGAAACTGTACATAACCACTCCATTTTACTATGGAGGTATAGGTTAAGAATTCTGGTACCACTACACATTGATACTGGAATTGAAAAATGAAGTAAATAGCAGATGGTGGAAGCCAGGTTTCTCAATGTTAGAGTCAGAGTTTATAGTTAAACAAGGGGAGGAGGTTAGAATGATTTTGCTGGTAATTGATTAGAGCTCAGGACATCAGTATGAGCTTATGTTAAGGTTAATATAGAGACAGATGGTTACACATCAAAAAAATTATAGATATGTGTATATGCCCAGAATAGGAATACACATATATTCCCTTACTCTACCAGTTGAGAGGACATAGGAGCAATGATACCTCAGTAGAAATAAGCACGCCTAGCACCCAGGTATTGGTTTCTAATGCCATGCTCTAATAAAAGGAACCGGGCCTCCTTAGAGAAATGGCTATTTCAGCATTTGGGCAGGCAAAACAGAAGACGAGGCTGGATCATCTTACAGTGCCAAAAACTAAGCAAGTACTCAACAAAGAAAAAAAAGAAATCCAAAAAGATTTGTATATTTGGATATGTCAAGGGGACATAGGAGCCAGAGAGTCCTTTTCAAAAAGACATTATATATATATATAAATGGAGGAGAAACTAAATGGAGGAGAAAAGATAATTCTCCCATGAAGAATTCCGAATAATTTATGCAGATATTCCGTGCTCAATTAATGTAGCATTACTCCCCACTCCTTAAGTGTGGAGTGTGCATGGTGACTCCCTTCCAAACATCATAGCACAGAAAATACAGAAAGAGGGAAAGAAGAGTAACTTTATTTATTTATTTGGCCACACACATGCCTGTGGCACATGAAAGTTCCAGGGCCAGGAATCAAACCAACAACACAGCAGTGACACCAGATCCTTAACCTACTGAGGCACTAGGGAACTCCAAGAAAACTAACTTTAGAGTGGAGACAAACACTACCTCAGTCAAATGATCAAGGTCAGCACCAACAGCAATGTCATACTGATAGTATACTGTAGTCATGATACTGTGTGATGAAAATACCGCTTTACTTCTGTGATCTTCCTTCCAAAAACCTGTAACACCAGACTAATCTTTTTTTTTTTTTTTTTTGTCTTTTTAGGGCTGTACCCACGGTATATGGAGGTTCCCAGGCTAGGGGTCTATGTTCCTAGACAGATTCATTTCCGCCGTGCCACAACGGGAACTCCAACACCAGACTAATCTTAAGAAAACATCAGAGAGATTTCAAATGAGGAACAGTAGTTCTCAAAATTCTCAAGGTCACCAAAAACAAGAGCATCTAAGGAACAACTTAGAGGAGCCCAAGGAGACATAATGACTAAATGTAACATGGTCTCCTGGATGGGGTCCTGGAATAGAAAAAGGACATTAGGGACAAGTTAAAGGAATCTGAGTGAAGTTTGGACATTAATAACAGTGTGTCAATACTGGTTCATTAATTGTAAGAAAGGTACAAATGTAATATATTCATAATGGGGGAAATGGGGGTTTAGGGTATATGGGAACTCTATACTCTCTTTGTAATTTTTCTGTACATCTAAAATTGTTCTAAAATACAAAGTTAAAAAAAACCTTTCCTGACCCTACTTTAAGTGAAAGAAAAAAGGAAGCAATTGGTTTGTGCACTATTTTATGGGAGGATAAAAAAAAAAGTGAACTTGTTAAAGGAAGATAAGATGATTTGAGATTATCTCCAACTATTGAAGAGTCAGGTTTAAACCCTGATTCCCCTCCATGCAAAATTAACTATCTTTCGGCGTGGGAAGATAGCATATTGCTCAGCATAGGAAATTGGAAAGAAATATACAAAATATTGTGATATTCAATGCAAAACAGTTACTTGCAAATATGTGACAGGGATTCATCACATAAATCCTTTACTTTTAGAACTGCAATTTAATTTCCCAATTTTATTATATATAAAGGAAAGAAGTATTTGTTTATAGAAATGAATTCTTATCAATAAATGGAATTAAATGTGAATAAGGGACCCTTCTGATAGCAGGCAAAAATTGGGAAAAAATTTATTGCATAAGGTAAATGCAATGGAAAATTCATTACTTTTTTTGAAGTAACCCCACAGAGTTAATTCCTTCACGGTCCTGAAGGCTTTTGCTTTGAAATTCATTTTATTGACCTAAAGCTTAAACTGCAGGGTGACGCAGAGATAATTGACAGGAGGGAAAGAACATCACGCTAGCATTGTCACGTATGTCCTCACTCATTCCCTTGTTAAAAGATGCATTATGTAAATGTATCCACCACAGAATTTTGCTAACATTTAAAAAATTTTTTTAGTCTCTGGTAAAGTATCACCCATGTTTGTCAAAGAGAACGGGTAAAATCCATCCTTTCAAATGGTTCAGTGATTATGTCCCTACACTTTAATTTCTGCCTGAAATTCAAGCCCTCATAAAAGGTTTTAAAACCTAGAGGTAGTTTTACTTTGTACCTGGCTCATGTATATAATGTGGGTTTAGAAAAAATAAAGAATATTTAGAAGCAGGAAATAGATGTAATTAGACTCTGAGACACGTTTCTTTAGAGAAGTGCTTTTCCAAAGTTACCTTGCAGCTGCAATCTCCATCACACCAGCCAAATAAACAATCAATTATCCATCCAGTTATGTATATGTCAATCAAAACATAAAAAACACAGAGAGGGACAGGTGAAGAGTTGAAAGTAGCAACAGCATGTTAGACTATTCATTAATCAGAATCCAGATTACTCTTCAATTAAACACTGTGGAAATTACAGGTGAAGGAGTGGTCATCTACCTCTGATGGAGTGGTTAAAGTATTTCTCAATGAAACAGATTATTCCTGTGAATGGTTCTTACAGAGCATGTAAGAAAGCATCTATGCTGGAAGGAATAAAAAGTATAGTGGGCTTTTATGAAAAATAGATGCAAATGATGAATAAATTAAAAATGTCTTCAGTTTACCTTTGAGCTGATGTTATCCATACTTTAATATCAGCCTTTACTAATGGGATCCCCTGAGAATTGATTCTGTTTTAAGGCCATAGAGAGAACCCAATTAACACAGAGGACACATAAAAACTAATTTGAAAAAATGCACTATGTCCTTGGGTTTTGGAGATTTAAAAAACTAGCTTTTGGTTCTTTATTTGTAGTGTGTTTTCCTAGCATTAAAGGAAAAATAGAATCTTGTTTTATAGTCATAAAACTCTCTCATGTTTGTTCTTTTTAGTATTGATATATTCAAAGAGAAAGTAATTTGAACAAAATAAATTATGGACATGATCTCAATTGACTTTTACCTTGTGTTTCCCAGAACCCAGAGCTATCCTGCAAGCCTGTTTTCTTTTAAATCTGCACATGTACCACATAAAACAGCTCATTATAAATGAATCAGAACTGGATCATTCCAGCATATACACATTTTGGAGAAGGACTTAAAAATTAAAATCCTGGATAAAACTTTGGTCAGTTTCATTTATATTTAAACTGTAATTTGAAATGCTTTCTTACAGCAAAAGAGTAATTAAAGCTCTTTATTTTTATTTTTATTTTTTGTCTTTTTGCTCTTTATTTTTAAAAAGGGAGGGGGGATTGACTCAATGTAGGTACATGTTCAGAGTCAAAACTTAGTCATGCAAGGAGGAGAGAGCTTATTAACCAGAGGTAATCAATACAGGCATTAGGTCAAATAGCTGGGGAGTCAAGCGATTGTGCCTTTCTTGAGCACGCTTCTTCCCTCATCAAGCAGCTCATTAGTATGCAGCTGAAAATACCAGCACAGAGCATGCCAAAGCAGACAAAGAAACAACTCAAGGGAGATTTAAACCCCATGACTATACATATTCCCATAAAGTTTAAAGAACATAACTACTCACAGCAGGACAAAACCTCACAGCTTTTTCTCAGTGAAACAATCCACATGACCCCTGTAGCTAGAATGATGAGAAAATGAATTTGAAAATATGTGCAGAACAGTGCTGATATCTTTGGTCAAGAAATGAGAGCGGGAATCCCTTTCATCTTCCCAGATCTATAGCTTGTTCCTGATACAAAGCAGCCTAGTGATGTTGTGAACCGGAACATCAGACTGGAGAGGCTTGGGTTGTAGGCTTATATCCACATTTCTTAACCACGACTATTTCTCTGTATTGAAAGTAAAGCAGAAGATGGTGGCCATTATCAGAATATTGAAATTTACAGAGGCAATCTTGCTTTATGTGGATATCTTGAGAAAACGTATCATTTTTTTCTTCTTACCATTAGCAATAACAGTTATCAAGTATTGTGTGCTAATATGCACCAGGCTGTGCACTATGGGCTTTAGGTACATTATTCATCTAATCCTTACAAAAATATAAGAGGAAGACATTATGATAGACATGTTACAGATGAGGAAGCAGAGGCTTACAGGGGTTAACATTCTTTGTCACATATTTTATAGTCAGAAGGGACAGAATCTTACCAAATCCCAGGGGTGTGTGTGCATGAGTGCACATGCAAACACCCTTACATCCAACATTCTTCATTTTACAGACTTACTCCTCTGCCTCAATTCTTCACATTTTGCCAACTATATGCACACTGCGCAATAGTGGAACATGTGTTTGTTATAACTTGCTCAAATTAAAGCGTCCAGGTCTGAAAAATTAAATTACTATAGCTTGATGGTGATAGAAACATAATTGATATATGGAAATACTGATTGAAATGATTGGAAATAACCTCTGTAAAGTCAATTAATTGATTTTTGTGACATCATGACCTCACTTTTTTTTTGGCTGCATTCATGAAACACAGAAGTTCCTAAGCCAGGGATCGAATTTGAGAGGGTGAGAGGCAGCTGAGACCTGCACGGCAGCTGTGGCAATGCAGGATCCTTAGCCCACTGTGCCACAGCAGGAACTCAGCCATGATCTCATTTTTGAAGATCATTTTGCATTAATCTTTCACGCACTGACTGCAAGCAGAATGTAGCTTACATTGCTTCGCCTAAAAAACGAGCCCAACCCTGACTTGTTTTCTCCTATTTCATTTCCTTAGAATAACTCTAGATTTATTTATTTCCCTGGATTATAAAGAGAAAAGGACAAGGCATTTTTCTTGGAGGCCAAGACAATTACATTTTGAATAAGTGAATAATACAAATATGAATCAGTAAGGGCTAAGGGCTTTATTGGAGCAATAAGCAAATAATTCCCAATTCAACACGACAAAACACTTGGCTTTAGTCATCCAAGTTCGTGACTAGGTTATTTTAATCAAATTCACTACATAATGACTTGCTTGTCCTCTATTTTGCTGGCAGCATTATTAGAACAGCTATCAATAGAAATCTTGGGAAAGTTACAAAATTAGCACTGAGATATTAGAGGTTCGTGTGGAGAACCTCATTTATTCATTATACAAATGTACTTGAGTGCTTTCTGTGTAGAGACACTGTTTTAGGTGTTGAGGATATACTAGTAAACAAAACAGAATAATCCACATCCTCATGGAGCTTGCATTCTGATGAGGTAATGCATATACATAAAATACTGTATAATATTAATGCTGTGTAAAAAAGAAGTCAAACAGAGAGAAAGACAAGGAATGTTGAAAGTAAGGGAGTAACTTAGATATAGTAATTTTAGACAGAGTAGTCTGGTTAAAACATATTGGCAAATTCTTTGACACATTTTCCATGGAGAGAGGAACCATATATACGATCCCCTTGAATATGGGATAGTCTCTATGACTTGCTTGTAACCAAAAGAGTTCAATGAAATTGAAGTTGCATGATTTTTGAGGTGAGGCCATAAAAAGCAATGTGCAAAACATTCTCTGACATCAACCTCATGAATATTTTCTCAGGTTAGTCTCCCAAAGCAACAGAAATAAGAGCAAAAATAAACCAATGAGAACTAATCAAACTGAGAAGATTTTGCACAGCAAAGGAAACCAAAAAGAAAACAAAAAGACAACTTACAGAATGGGAGAAAATAGTTTCAAATGATGCAATGGACAAGGGCTTCATCTCTAGAATATACAAGTAACTTATACAACTCAACAGCAAAAAAGCCAATCATCCAATGGAAAAATGGGCAAAAGACCTGAATAGACTGTTCTCCAAGGAAGATATACAGATGGCCAACAAGCACATGAAAAAATGCTCAACATCCCTGATTATTAGAGAAATGCAAATCAAAACTACCATGAGATACCACCTCACCCCAGTCAGAATGGCCATCATTCATAAGTCCACAAATAACAAGTGCTGGAGGGGGTGTGGAGAAAAGGGAACCCTCCTGCACTCTTGGTGGGAATGTAAGCTGGTACAACCACTATGGAGAACAGTTTGGAGATACCTTAGAAATCTATACACAGAACTACCATATGACCCAGCAATCCCACTCTTGGGCATATATCTGGACAAAAGTTCCCTTGAAAAAGACACATGCATCCGCATGTTCATTGCAGCACTATTCACAGTAGCCAAGACATGGAAACAACCCAAATGTCCACTGATAGATGATTGGATTAGGAAGATGTGGTGTATATATACACAATGGAATACTACTCAGCCATAAAGAAGAACAAAATAATGCCATTTGAAGCAACATGGATGGAACTAGAGACTCTCATACTGAGTGAAATAAGTCAGAAAGAGAAAGACAAATACCATACGATATTGCTTATAACTGGAATCTAATATACAGCACAAAAGAACATTTCCACAGAAAAGAAAATCATGGACTTGGAGAATAGCCTTGTGGCTGCCTGGGGAGAGGGGGAGGGAGTGAGGGATTGGGAGCTTGGGGTTAACAGATGCAAACTATTGCTCTTGGAATGGATTTACAATGAGATCTTGCTGTGTAGCACTGAGAACTATGTCTAGATACTTACATTGCAACAGAACAATGGGAGAAAAAAGTATGTATATATGTATATGTAACTTGGTCCCCTTGTTGTACAGTGGGAAAAAAATAAAAAAATTTAAGAAAAGCAATGTGGCTTACAATAGAGTCACAAGTGTTTTCCCAAATGTACCCTAGGAGGTGCAGGAGCCTACCCCACCTTTGAGAATCACCTGTCAAGTACTTTGATTAGCTTAAGTACACTGTAGGTGATTTCTTCTTGACTTAAGTAAGGATGGTTGGTTTTTATCCACTTAGAGAAAGTATGATAAACGTGTTCCTATACATTTTTATGTACGTTGCAATCCTAGTAGAGGAGGATAAGGAAAATGTTAAAGCTGGATGCTAGTTCTTGGGGGAAACTTGTGCTCTATGTTCTCTTAATTATACTTTGTTACATATTCAGTGCTTTCTCTACCTGCCCAGTGGTCTTCTCCAATCCCATGGAGTTCAGTTTATGCTCCAGATATAGATGTGCATCTTGAAAGATGCCAAGTCCCAAGGGCACTTTCTTCTTCCTCTTACAACCAGGAAAACAGAAGTTGTTCTATGTATTTCAAGTTTGAAAGGTTTTAATGAAAAACGTACACAAACTTGGGAAGATCTGAGGGAGCATAATTCATGGAAGTGGCCAGCAAAAATCTTGGTATGAAGCACCCATATAGGTGGTTCTTCAGAACTAACTTGGAAACTTCCACAAATTAAAGCATCCCTGGAAGATGCCAACAACTACCTTAATCTGCATCAGTGAGGTGAGGAGTCCTCAAATGATCTCCCATAGAAACTCTATAAACTTTATGTTTGTTCACACAGCTCCCAAATTTCCTCAATTTCCCTTTTTTTTTTTTTTTTAAGACTCAACCCTGGAACCCAGTACAAAGAGGGCATTCTAGAAAATGCAGTTCCCATTTTCTCTTATGCAATGTACTAGGAGAAGTTAGAAGGGGGTGATGATGGACAAGTTAAAAACAGAAAATCCAGCCCACTTGCTTTATAGAGTCTTTGTGGTGATTAAATGAAGTGGTGCATATAAAGTGATGGAAGAGCATCCAACCGGAATAAATGTTGTCTATTATTAGTATTAGTATATTATTATTTGCATTTGTATGCCTGAGGAGAAAGAGGATATGATCCTGTTATGTTCTGTTATCTTTAATTGGAAGTAGAAATTTTGGCCAAAAACTCAGATTCTTTCTCTCTTAGAATTATACCTTTTCTCTTTAGCCCAGATTGAGGTTCCTTTCCGGAAGAGGATTATGAGGTACATATATACAGGAATTAAATGTAGGTCTCAGAGGAACTTAAAATACCCATCCAAAACTCTAAGCTGATATAGCTTAGGACTTTGCATACTAATTCAAAGATAAGAAAACTTTCAAGAGGCTACATAAAAGAGAAGCAGGTGGAAAATTTTAATTGGAAAATTATAATGTCATTTTTACCTGACATAGAAAATATTTCCTAGCCTCTCTTTCAAACTAACAAATACATACTTGATATAAAGTGTTTAAACTGTTCTAACATTTAATTTTTAAGTTGGGGAAACAAACAAATGTTACTTTTCAGTTATAAAGGAGAAGATAATGAATGAGTAGGTCATTTATATGAAACTGGACACTTTTTATGCCTGAGAATATATTTTATATTTCTCCATTCACATGAGGTAAGCATTAACTGTGGATTTTTTTTTAATTTTATTTTTTAGGGCCACACCCGCGGCACATGGAGGTTCCCAGGCTAGGGGCTCTAATCGGAGCTGTAGCTGCCAGTCTACACGACAGCCACAGCAAGGTGGGATCTGAGCCATGTCTGCGACCTACACCACAGCTCAGGGCAACGCTGGATCCTTAACCCACTGAGTGAGGCCAGGGATCAAACCCGCATCCTCATGGTTCCTAGTCAGATTCGTTAATCACTGAGCCACAACGGGAACTCCAACTGTGGATTTAATTTGAGCTTTCAGAATGCCTCAGTGAACACTTCATATATAATTTAAAAGTATTTGCATAATCAAGCTATGCACCAGAATTGTTCCCTCTTAGTGCTAACAAGAGCATGATCTGATATTTAGTTTGGAGAATATGACCAAAATGGTCAATATAATTGTTGCTACTTCTGCTCTTTTGAATAACTTTGTTACTTTTTAAAAGTATTCAAAGCAACCATAAAATACAATAAATGAAGACAGTTTGGGAGTTACAGGAAATTCTTCTACTTTGCTAAATGAAAGAAGAATGATGTTTTTCCTTAAGTCAGTCTCTTGTGGAATGTTCCATGTCTTTAATGGATGGAAAACATGGACTAGATTTCCTCAGTCTTCTGGGATTAACTTCATCAAGACAGTCTTAAAGATTATTCCGGGAGTTCCCGTCGTGGCGCAGTGGTTAACGAATCCGACTAGGAACCATGAGGTTGCGGGTTTGATCCCTGCCCTTGTCCAGTGGGTTAACGATCCGGCGTTGCCGTGAGCTGTGGTGTAGGTTGCAGACGCGGCTCGGATCCCGCGTTGCTGTGGCTCTGACAGCTCCGATTCAACCCCTAGCCTGGGAACCTCCATATGCCGCGGGAGCGGCCAAAGAAATAGCAACAACAACAACAAAAAAAGACAAAAGACAAAAAAAAAGTTTATTCTGTAGGCTGGACAAAGAGTCACTTTGTTGTTACTTTTCAATCTTCATAAAATATCTATATTTGATATGTAAAATAAATGTGATGCAAAATGCTGCATTTATTTTTTAATTTTTTTGTCTTTTGTCTTTTTAGGGCCGCTCTTGCATCATATGGAGTTTCCCAGGCTAGGGGTCGAATCAGAGCTGTTGCTGCCGGCCTATGCCAGAACCACAGCAATGCAGGACCCGAGCTGCATCTGCAACCTACACCACAGCTCACAGCAACACTGTATCCTTAACCCACTGAGCAAGGCCAGAGGTTCCTAGTCTGATTCGTTTCCACTGTGCCATGATGGGAACTCCTGCATTTAGTTTTAAAACTCTGAAAAATATAAAACTTTAATGTTCTTCATTCAAGTGCAGAAATATTGCTTTAAGGTAACTATATAATAAAATTGCTTATATTTAGTTCAACTGCTTTCGCAAATAATAACATTTTCAAGTTGCTGGTTACTTCTAGAGCTAAAAGAAGAGGATATTGGTGGAAAGGAATAAACATGCAGGGAACTTTACTCATTTGGTAATATCTATTTTATTAGGCTGGATCATGGGTGCATGGGTGTTTTTATTATTACATTTTTATTATATATATGCATGTGATTTTCTGTTTGAAATATTTTTATGATAAAGCTTCTGGGCTACTGGTTGTAGAATCTCTTAATTTAATACTGTTTCCTAAAGCAGTTATACTAATTAATAATAATATTTACATATTAGTGCATATTAGTTTACAAAACTGTATTTATATTTATACTGATTTATACTTCCATGGGTAGTGTATAAATGTTCCATTTGTTTGACACTTTCACCAAAATTGGGCATAATCAAACTTTAATTTTTTTGGTACCAGTTTGGAGAGGGGGAAATTATATCTCCAGATGTCCATGTAAAATGGCACATTGAATAAATGCCTTTATGTCTACTTTCCCCTCAAGTCAATTTAAACAGCAGTAAAGGATTTTTAGAGGCATGAGCCCACAAAGAAAAAGGAAATTAAAGAGAATACAATAGGAACAAAATTTTGAAATGTGTGAATGATTTCCTACCTTTACTATATGTTTGCTTTTACCTGTGAAATATTTCATTTCATATTTTTTTTTTGTTTCTAGTTGCAGCATTTTCTTTTTCACTTTAGAGAAGTTCCTTTAATACTATTTCCTAAAGCAGTTACACTAATAAAAGTTGTAAAGCTGGCTTGGTGGTGCTGAAGTCTTTTAGTTTTGCTTGTCTGTAAAGCTTTTGATTTCTCCATCACATCTGAATGACAACCTTGTTGGGTAGAGTTCTTGGTTGCAGGTTTTTCCTTTGCAGAACTTTAAATATATCTGTGCCACTACCTTCTGGCTTGCCGATTTTATGCTGAAAAGTTAGCTTATAGCCTTGTTGGAGGTCCACTGCATGTTATTTTTTACTTTTCCCTTGCTGCTTTTAATAATCTCTCTTTAATTTTTGTCATTTTAATTACTGTATGTCTTGGAGTGTTCCTCCTGTATTGGACTCTGCTTCCTGGATTTGAGTGTTTTCTTTCCCATGTTAGGGTAGTGTTCAGCTATTATGTCTTCAAATATTTCTCAGGCCCTTCTTCCTCTCTTCTCCTTCTGGGACCTTCATAATGCAAATATTAGCACACTTGATGTTGTCCCAGAGGTCTCTTAAACTGTCCTCATTTTTTAATTCTTTTTTTTTTTGTTCACCAGCAGTAACTTCCACTACTCTCTTCCAGGTCACTCTCCATTCCATTCCTCTGTATGATTTAGTTTCCTACTGATTCCTTCTAGTGTATTTTTCATTTTAGTTATTGTATTATTCATTTTTGTTTTGTTGTTTTTTATAATTTTAAGTAAAACGTTCTAGCTCCTTTCATATCGCTGGGGAAAGGGGTCTAGTTCCTGACTCAGCTGGATATGGGGTCTAGGGGTCCTGAAGCTTGTGTTCCATCCTAAGCATTATCACCCAAGATTGCACTAATATAATTCTTTGGCTTAAGAATTTTTTTGACAACTAAGGAAATATAAACTAGTGTCCCAAGCACATATTACAGGATATTATCCCCCCATCCAGATATAATGTTCTAATGTTTAGAGATAGGAAAGTTTCTCTGCTTTATCCTTCTGTGAGATACAATTTAAGAATCTTTTTGCTGAGGGTATAACCTTTGAGGTTCTAGATATATTCAAAAACATATGATCTGATTTCACACATTTCACAGACCCTCAGCTTTCACTCCTGCTCCCATATGGCTGAAGTTCTAGGCAAGCACTGGTTTGAAAGCTTGATGACATCTCTAGAGTCAATATTTTATTTTACTTTTGACCTCTGAAGATCTCCCTTACTTTCTTGTTGACTCGTTCACACATTTACAAATATCAAAAAGTATTATATCTTGCTTTGTTATTTTATTGCTAGAAATTTTTTTCTGGGTATTTAGTGGCATCTTGCCCTATATTTTAGAAAAATAATTCCCAAGGGAGCATATGATCTGTATCAGTCCTTAAGACAGATTGAATAACATTAGTCCCTTCCTTTAAGCTTCTAGTTCCTGTGGGAACAATTTCAGAAATCCATTGAAAATCTCCAAAGTCAGTTTTTCCAGTGACACAAATAAAACCACTCTGCTCTCAATAGATTTCTGCACTAGTACCTAGCTTTAATGAGGGTAGAAACTTCTTTGAGTGAAAAAGAAACCAAAATATGTTGGTACATATTAACAACCCAGCTTTGAACAATAACAACTGTAAAAATGATGTAATCTGAGGGATTATGTTGAGTTTAAGAACTTGGACAATGGATTCTACAAACTATTTCTGAATGAAAAAAGTCAACTGTGCATGTAATAAAACAGAACTAGCTTCATTCTTAAATGCCTATTTAGAATATTGGAACACTCTCCAGATCTGAGTGAGAATGCCTGCTTCTCCACACCTTTGCAAATACAGGACTTGTACCCTATTACTGGATAAACTAATGTGCATTTGATGTAAAAGAACCATCTATGAAATTTAAAGCTCTGGAAAAAAATCACTCTAGGGTTATATGAAGTTTTCCTTTACTAAGTGAATAATCTCACAAATATCTGGCCTATGTAGAGTGAGGAGACACCTTGTTATCATTGGTATTTGTATGTTCCCTGATTATTTCTGTTTTCTTTTTAATGAAGTAATATTTAGGTACTGTCAATATATGAAACAAAATAAGAGGGTGACTGAGAAGCTGTTTTAAAAACTTGAGTTCTAGAGTCCTCTAACTTGTGTCTGATCCTGAGATTTGTCACTAATATCTATATGAATAGGGGAAAATAACCTCTCTGAGGCTCAGAGATCTAAAATGCTTATAAATTTCTTATAGCAATTTAAAAATAAAATACAATTTAGGAATAAACCCTAATTTTTTTTAACCTGGTATATTGACATATTACTTTATCTTTGTATTTTTCTTCATACAGAGAAAATAAAATTAGCAGAAATAGGGAGAATAATTTTTACCTTTGCTTCTAAAGATTATAAAAAATGCAAGATAGACAAGCATATCTATATTATTTCAAAGGATATTTATACATTAATGATAAGAATAAGAACTTTTTCCTGTTTGTCAAATCCCCCCAATATTTTCTATTTAGATATTTCCCACAAGAGTCATTCATGAGGTATTTGTGTATCTTCTAAAAATGATTCACAGCTCAAGTGGTATGATTTCCAACACCATATGCTTGGGAAAAAATGCTATACAAGTCTAAATAATGGGGTTCCCTTCCCAATGAGACTCTTTCACTAGTCTAACAGCCAGCATTTTCTAAGTTTGCAAACTTTTTCTAACTAAACACAGGTTGTGTGACAGCTTCTATTATTTGCCCAATAACAGTTCTTGTATGCCCCTCCTTCTTAGGAGCAGTGCCAATGTTTGATCACAGCTGTGAGCAATTTGAGTCAAAAAAGATGATTAATTGGGGGAACCAAGTCATGGAGCACTGGGTGCCTGCCAGAGAATTGATGAAGGACTTGGATTAATACCTGTGAATCATAGCTGTATCTAATGCTTATAAAACCAAAAGCATAAAATATGCAAATATGACATGTTCCATGATTTCAATGATCCCTTTAAGCCAAAAAATGGGTATTAAGACCTGTTTAGGTAGGCTACACTCAGCATAGCTGGCTCTTAATGTAGCAGGTGTTACGTCCCTCTGTGAGTTAACTTCAGTGAAAACAGGATTTGGACCATACATGATGATACATACTAATTAACTATATTTTTTATTTTTTTTAATTTTCCCACTGTACAGCAAGGGGGTCAGGTTATCCTTACATGTATACATTACATTTACATTTTTTCCCCCACCCTTTCTTCTGTTGCAACATGAGTATCTAGACATAGTTCTCAATGCTACCCAGCAGGATCTCCTTGTAAATCTATTCTAAGTTGTGTCTGATAAGCCCAAGCTCCCGATCCCTCCCACTCCCTCCCCCACCCCCTCCCATCAGGCAGCCACAAGTCTCTTCTCCAAGTCCGTGATTTTCTATTCTGAGATGTTCATTTGTGTTGAATATTAGATTCCAGTTATAAGTAATATCATATGGTATTTGTCTGTCTTTCTGGCTCATTTCACTCAGTATGAGAGTCTCTAGTTCCATCCATGTTGCTGCAAATGGCATTATGTCATTCTTTTTTATGGCTGAGTAGTATTCCATTGTGTATATATACCACTTCTTCCTAATCCAATCATCTGTCGATGGACATTTGGGTTGTTTCCATGTCCTGGCTATTGTGACTAGTGCTGCAATGAACATGCGGGTGCCCGTGCCTCTTTTAAGTAGAGTTTTGTCCGGATAGATGCCCAAGAGTGGGATTGTGGGATCATATGGAAGTTCTATGTATAGATTTCTAAGGTATCTCCAAACTGTTCTCCATAGTGGCTGTACCAGTTTACATTCCCACCAACAGTGCAGGAGGGTTCCCTTTAATCCACACCCCCTCCAGCACTTGTTATTTGTGGACTTATGAATGATGGCCATTCTGACTGGGGTGAGGTGGTATCTCATGGTAGTTTTGATTTGCATTTCTCTTATAATCAGGGATGTTGAGCATTTTTTCATGTGTTTGTTGGCCAGCTGTATATCTTCTTTGGAGAAATGTCTATTCAGGCCTTTTGCCCATTTTTCCATTGATTGATTGGCTTTTTTGCTGTTGGATTGTATAAGTTGCTTATATATTCTAGAGATTAAGCACTTGTCGGTTGCATCATTTGAAACTATTTTCTCCCATTCTGTAAATTGTCTTTTTGTTTTCTTTTTGGTTTCCTTTGCTGTGCAAAAGCTTTTCAGTTTGATGAGGTCCCATGGGTTTATTTTTGCTCTAATTTCTATTGCTTTGGGAGACTGACCTGAGAAAATATTCATGATGTTGATGTCAGAGAGTGTTTTGCCTATGTTTTCTTCTAGGAGTCTGATGGTGTCCTGTCGTATATTTAAGTCTTTCAGCCATTTGGAGTTTATTTTTGTGCGTGGTGTGAGGGTGTGTTCTAGTTTCATTGCTTTGCATGCAGCTGTCCAGGTTTCCCAGCAATGCTTGCTGAATAGACTTTCTTTTTCCCATTTTATGTTCTTGCCTCCCTTGTCAAAGATTAATTGACCATAGGTGTCAGGGTTTATTTCCGGGTTCTCTATTCTGTTCCATTGGTCTGTCTGTCTGTTTTGATACCAGTACCACACTGTTTTGATGACTGTGGCTTTGTAGTATTTCTTGAAGTCTGGGAGAGTTATGCCTCCTGCTTGGTTTTTGTTTCTCAGGATTGCTTTGGCGATTCTGGGTCTTTTGTTGTTCCACATAAATGTTTGGATTGTTTGTTCTAGTTCTGTGAAAAATGTCATGGGTCATTTGATAGGGATTGCATTGAATATGTAGATTGCTTTGGGTAGTATGGCCATTTTTACAATATTGATTTTCCCAATCCAGGAACATGGAATCTCTTTCCATTTCTTTACATCTTCTTTGATTTCTTTGATTAAAGTTTTATAGTTCTCGGCATATAGGTCCTTTACCTCCTTGGTCAGGTGTATTCCGAGGTATTTGATTTTGGGAGGTGCAATTTTAAAAGGTATCATATTTTTGTATTCCTTTTCTAATATTTCATTGCTGGTATACAGAAATGCAACTGACTTCTGAATGTTCATCTTATAGCCTGCTACTTTGCTGAATTTATGAATCAGTTCAAGGAGTTTTGGGCTTGAGTCCTTAGGGTTTTCTATGTAGAGTATCATGTCATCTGCATACAGTGACAGTTTGATCTCTTCTCTTCCTATATGGATGCCTTTTATGTCTTTTGTTTGCCTAATTGCTGTGGCTCGGACTTCCAAAACTATGTTGAAGAGCAGTGGTGAGAGTGGGCATCCCTGTCTTGTTCCAGATTTGAGTGAGAAGGCTTTCAGTTTTTCCCCATTGAGGATTATATTTGCTGTGGGTTTATCATAAATGGCTTTGATCATATTCAGGAATGTTCCCTCTATACCCACTTTGGCGAGGGTCTTAATCATGAATGGATGTTGGACTTTGTCAAATGCTTTTTCTGCATCTATTGAGATGATCATATGATTTTTGACTTTTTTTTGGTTAATGTGGTATATGATGCTGATTGATTTGCGTATGTTGAACCATCCTTGTGAACCTGGGATGAACCCAACCTGGTCATGGTGTATAATTTTTTTTTCAATGTTGTTGTATTCGGTTGGCTAAGATTTTGTTGAGAATATTTGCATCTATAAACATCAATGATATTGGCCGATAATTTTCTTTTTTGGCAGTATCTCTGCCTGGTTTTGGAATGAGGGTGATGGTGGCATCATAGAATGTCTTTGGGAGTATTCCTTCTTCTTCAACCTTTGAAAAGAGTTTCAGGAGGATGGGCACCAATTCCTCTTTATATGTTTGATAGAATTCACCTGTGAAGCCATCTGGTCCTGGACTTTTATTTGTAGGGAGTGATTTTATGACCTCTTCAATTTCATTTCTAGTGATCGGTCTGTTCAGTTGGTCTGTTTCTACTTGATTCAGTTTTGGCAGGCTGTAAGATTCTAGAAAATTGTCCATTTCTTCCAGATTGTCAAACTTGTTGCCGTATAGTTGTTCATAGTATTCTCTTATGGTTTTTTGTATTTCTGCTGTATCCGTTGTGATTTCTCCTTTTTCATTTATAATTTTGGTTATTTGGGTTCTTTCTCTCCTCTTTTTAGTGAGTCTGGCCAGGGGTTTGTCAATTTTGTTCACCTTTTCAAAGAACCAGCTCTTGGTTTTATTAATTTTCTCTATTGTTTTTTGAGTCTCTATTTTATTGATTTCTTCTTTGATCTTTATAATTTCCTTCCTTCTGCTGACTTTAGGTCTTGTTTGTTCTTCTTTTTCTAATTCATTTAGGTGGAGGGTTAAGTTGTCCATTTGGGATCTTTCTTCTTTTTTGAGAAAGGCCTGTATTGCTATAAATTTCCCTCTGAGCACTGCTTTCGCAGCATCCCATAGGTTTTGAGCAGTTGTGTCTTCATTATCGTTTGTTTCAAGGTAGTTTTTAATATCCTTCTTGATTTCCTCATGGACCCATTGGTTTTTTCATAGCATGTTGTTGAGTCTCCATGCAGTAGGTTTTTTCTCTTTCCTTTTCCCATGGTTGATTTCTAATTTCATGGCATTGTGGTCAGAGAAGATACTTGAGATAATTTCTATGCTCCTAAATTTATTGAGGTTAGCTTTGTGTCCCAATATGTGGTCGATTCTTGAGAATGTTCCATGAGCATTTGAGAAGAATGTGTATTCTGCTTTTTTTGGATGTAGTGTCCTGAAGATATCAATTAAGTCTAACTCTTCTATTGTTTCCTTTAGGATCTCTGTTGCTTTATTGGTTTTCTGTCTAGAGGATCTGTCCATTGATGTGAGGGGGGTATTAAGGTCTCCTACTATGACTGTATTCTCATCAATATCTCCCTTTATGTCTGTTAATATTTGTTGTATGTATCTGGGTGCTCCTATATTTGGGGCATATATGTTGATGATAGTAACATCCTCTCCTTGGATGGATCCCTTAATCATTAAATCGTGTCCTTCTTTGTCTTTCTTTATGTCTTTTGTTTTAAAGTCTATTTTGTCTGATATGAGCGTTGCGACTCCTGCTTTTCTGTCATGTCTATTGGCGTGAAATATTTTTCCCCACCCCTTCATGTTCAATCTATATGTATCCTTTGTCCTAAGGTGAGTTTCTTGTAGGCAGCATATTGAAGGTTTTTGCCTTTTTATCCACTCAGCCACTCTGTGTCTTTTGATTGGGGCATTCAGTCCATTGACATTTAAGGTGATAATTGATAGATGATCATTTATTGCCATTTGAACCTCGTGTTCCAGTTGATTCTATGGTTCTCCATTCTTCCTTTCCTTTTTTTTTTGGTTGGATGGTCTCCTGTTATTATCTACTTGAGTGTAGTTTTTTTTTTTTTTTTTTGCAAATGCAATATTTGGTTTTGGCTTGTGGTTGCCCTGTTTTTTAAGTATGCTAACCCCTTCCCACAATTGTGTATTTTAGCCTGATGGTCCTGTAAGTTCAAACACTTCATTACTATATTAAAATTAAGAAGAGAAACATACAAACAAAAAGGGTTATTTACCTCCTAACATCCCTTGCCCATATTTTATGGTTTTGATGACTCTTTTTTATTTTTTTCTTTTTAATTTTATTTTGTTTGAGGCCTGTTCATGATTAAATCTGTATGCTGGCTTATTTGAGTGACTGCTCTCTGATTGCGGTTTCCTCAGTCCTAGTTCTTCCTCTTCTTCTTCTTCTTTTTTTTTTCTTTTCTTTTTTCTTCCCTTTCCTTCCTTTCTTTTTGGTTTAGAGAAGCCCTTTCAATATTTCCTTTAACCTGGGTTTTGTGTTGCTGTATTCTTTAAGTTTTTGTTTGTTGGAAAAAATGTTTATTTCCCCTTCTATTTTAAATGATATTCTTGCTGGATAGAGTATTCTAGGTTGCATATTTTTTCCTTTGAGCACTTTAAATATCTCTTGCCATTCCCTCCTGGCCTGTAGTGTTTCTGTAGAGAAGTCAGCTGATATTCTTATGGGGGTTCCCTTGTAGGTAACATTCTGTTTTTCTCTTGCTGCCTTTAGGATCCTCTCTTTATCACTAACTTTTGCCATTTTTATTATGATGTGTCTTGCTGTGGGTCTGTTTGGGTTCAGTTTGTTTGGGGCCCTCTGTGCTTCTTGTATCTTGAACCCTGTATCCTTTAGATTTGGGAAGTTTCCAGCGATAATTTCTTCAAATATATTTTCCATCCCCTTATCTTTTTCTACTCCTTCTGGAGTTCCTATTATGCGTAGATTGGCCCGCTTTATATTATCCCATAGGTCTCTTATATTGCTTTCCAGTTTTTGGATTCGGTTTTCTGTCTGTTGACCGGATTGAGTGATTTCCATTATTCTATCTTCCATATCACTGATTCGTTCTTCTGCATTATTCATTCTGGTTTTTACTGCCCTTAGTTCAGTTTGCATCTCTGCAAATGAATGTTCTAGTTTTTCTTGGCTCCTCCTTATATTTTCTAGTTCCTTTCTGAGGGTATCTGCATTACTGTTCATATCTTCTCTTAATTCCTTCAGTATTTTCACTATTTCTCTTTTGAACTCCAGGTCTGTCAGACTGCAGAGATCTGTTTCATTGTAGACTGCTTTAGGTGAGTTCTCCTGTTGGTTTGACTGGGGGTGGTTTCTCTGCTTCTTCATCTTGCTTGTTGTTTTCTTTCTCCTGAGGGAGTTGTACTCTCTGTGATTGGGCAGTGTTTGCCTTGTCACTGCCATGGAATATTTCCTGAGGGCTGGCGTTGTTGGTCAATCTTTTTTGAGGCAGTGTGGCTTTTCTGGAGTGTTGATGGGGCTAACAGTGTTTCTTTGAAGCAAAGGAGGGCTCCCTGAGGGCAGACAGGACTGGGAGGTCCACACCACGATGGTAGCAGATTTCACTTGGTCATGCAGAGCTTGCTCTGGTGTTTTTAGGCTGTGGGGTTCTTGCAGGGGGTTGGCGGTGTTGGGCAGCTGTTCCTCAGGAATGCAGCACCCCCTGGGGGCTGGAGCAGCTATCTGGGTCACTGAGAACCTAAGAGGCTCTTACCTAGGGCAGCCCAACTCAGAAGGACAGCCTGAGAATGTAGGTGGATCTTTTCACAGTCTGGCCGAGCTTGTTGCAGCTTTTCTGGGCTGCAGGGGCTCTTTCAGGGGGCTGGTGGTGCTGAGCAGCTATTCCGTGGGAGCGGGGCACCCCCTGGGGGCTTGGGCAGGTAGCAGGGCCGCTGGAAACCCAAGAGGCTCCTCCCCAGGGCAGCCCGATTCAGAAAGACCGTCTGAGATCTTTTCCCGACTCGGCCAGGCTTGTTGCAGCTTTTCTGGGCTGCAGGGGGTCCTGCCTGGAGCTGGCAGTCCTATGCAGCTGATCCACTAGGGCACCCCCTGAGGGCTTGGGTGGGTAGCAGGGCCATTGAAAACTGAAGAGGCTCCTCCCCGGGGCAGCCTGACTCAGAAAAACCGTCTGAGAATTAGGCCGATCTATTCACGGCCTGGCTAGGCTTGTTCTAGCTTTTCTGGGCTGCAGGCCTTTTCTCGGGGGCTGGTGGTGTTTGGTGCTGCTCTGCGGAAGTGTAGCCCCTCCAGAGGGCAAGCAGGCCTGTGCAGGGACAGCCCCTGCGGTGGTAGGCTTCAGGCAATTGTTGAGGCCAGCCCTCCTGGATGGCAGGCAGCCCCAGGTCCGATGAGGGCATAGGGGGTGGCGGGGGTTGGGGGAGGGGATCCACTGGGAAGCACAGCTTTCCGCTAGCTAGCGGGCCTGTAAGCTTGCTGTGGCGTGGGGGGTATTCTATGGGGACCCACCCCTTCTTCTCTCCCCTCCCCAGCACGGGCGCAGACCAGGCTCTTCTCCCAGGTTCCCTCTGATGCGGCTTTCCACCTCCCCGCCCCTAGAGTATTGCTCCCTTCCTCTAGGACAGCTTTGTTTTCTAGTCTCCCAGGCAGTCTCTGCCCTGTCAAATGGTTTCTAGACCTCCCAAGCAGCTTCCGCTCCGCCCCGCCCCCCCCAGCGGGTTCTCAGGGTCTAACCTCTGGAGCCGAGATCTCGGTGCCCAGCCCCCACCCAGGCGTCCCCTGGCCCTTTCTCGGGGACTAACCTTCGGAGGCGAGGTCTTGGTGCCCAGCCCCCACCCAGGCGTCTCAATTTTTGGTGACTGTGCCCGTAGTTCAGATGGTCCGTTCGGTTCTTGATGGGCTTTTCCATACTCCAACTTACTGCTACACTCTTCTCTGCATCTGGAGATTCCTCTGGTTTGTTTGCTCTTTCCCCCGGTAGGTGACTTTCCAGGGTGCGGGATCCCTTTCTCCTCCGCAGTTCCCTTTCGGGAGTGCCCGTCCCGCTTGGATTCACCTTTTCTCACTCTCCTCTTTTCTCCCTTTCTGCCCAGTAATGTCACGAACTTCTTGCCGTTATTGGAGTTTAGGTTCCTCCGCCAGCGATTGGTTGCTGCTCTGTGCGAGTCATTTATTCTGTAGATGTGCTTTTTTTTTTGTGTTTGTGGGAGAGGGCGAGCGTGTCCCCCTACTCCTCCGCCATCTTGTCCTCCTCTCACCTAATTAACTATTTTTTCATGAGATAAACTTTAAGAATCTTATTGAGACTACTCTTATCCAATATCAGAATGGAGTGAACATAATTAAAAATTCAGAAAATTGTTGAGTTATTTGGCAGGTGACATCCTTGTTTTACAACTGTGGAGATTAGGCCAAATTTCATTTTGTTCTCCACTAGCAGTCCCATGTAACATAACCAAGCTAAAAATGGTGTCAGCACTTCTCAATTCCCCCAAATGAATTACACTCTTCACGTACTATATAAATTAACTGTAATCCAAATGCCAGCCTAGCCTAGAGAAGTTTACCTCTCAATTTCATGTCTTATAGAAAGTTCAATGTCATTTTCTAAATTTCTGCATATTCTCAGAGAGGTCATGCTCATGATTACTTCTGGCTTTACTCTCTAGTTCATTTTGAATTAGTGCATTGTATAACATGTTTTACTAGCCAGTGTATTCTGAAGAGTATCACTTATTCACTTACAATTTACCAGATATTTTTGAGGGTCAGTTATTTGTTAGGCCATGTTATATGCCAGGCACTAGGCTGGTTTTAGGGAAAATAATTGGCTGGTGTGGAGAGGAGACATTTGTTAAATAATGATACAAATAACTAAAAAATTATGAATGATAAATACTGCAGTGGAGAAGAGAATGTTTACAAAAACTATTTTATCTAGTCTAGAAGGTTAGAGACAGCTTTCTTGAAAAAAAAAAGACCATTAATATGTGATCCAAAGAGCTGTAGGAGCTCACTAAGCTAAAAAAGGGGACACAAAAATTCCATATTTCATTTAATGACTTAATCACTTGAGCCCCAATGTATTCAGTTCCATGAGAGAGTTTTGGATATGATACTGATAAAGGAAAACAGAAAATGTACAATTCATCAGGTGGAAGGATTTACCTTACATAGGAGGAGAGGCAGCCGTCTCTTTTCTCAGAAGGAAAAGAGGATATCCCAAAGTTAGAGGTTCCTTGATTTGGTGTGTTAGGTGGGCTGGGAAGGTAAGGGAGTTATCATCTGATGCAAATGAAGAGTTTCATATTGTAGGAAGGAAATCACAAAGGAAGGTCATTGTGGCTGAAGTACATAAATCAGGAGGAATTGTGGTATGAAATGACATTGGAAAAATAGCAATGTCATGTAAGAAATTGTAGGTCATGTTATAGATGGTGGTCATTGTCCAAACAATAATGAAAAGCCAGTGATATAATGGAGATATGGGCTAAATAACTTTGCATTTAAAATCAGCAACTTGATTATGACAATTTGGAGTATGAATGAGGGGAGAAGCCAAGAATTAAAGTAGGCTACTGTGGTAGTCCACTTGAATGTTGGAGATAGCTTTCTTGGGCTAGGGTGGTAACAGTAGATGTAGAATGACAAGGGAAACCTGACATATATGTGGGAGATAAGATCGATAGCTTTGTGATTATTTGGACATGAGGGTTGAAGTTTAAGGAAGAGTCATGGATTACTCCTAAATTTCTTCCTTATATAAGTAGTTGGATGATGTGGATGATGATGCCATTCACTCTTGAATAAGAGGACAAAGTAGGGAGATCATAAATTTTATTTTTGATATGGATTTGAAGCATATAGAAACAAATGTTAAATAGGCATTTGGAATTATGTTCCAAAGTTCCAAGGAGAGCTTCATTTGTAGAAATAAAATTTTGAGTTTCTAGGTTATGGTGCTAATTGAAATCCTGAATGACAGTAAGATCACTAAGAGAACACAGAGTAAGAACAAAAGCGAAGTTTTAGTTTGGAGGAACTTCAACACTGGATGTTCTGGGAACAGAAGAGTATGAAACTGCAAATAAGGCAGTCAGACTGTCAGTGAGAAGTTAGAGCAGAGGGGAAAAAAAACCCAAAACAAAAAACAAACAAAAAACAACAAAAAAACAAAAGAAGGTAATGACTTCCAAGTTAAAGGATTAAAGTTTTGAAAGAACACAAGAACCAAGCAGTCAACAATGTCAAGAGCTGTGAAAATCTTGAAAAATGTAAGAATTTAAAATTTTCCATTGGATTTAGTGAGATTACAGTACTGGAAAAAGTCCATATTAGAGGGTTTTTAAAAGTTAGGTGGGGATTAGGGAAATAAGGACAATTGTGCCAACTACTCTTTCAAGAAGCTAAGTGGTGAAACAGAGAAGAGAGGGCAGTAGATATAGTGGAATGTGGAGCAGAAGAAGGTTTTTTTGTTTGTTTGTCTTGTTTTTAATGATCATGATTTAAGCACTGATGTAAAAGATTCGTTTCCAGAGTTTTGAGAAAAGAATGATAAAGGATAACAAACAGTGTATAGTTTCATGAGGCAGAAATTTCCACCTTATACAGGAGGAGAAGCACTTATCCCTCTCTTTTAACAGAAGGGAAGAAACATACTCCAAATTTAGAGGGGGAAGGATAAATTGGGAAGTTGGGATTGGCATATACACACTACTGTATATAAAATCAATAAGTAACAAGGACCTGCCGTATAGTACAGGGAAATCTACTCAATACTCTGTGGTACCCTATATGCCTATATGGGAAAAGAATCTGAAAAAGAATGGATATGTGCATAAATGATCCACTTTGCTGTACACCTGAAGCTAACACGACATTGGAGGTCAGCTATACTCCAATAAAATTAAAAACAAAAACAAAATTAGAGGTTCCTTGGTTAATACGTTAGGTGGTAGGAAGATAAAGGAGTTACCATCTGATGTTTTCTCTTTTCATCTAAAATTCCTGGTTATCATATAAGTGGAGAGGATGAGGTGAAGGCTGGATGCTTTGAATAGATAAGGTTTGAAATAGCTGTTGCAATGAGTCTGTGGGTACTACTGAGACCCCCTCTGAGGTTTGAGATTTTTAAATTTATAACTGGACTAATATGTCCTATTAACCAGACCTTCTCTGGTGTTGTTTAACTATTGGAATAGAGAAAACAGATGGATGAGCTATCAATAGTTGGGTTTAATTACACGCCACACACATAAGATTTGGCCCAGATAAAATTCAACTTCCTGACTTAATTCCTCCTACTCTTCCACAAACATCTTCAAAAGCCCATGCATAAAAGGCCTTTGAATTGTGCATCAGTTTTATTAATTTTTGAGGACAATAGGGAGTATGCATTGTAGAAATACAGTCAATTAAAGACTGATTAGACATTTTTCATAAAATGTCTTCTTCTACCATGGTATTCTGTCAATTGGCTCTTCCCTCTTTCCCTTCTCTACCTTCCTTCTCTTTTCCTCTAATTATGGTTCCTTTCTAATACAGAGCCACTGAGCCATCCCTTTTACTTCACTGCTTCCTCTAAATTCAGCCCTCGGAACGTCACCTTCTCCCAGAAGTAGCTCGTCAAAAGACAGTCCTTTCCCTAAAATAAATTCAGGTACCAGCATTTAAATGAATAATTTTTTTCACCCATGACATATTTATTTAACTCTTTCCTATATGCAACAATCAGCTCTAAAGATGTCTTTATTGTTTTCAAAGACAGAAGAAGCATGTTTGTCCTCTCTGCTGTCATCAACCACTGAAACTGTGACCCTGGGAAAGACACTTCATTCTTCTAGATAAGGGATAGGCAAACTACAGACTTGAGGACAAATCTTACCTATTTCATGTTTTTGTGAATAAAAGTTTTATTGGAACATACCTGCACTCTTTGTTTGCTTACTATTTGTGGTTGGTTTTGTGCTACAACAGTATAGCTGAGTAGTTATGACGCAGATTGTCTAGTGTATAAAATAAAAAGTTTACTATTGGCCTCTTTAAAGAAAAATTTTGCCAATCCTCATTTTAGATCCCAGTTTATCCTTCTGTAAAATGCTCTGTATATCCTTCAGTAATATGCTCTCTCATTATCTTTTCAGTATTAATGTTAGAAGATGTTAAATCTATAACTACTAGGTCTTTGCATAAAACTAACTTCATCTGACAGGATTTATTTAACTACTATTGAAAAGCAGCAATTCTGGGCCTCATCATCCTCTATACTTTTAATCTGTTTTATTTTTATTAATATATTATTCTGGCATGATATGATATATGGTATATACATATTATAAGTTTCATGAAGAAATGTGTTTTGTTCACTAGTGTACCTCAGTGGCATATAATAGATGCTCAATAAATATGTGTTAAATAAGAGAATAAATGAATGACTGCAACACTTCTCATTGGAATTTCTTTCCAGTCTCATACATAGAGACAGAAAACACTTGGAAATAAATGGAAGTGAGTACTTACTATTGAAGCTTTTGTAAATTTTTCAGGGCTTCTTGGAGATTGTTATGGATCAAGTATATCATTCCAAAATTCATATGCTGAAGCTCTAATCTCCAATGTGCCTGTATTTGGAGAGAGGACTTTTGAGGAGGTGATAAAGGCTAAATGAGGACATGAGTGTGGGGCCCTAATCTGAAAGGGTAAGTTCTATTATAAGAAGAGAGGGAGACACACACTATTTCTCTCCCTGCTAGAGAGAGGAAACAGTGAGAAGGCAGCTGTCTACAAGCCACGAAGGGAGTTTTCACCAGGAACCAAATGGATTGGTACCATGAATCTGGACTTCCCAGGCTTCAGAATTGTGAGAAAATTTATTTCTGTTGTTTAGCAACTCAGTCTGTGGTATTTTGTTATGGCACCTCGACCTGGCTAACACAGGGGTGTTTGCAAATAATCCCTGGACATATGCCTTGATTACCTCTTCATACTCTTTTCTTCTGTGAGGACAACAACATTCAGGCATGTTCTACTGGATTAATAAGCAGTGGGCTGTATGCATTTGAAAATGATTTGTAAACACTAAAAATATGTCAAGGTTAAGTGAATCAAAAGTAATAATTACCTCTTTATGCTTAGAAATTAAGTACAGGGCTCCACATGATGTTAGAGGACATTCCCTCTTCATAAGTGTATTACCCACAGTTCTATATAAAATGGTGGCTAAGTATGTGAACAATGGAGTCAGAATGCTTGGTTTAGCCCCAGTTAACTTCTATTTAACTTGTGGTGTCATCATGGATTAATCACTTACCCTTATTTTTCTCCTTTGTAAATTAAAGAAAATAGTAAAAATAATTACCTATACCAGTTAGAATGGACAAGGCTATGCTGCAGTAACAACCCTCAAAATCTCAATAGCTTTATACAAAGTTTATCTCTCACTCCCTTTACATTTCCACTGTAAGGCAGCTAGGAACTCTGACCAAGTGGTTATCACTTTAAGATGTAGTCTAAAAGAGTATCACTCTTTGGAACATTATTAATTGTAATGGCAGAGGATAGATCCTGATGAATTGCATATTGGCTTTTAAAGCTTCCACACAGAAATGGCAAGCATCACTTCTGCTTACATTTCATTGACTAAAAGCAAGACATAGGATCATCCTAACTCCAAGGAGAGAAGGGAAATCCTACCACAGCCCAGAAGAATAAGAAATATTTGTGATGGTTCTAATGAATATCATATTATCTCATAGGGTTTTGTCAAAAATCAATTAAGAAAAAGCATTCAAAGCATGAGATGAAGTTCCTGATACAAAAGCAAGAGAAGTGTACTAAATTCTAGCTATTGTTATTATCCAATACTGAATTATGCAGAAAATGCTCTTACTGGGAAAAATACTTACCATTTTTAGCCTTTCAAGGAAACTTTGACCACAGCAAATATAAGAGAGTACAGACAGGGTTAACAGAAAAATCTCCTTTCTTTTTCTAACTACCTTTACAATTCCCCAGAGGAGAACTCAATCACCTGGCTGCAACAAATATTTTCATTGTCCTCCCTTCAAACTGATTTTTTGGAGAACACAATATAAAAGGAATACAATGGAGAGGCATTATTCTGTAATTTGATTTTGATAAGATGTCTTACCTTTTTCCCCTTAAGTACATAATTTTGTTTGTTTTTAGATACATGGTTTACTGCTTCTATATTGGGCTAATATTAATATGTATATGAAAGACCCTTAATCCCATATCTTCTATACATTAACATTATTTCAAACCTTGGCTTGCTCATAAGTTTTATTCCTGTCAGTTTTCTGAAGCACCAAGTAGCAAGTAAAATATAAAATAGTGATGTGACCATTATTTTTAAAGAAAAAAAATTAAATTAGTGGACTGCATATTGACACAAGAATTAAGCCAATTTGGTCCCAGCTCTTGATTTACCTAACTAGTTATGCTATTTTGATCAAGTAACTTAATCTCTTATAAACTAAGATTATTTATCTGAAGAATTAAAGGAGTTAATTTAAACTTACTTCCACTGTATCATCTGAGATAACTGGAGATAATCTTTAAACTCTTCTCAAACTTCAAATATTAGTTAATGATGCTAAATTCTTGGCCCATAGTTATATCAGCACACAATATGTAGAAATTAAATCAGATTCCTCAATGTTATTTCAAGCCAATTTTCTAGAAGCTCAGTTGATTGGAATGAATTTAATTGCCCAATTGTTTGACTTTTCTTATTCAAGTGAAACCAAATTTCACAATCCTGTGCAATTCATTCATCAATAATTATTAGCAACATAATTTGAAATATATTCAGCCTGCAATTAAAAAAGAAAATGCTCTGTAACAAAGTCAAAGAATGGGAATGATTCATCCAAACTATTGAAGCTTGATTGTTTGTTTGAGGCATCCTCATTAGAAATCTAATGATTATAGATTCCACTGACATCCATTTAATTTCTCAAATCTCTATTTAGCATATTATTTTTCAAAATTGAAATTTTTGGTCAGGAACTTATGCAGCTGAATTTTAAGTTAAAAAAGAACCAATTCCAATAATTTTCTTAAAATCTCTTTTTAGCATTTAAATTATTTTTTATGTTTAATAGGATGACTGACATTTGTAATAAATCACTTTTAATTCATGATAATTTTTCCCTATTAATGAACCCAAGGATTTACACACAGAAAGAATAGTTTATCACAATAAAGCACTTCAAGAAGTTTTCTCCCACAATGCCAGTTGTCATGAATTTATCTGTTGGAATAACAAAATGGTACATGAGACAAGGATTCGCCAAACCCAATTAATTTAGTTTGGGTAGCAGATACTCTTGATTATCTACTCTAATAGCCACCCAAACCCTTCATCCCTTTCTCTTTTCTCACTATAAAGGATAAAAATACCAGAGAACCAGTTTACCAACCGTCATGAAGCTAGAAGTGACCATACAATCATCAAGAATTGAGTTGCAAAGGATTATATGGCAGTGTCCTTCTAGGGAAATCTCACTTTTCTGGTAAAAGGGACACGTGTGGCAGTATGAGCTATTTTCCATCTTCTTATATTGATCACAGACTTCATGATGGAGGTATGGAAACTCCATTGACATCATGATGTCAAAGTATGCAGACCAAGGGCCAACACACCCGAGATTATGGAACACAAAAAGAAAGAATCTGTGTCCTTAATGACAATAAGGGGCAGCTGCACCAACAACACCTACCTACCATTATCACCTCTGAAAAACTTGCGTGAAATTTCCGTTTCTTTTTTCAGCCAAAAGGATCTCTTGCCAATACAGTTGGCATGTTAGTGTGTTTTGATTTCCATGCTTAAAAAATTATGACCTATGACTCATTAAATGTATCATTCTTCCTATTGTAATTTAGTTTAAAATGTTTGTATAATCATTGGAACAAAAGGTCCTCTGAGACTACTAGATCTTTTTACCCTCACATAGAAGCTAAAAAGTCCCTCAGATATTATTTTTTTCACTCTAAGTTTAAAAGGAAAAATATTCTACACCTTTATCATTAACCTCTTCCAATGACTTTTGGGAAGATTAAGAATATGGAAGAGGATGTAGAGAATAGCCTGGAAAAACAGTTCGCTTCTGACAGTTGCTCTAAATCATAAGAGAATGTATAAAGTCAGGCAGTGTGAATTTAATAGCATCTCTGGGCATCCTGGGAATCTCCCACAGTGCCTCAATATGGCAAGCAGTTTGTTGCTAGTGACCGTTATGCTTCCACTTATTTTAACTCTGGACATACCCTTTATTTTTTTTTCTCTAAAGTTGTTTCCATGACTCTGTATGAGATATATTCTATTTTGGGTTATTAGAGCAATAAAATTTGATGTGTGAGATATGAAAAAATCACAATAAATAAAAGAAGAAAGTAAAAGAGTAACACTCAATGTTATATCAGCCATATTTAACATTCACAGATAATCTAGTCAGATATGCATATATGGGATATGATCAATTGTATGGAGAAGCAGAATCTTCTGCTTCCAAATACATGGATGAAAAAAACCTATAGGAGAAGCTTGAATTATCCTGATTTAACTTCTAGGATCTTCTTTAATTTTATCCCCCTTCAGAATCAATAGGTCAATCTGATAATGAAATATGGGACTATATTGAAAAGAGTAATTTGGGTTGTGGATAAGGTGGCAACTCTCCAAAAAGTAGACAGTCAGGTCCCTAGTTACATTTTTTTGGTCTTTTTAGGGCTGCACCAATGGCATACGTAGGTTCCCAGGCTAGGGACTGAATCAGAGCCTTAGCTGCTGGCCTACACCACAACCACAGCAATGCAGGATCTGAGCCATGTCTGTGACCTACACCACAGCTCATAGCAACACTGGATCATTAACCCACTGAGAGAGGCCAGAGATAGAACCTGCATCCTCATGGATACTAGCCAGGTTTGTTTCCACTGAGCCAAGATGGGGAACTCCCCTAGTTACATTTTGTAAATGTGGAAAAGAATCATATATGTGTTTTCACATTTCACTGATGTAGTAGATTTTAAAAGAGCATAAATTATGGTTTTTTTTTTTGATAAATTTCTTCCCCAAATTTGTTATTTTGTGGAACAGTCCTACTTAAGCCATCAAGGAAATAATATTTTAATATTTTCCCTCAGAGTCAGCAATAGTGATTTTGTCCTATATTCTTTTTTTTCTTTACCAAGACCTGCAGCAATGAAGAAAAGAGATTTATGTAATCTGAATATTCTATGCAAAGATAAGTTGATATGAAGAGAAAAACACATCAGATATACAGATGGGAGTGGATGAGGCTTAAGATTTCCCCTCCTCCTAGGAGTTCATCAGGTGTCATACTCCTTGAGTAAAGAGTAAAGAAAATAAAGTGGGAGAATTAAAGGAAATATGAATTTATTTAGCTGATAAAAGATAAGGTTTTGTTCACCCTAGACAGCAATGTGAAAGAAGGGATGCTGTACGTGAGTTTGAGAAGAAGGTGTATTCTGCTGCCAGTGAATGAAATTTTCTATAGATGTAAATTAAATACAGTTGATTGACAGTGCTACTTTGTTCAACTATGTCCTTACAGATCTTCTGCTTGCCAGATCTGTACATTACTGATGAAGGGGTGTTGAAGCCTCCAGCTCTAATAAAGGATTCATCTATTTCTCCTTGCAGTTCAACCAGTCTTTGCCTTATGTATATTGATGTTATTTTGCTAGGTGAATGCAGATTAAAGGTTGTTATGTCCTCTTGGAGAAATGACCGCATTGTCACCAAGTAATGGCCCTCTTTATCCCTGATAATTTTCCTTGCATTGGAGTTTGAAATTAATAAAGCTACTCAAGCTTTCTTTTGGTTATTGTTAGCATGGTGTATCTTCCTTCATCCTTTTACCTCTAATCTAAATATGTCTTTATATTTAAAGTGGGTTTCCTATAGACAAGATATATAGTTGGGTCTTGTTTTTTGAAAATCCACTTTAAAAATCTCTTTTAATTGGTGTATTTAGACCACTGATATTTAAAATGATATAGTTGGATTAATAATCTACCGTACTTTTTCCCCTGTTTTCTATTTCTTGTCCTTGTTCTTTGTTCTTATCTTTGTCTTTCACTTTTTTCCTGACTTTTGTGTTTTACTGAGCATTTTATATGATTCCATTTTATCTCCTTTCTTAACATATCCACCAACTTTTTTACTTATTTTGTGGTTACTCTAGAGTTTGCAATAAACTTTTACAACTAATCTAAGTACACTTTCAGATTACACTATACCATTTCATGGTGCAACCACATTACAATAACAAAGTATACCTAATTCCTCCCTCCTGTCTCTTTTATCATTGCCGCCATTCATTTTAATTACCCATAAAGTATAATCAATGAATATATTGTTGCTGTTATAATTTTGGACAAGCTATTGTCTATTAGATCAATGAAGAATAAGAAAAAGAAAAAAAATTAACTTCATTGATTCCTTCTCTAATGCTTTTCCTTTCTTTATGTAAATCCAAGCTAGGGCCTGAATAATTTCTCTTTTCTCTGAAGAAGTTTTTAAAACATTTCCTGCAAGGCAGGTTCACTGGCAACATTTTCTCCAATTTTCATTTGTCTGAGAAAGTCTTTACTTCTTCACTTTTGAAAAATAATTTCATAGGGTATACAATTCTAGGTTGGTGGGTTTTTTTTTGTATCAACACAATAAATACTTCAGTCCACTTTTTTCTTTCTTGCATGGTTTCTGAAGAGAAGTCATATGTAATTCTTATCTTCATTCCTCTATAGGTAAAAATTTTTTTTTGTCCTAAATCTGTCTTCTTTCAGAATTTTTTAAATCTTTTTTTGGTATTTGAATATGATACGTCTAGGTGCTGAATTTTTGTGGAACTTCCATTCATGATTGTTTGAAATATTTCTTCTGTTCCTTTTCTCTCCTTCAAGTATTCCCATTATGGGTATATTACACCTTATAATTGTTCTACATTTCTTTAATTATTGTGTTCCATATTTTCAACGTTTTTTTTTCCTCTTTTTCAGCTTTGGAAATTTCTATTCACATATCTTCAATCTCACTGATTCTTTTCTTAGCTGTGCTCATGCTACAAATGAGCCCATCAAAGGTATTTCTTCATTTTTGTTAGCATTTTTTATTTCTATCATATGCTAAGCACTCTAATGGAAGTACAGTAGTCCTCCTCTTATCTTTGGGGGATACATTTCAAGACTCCCAGTGGATGCCTGAAACAGCAGAGTGTACCACACTCTATATATACTATGTTTTTTCTGTAATACATACCTATTATAAAGTTTAATTTATAAATTAGGCAAGGTAAGGGATTAATAGCAATAATAGAATAATTATACTATTATAAAAGTTATGTGAATGTACTCTTTCTCAAAATATCTTATTGTATGCATTTAGTGCCTTTTCCATATTAACTAAGCACTTATCACACATTGTGACTGTAACTTTTGAAGTGTGAGGTCCAACGGCAAAACTAGCATGAATTTCTTTTTCCTTCTTCACAATATCATGGATAGGAGATTTGTCCTTACTGTAGATTCTAGTAACTTCAGCATATGAATTTTTCTTTCCTAATTGAGAACTTCCACCTTTTCACTTACAGGAAGACTTTATGGTTTATCTCTGGTGTATCTGAATTGCCAGAATCATTATTCTTCTTTAGGGCTGTTAAGTAAGTGTCACTTGAACAGAGACACTTAAATGTGCCGACAGTTGATCTGTTAACCTGGATGGCTACTAAATGCCTATAGGTAGGATACACTGGACAAAGGCATGGCTCATGTCTTGATGGGATGGAGTGGGATGGCACAAGACTTCACCATACTGCTCAGAATATCATTCAATTTAAAACTTATGAATTGTTTATTTCTGGATCTTCCCATTTATTATTTTAAGACCATGGTTGACTGTGGGTAATGAAAGTGCATAAAGTAAAACGCTGGCTAATGGGGTGGGTATACTATAGTAGGCAACATGCAAGAATAGTTGAGTAATGTATGAAGAGAGATGAAAATTCTAAGAATCAAAAAGTAATGTTAGAAATAGTTTCATATGGTAGCATTTTAAATTCTTTAAAAACTAATATGTATTCAAAAGAATGTAAGTTAATACAATTTTTCCAGTATGATAAAAAAAATTCTAAATTTTACAGCAATAATTTGGGCTCTAGCATATGATTACTTGAGCTAGAAGATAGAAATCAGAAAATATTCCAAGACATAAAAGACAAATATAATCTTTCCTGTATATAGGAAATACAATGACATCTTTGTCCTATTATAGATAACCACATGCTTTATATTTCCTAAATCAAGAGATGTACTTTAGATTCAGTACAAGGCCAAGGAGTATAATTCAAAGCATGTGTGCCATTTGAGTTTACAATATTGGAATGCAAATCAGGTATTCAATAGTCAATGAATTTTTAATGTTGTAGTCCACAGTAATGGCTATGTCACATATTGGTGCCAAGAGTCTACAATATTCAAACTGAAAACTTCCATTTAATTATCTAAACAATTAGTACCACTAGTGTTCAGTGTACTTATTGATGATGATTCTCTGCTTCCCTCACCTTCAACTTCATGATTCATCCTCTGGCCCCAGATATTGCCTTCATTTATCCCTATGTTCATCACATAGAAGTTAGATTTATTATTTTTCAATTATAGGCATACCTCTGATTAACTGTGAGTTCATTTCCAGATCACACATTAAAGCAAGTCACACAAATTTTTTGGTTCCCCAGTGCATATGAAGGTACATTTACACTATACTGTAGTTTTTTAGTATGGATGTATCTAAAAAATGAAAAAAATCTTAATTTAAAAATCATTTGTTGCTAAAAAATGCCAGTCATCCTCTGAGTCCTTAATGAGTCGTAATCTTTGCTGCTGGAAGGTTTAAAATATTGTGAGAATTACCAAATTGTGATATAGAGACACAAAATGAGAAACTGCTGTGGAAAAAAATGGTGCCAAAGGGTTGCCACAAACATTTAATTTGTGAAAAAAAAAAAAAACAGTATCTACAAAGTACCAAAAAGTAAGCACAATAAAATAAGGGGTATGCCTGTATTTCATTAAATGGGAAACTTTAATATGGTGATACTAAATAGCATTTGTTTTTCAATGACTTTGAAATTTTAAATTTTGTTTTCTTAAGTTACAAGTTATGGCTGACTGAACTAGGGTCCATTTCTAGGTTTCTACAGATTTATCTTTTATATTTGTGCATTTTATCAATAAAGAAATGTTGGACCTAGTGAAGATGAGCACTTTGTAGTCCATGGAGTGAATGAAGGTGCTGATGTAGATGTTCTATTTTATTCTAATTGAAATTATTCTTAAAATAAATAGAGGTATTTCAGAATAAAGGACAGATGGACAGAAATAGAAGATATTGTAGCAAGAAAAAAATTAAAAAGATTAATCCAGGAAGTTCAATAGTCCAGTAATGAGTTTCAGATATTGATAATTAATGTAATGAATAGAGGAAATAAGTGGAGAAATAATAAGAGAAAATTTTCCCTAATCTCAATACATATTCTCTACTCAAAGTATCCTCCAGTTGCAGAAAGGAGTAATGCAAATAACTTACACTCAGACTTGTTCTTGTGATATGTTTAAACCATCATGAAAAATAAAAGTCTAAATGTTTACAGACACAGAACAAAGAAGAGTCATACAGTGTGTGTGTGAGAGAGAGGGAGGGAGACAAAGACAAGGAGATAGAGTTTATATTCAGATGAGTTATAAAGGAATCAGGTTTTACATATGCATTACTGCAAGCTAGAACATTATGCAATTATGCAACAGGCCTTCAATATTGTGAAAGATAAACTTACAATTTTATATCTAGACCAATTATCCATCAAACAGTCAACTAATAAACTTGTAAGAACTCAGAAATTTTGATAACTCAGCACCCTAAATGGAAAAAGGAACTGTAATTTTTAGGAATAAGGAAGGCTATAACCCTTGACCAATTCCAACACTGTAAACAAACAAAATGCTGACTAAAATAAACAACCCCCCCCACAAAACCTTTTAAAATGCATTTATGAGCTGGAAAGAAAAGAAATGCTCCCTAGTTTTTAGGAATTAAATGAAAGATAGAACTTGAAGAGGTAAGTAGGGCATTTATCCTTGGACTATTTGACAAATCCATGTGATTTGGGGTACAACTTATAGCCTCTTGGTGAGCAGGAAAGAGGATGTAAATGGAGAGGCTGTCTCTTAAGAATTAAAAGTTACAAGACATCCCTCACATTGCCTAAACTCATAGTGGTAGATCAAAAAAAAAAAAATCTCAAGCTCATATTTATTTTAAAGTGATGTTCTGTAGGTGGGTCTCCTAGCAGAAGCAAATACAATTCACTTCTAGTGTACTGAAACTTCAACACATGCCTCAAAGTTCTAAAGAATACTAACTCAGAGTAGAAGATAAACATAAAAAACCCACAAAGAAGAAACCATGAGCAATGGCTAGAAGAAACAACAAATAGTACAATAAGAATGACACTAACTTCAGATACTGGAATTTTTGCACATGAATTATGAAAAAATTCTATTTGATATGTTTAGAATAATAAAACAGGAGATTGAAAGTATGAATTAGGGTATAGGAACTATTAAAAATGATGACTAACTTTTCAAAAAGGACCAAAAACAATTTCTAGACATGAAACAATGAAAATAAAAGCATAATTTTAATGTTAAAATTTGGTTTAATAGTTAATTTTTAAACATGGAGCTAGGCAACAAGATGATGAACCTGAAGAAATGATTCAAGGGGAGGAATGCAAGGACAAAAAGATGGAAAATATGTAAAAAAAAAACCCTTGGAACACAGATGACAAGATTTACTATATTTCTTTTTTTTTTTTTTTTGTCTTTTTGCTATTTCTTTGGGCCGCTCCTGCGGCACATGGAGGTTCCCAGGCTAGGGGTTGAATCGGAGCTGTAGCCACCGGCCTATGCCAGAGCCACAGCAATGCAGGACCTGAGCCGCATCTGCAACCTACACCACAGCTCATGGCAATGCTGGATCGTTAACCCACTGAGCAAGGCCAGGGACCGAACCTGCAACCTCAAGGTTCCTAGTCGGATTCGTTAACCACTGTGCCATGACGGGACCTCCGATTTACTATATTTCTACTTGGAGTTCCAGAAGGAGAGAAGAGAGAGGTTCATGTGAGAGAACATTTTAAAAGACACTTGATAATAATTTCCCAGAAATTAAAGACAGAGTTCTTAGACCTCAGAAGCCCAGTGAATCCCAAAGAACCGAACTTTATGGTGACAAGCTATGGGGGGTTGGAAGGGAGAGTGGATTTGATATTATGACCAATTTTGATTTATTCAAGGATTTCAAGGTTAATATAATACCAGAATATAAATTTATATAATTATAATAATATTAAATGAGAAAAACCATATAATTTTAATAGATATGGGAAATTAATAAAAATAAATTCCATGTCACCATAATAACTTCTAGCAAATCAGAATAGAAGAAAATTTCCTTTATCTGACAAGACCATTTATCAAAAACATACAAAAAACATAAGAGGGAGGAGAAGGTGGGCAATACAGTTAAAAGGTAATATAGTTAAAAAATATAAAATTGCTTATATTTTATGAGAAAAAGGGAGAGAAAAAAGGAGAGAGAAAGGGAGGAAAGAAAGAAGGGAAGAAGAGAGGGAGATTAAGACTGAGATTATCTAAAGTGACAGGATAAATTGTGACAGGACTATTACCATAAAGCAATAGAATTCTTAAGAGGTAAAAGCAGGGTTTTTCATAATGGTTTTCTGTGGGGATGAGGGGCTAATAATAGAAAGAGGAGAAGGAGATACATTTCACTCTGCACTCTTTTGCATTATTAGGTATTTTCTTTTCATATACATGTCTTTTTTAAAAAAATAATTATTTTACTGAATGAGCTGGTCCCTATGTGGTTTTATCTCCCACTATCCTTTCAAACCTGCTCCATGAGCTTTCCTTGCCTCAGATGAAATTTCAGGAAGGTCCCAGAAGTTCTTCAGTCTCTCTGTCACTAGAAGACTCTTACCAGTCATTAAAATTTCAGGCCATCTAAAATTGGGGATCACAGGTGTTAGGCATTTTGTAATAGGCAATAAAGTCTACAAAACAAGCAGTTGTTCACCCATAATGCCTAAAGCACTTCCACTGAGAAAAACTGGTTTAAGCTTAAGGGTGGATTTTGTTGGTTTCTCTGCTCACACCATTTCTTGTATCTGATGCCTTCCCCTTTTTTAATTTTTTTCTTTTTCTTTTTCTTTTTTTTTTTTTTTTTTTTTAGTTTTTCTGGACAATACCTTTTAGTCATATTCTTTTTTGCGAAAAGATAACATGGATCTAGTATATTTTCTAAATCCTTTTCATGTTTGAGAATCATTTTTGTGAAGAGAGAGATAGAAATAAAAAATGTAAAAGGAGAAATAAAAGCCTATGCCACAGAAATACAAAAAAAAAAAATATGCGAATACTACAAAAAACTATATGCCAACAAATTCACCAATCTAGAAGAAATGGACAAGTGTCTAGAAACATACAGCCCACCAAAACTGAATCAAGAAGAAATAGATAATTTGAACAGATCAATCACTAGAAGTGAAACAGAACCTGTAATAAAAAATATAAAAACTCCCTACAAACAAAAGTCCAGGATCAAATGGTTTCAAAGGTGAACTCTCCCAAATCTTTAAAGTACAACTTATACTGATCCTTTTCAAACTCTTCTAAAAGAGTGAAGAGGAAGGAACACTCCCAAAGACATTTTATGAAGCCACCATCATTCTGATACCAAAACCAGACAAATATACCACCAAAAGAAAACTACAGACCAACATCTTTGATGAATATAGATGCAAAAATTCTCAGAAAAATATTAGCAAACTGAATCCAACAACATATAAAAAAGGTCATACACCATGATGAAGTCAAATTCATCCCAAGTACACAAGAATGGTTCAACATGTGCAAATCACTATGATACACCACATAATCAAAGAACAAAGAAAAAGTAAAAAAACACATCATCATCTCAATAGAAGTAGAAAAAGCATGCATAAATTTCAACATCCATTCATGAGAAAAAAATTTATCAAAGTAGTTATAGAGGGAACATATCTCAACATAATAAAAGCTACTTATGACAAATCCACAGCCAATATAATACTCAATAGAGAAAAGCTGTCTTCCCACTAAAATCTGACACAACATAAAGATGTCCACTCTCACCACTTCTGTTCTACATAGTAATGAAAGTCCTAGCCACAGAAATCAGACAAGAAAAATATATAAAATCTACCCAAATTAGAAGGGAAGAGGTAAAACAATCATTATATGCAGACATGATTCTATATAGAGATAACTCTAAGGACTCCACAGAAGATCTACTAGAATTGATAAACAAATTTAGCAAGGTAGCAGGATATGAGATTAACATATAGGAATCAGATGCATTTCAGAAATAAATAAGAAAGAAATGTAAAAAAAAAAAAAAGTTTAAAAATTGCACCAAAATGGAGCTGGAAGAATCAGGCTCCCTGAATTCAGACTATACTACAAATCTACAGTAATAAAAATGGCATGGTACTGGCACAAAAACTGAAATACAGATCAGTAGAACAGGATGGAAAGCTCAGAGATAAACCCATGTACCTATGTGCAACTAACTTATGACAAAGGAAGCAAGAATATTCAATGGAGAAAAGACAGTCTTTTCAATAAGTGGTGCTGGGAAAACTGAACAGCTATATGTAAAGTAATGAAATTAAAACATTTTCTTATATCATACACAAAATTAAACTCAAAATGTATTAAAGACCTAAATATAAGGCAAGATACTATAAAACTCTTAGAGGAAAACAGGCAGAACACTCCTTGATATAAACTGCAAAAATATCTTTTTGAATCTACCTCCTAGAGTGAATGAAATTAAAAACAAAAATAAACATGGGACCTAGTTAAACTTTAAAGTTTTACACAACATGGGAAATCACAACAAAAAAAACAAAAAGACAACATATGGAATGGGAGAAAATCACTGCAAATGAAGCAAACAACAAGGGATCAATCTCTAAAATACACAAACATCTCATATAGCTTTATATAAAAAAAACCAGTTAAAAACGGTCGGAAGATCTAAATAGATATTCCTCCAAAGACAATAGACAGATGGCCAAAAAGCATATGAAGAAGTGCTCAACATCACTAATTGTTAGAGAAATGCAAATCAAAACTACAATGAGGTATGATGTCACACCAGTCAGAATGGCCATCATCAAAAAGTCTACAACAATAAATGATAGAGAGGGTGTGGAGAAAAGGAAAACCTTCCACACTGTTGATTGGAATGTAAGCTGGTGCAACCAGTTATGGAGAATAGCATGGAGGTTCCTTAAAAAACTAAGTCTAGAACTACCACATGATCCATTAAGTCCAATCCTGGGCATATATCTGGAGAAAACCATAATTCAAAAAGATAACAAACCCACAATGTTCACGGCAGCACTATTTAAAATAGCTAAGACATAGAGGCAACCTAAATGTCCATTGACAGAGGAATGAATAAAGAAGATGTGGTACATACATACAATGGAATAATAGACATAAAAGAACAAAATAATGCCATTTGCAGCAACGTGAATGGACCTAGAGATTATCATACTAAGGGAAATAAGTCAGACCGAGAAAGATAAATATATGACATCACTTATATGTGAAATCTAATAAAAATGATAAAAGTTAACTTATTTACAAAACAGAAGCAGTCTCACAAATCTGGAAATCAAACTGATGGTTACCAAAGGGGAAACATGGGTGGGAGGGACAAATTAGGAATTTGAGATTAAAATATACACACTAGTATACATAAAATCAACAACAAACATAGACCTACTGTTTAGCACAGGGAATTCTACACAATATTCTGTAATACCCTATATGGAAAGAGTCTGAAAAAGAATATATATAATTGAATCTCTTTGCTATACACTTGAAACCCATACAAAATTATAAATAAGCTATACTGCAATAAAGTTAATAAAATAAAAATGCACAAAATAAATAAAATACCTATGAGTAAACCTGACCAAGGAGGTGAAAAACTTATAAGCTGAGAACTATGAAACATTCATCAAAAAATTAAAGAAGATAAAAGAAATGGAAAGATACTCTATGCTCTTGAATTGAAAGAATATTGTCAAAATGGCAATACTACCCAAAGCAATCTACATATATAATTTAATCTCTATCAAAGTACCCATGATATTTTTCATAGAACTGGAACAAATAATCCTAAAATTGATATGGAACCATAAAAGACCCAGACTTTCCAAAGCAATCCTGAGGAAAAAGAATAAAGCAAGAGGGACAGCCCTCCCAGACTTCAGACAATACTACAAAGCTATAGTAATCAAAATGGCATGATATTTGTACAAAAACAGACATGTGGGTCAATGGAACAGAAGAGAGAGCCCAGAAATAAACCCACATACCAATGGCCAATTAATCTTCAACAAAGGAGGCAAGAATATTCAATGGGAAAACGTCTCTTTGGCAAAAGGTGTTGGGAAAGTTGGAAAGCTCCATGTAAATCAATTAAGTTAGAACACCATAAACAAAAATAAACTCAAAATGGCTTAAAGGCTTAAACATAGACATAACATCATAAAATTCCCAGAAGTTAACATAGGCACAACATTCTCTGACATAAATTTTACCAATGTTTTCTTAGGTCAGTTTTCCAAGGCAAAAGAAATAAAAGCAAAAATAAATGGGACCTGATCAAACTTAAAATCTTTTGCATATCAAAGGAAACTGTAAATGAAATGAAAAGGTAACATATGGAATGGGAGAAAATATTTGTAAATGATGCAGCCAACAAGGGCTTTATTTCCAAAATATTCTAACAGCTCATACAATGCAACAATAGCAAAAACAACCCAATCGAAAAATGGGTAAAAGAACTAAATAAACATTTCTCCAAAGAAGACATAGAGATGGCCAACAGCCATGTTCAACATCACTCATTTTTAGAGAAATGCAAATCAAAACTACAATAATGTTTCACACAGGTCAGAACAGCCATCATCAAAAAGTTTACAAATAATAAATGCTGGAGAGGGCATAGAGAAAAACGAACACTTCCACACTGTTGTTAGGAATGTGAATTGGTGCAGCCACTATGGAAAACAATATGTAACTTCCTTAAAAAAACCCCTAAAAATACAGTTGCCATATGACCCAGCAATCCCACTCCTGGGCATATATTCAGACAAAAATATAACTCAAAAAGATTCATACACCCCTATGTTCATAGCAATGCTATTCATAATAGCCAAGGCAAGGAAACAAGCTAAATGTCCATTGACTGATGAATGGATAAAAAAGATGTGGTATTTGTATATAATGGAATACTACTCAGCCATCAAAAAGAATGAAATAATGCCATTTGCAGCAACATGAATGGAACTAGAGATTTTCATACTAAATAAGTCAGAAAGAGAAAGACAAATACCATATATCACTTACACATGGAATCTAAAATATGACAGAAATAAACTTTTATGAAACTGAAAGACTCACAGACATAGAGAACAGACTTGTGGTTGCCAAGGGGGAGGGGTATGGAGTGGGAGTTTGGGGTTAGCTGATGCAAAATATTATAATTAAAATGGATAAGCAAGGTGCTACTGTATAGCACAGGGAACTATATACAATATACTATGATAAACCATAATGGAAGAAATTTTAAAAATATTTCTGGTATCCAACAGTGTATGGATATTATAGAAATAGGAAACAAGTAAACTCTAGATAGTAAAGTATTAATAACTGAAAAATTATGAGAGGTAAAGTAAAATAATGTTTATAATTTGGTTAAATGTCAAATGTTTTGAGTATCTAGGATAAATGCACAATATTTTATAAATAGCTGACATTTAAAAAAAAGAATCTCTTTTTTTCCTCAAGATTAAATGAGTCTAAAATGAAAGGTTCAGAATCCTTTGCCCTTATACTTTTAAGACATTTAATCATTGCCAATTAGCATCCTCTGTTGGGAAAAAATAAAAATCAAAATATCCTTTATTTTATAACTACTTTTTCCTCTCTCTTTTTCTAAGTGGGCAAATATCCCTATCATGTGTCTAAATGTAGTTCCTGTTTTGTTACATCTTTTGTGTTTAGAATCCATATCCTTGAACTTCTATATTGCCATTGAATCAAATCACGAAACATGAAAATGTCTTGATCTTACTAGTACTATAGAGCCTTAGGGAAAGGATTGATCAAGAAACTAGATAGATAAGATTTAAGCATTTGTTTTTCAGTTTTCGTTTTAACCAGTGATACCTAGTCTCTTAAGAGTACCAATTTCACTCCTTTAAGAATGGTAATTTCCAAAAGCAATGGACTATTTTTTGCAATTTATTTAATTGCCTGGAGATACAACTGAGTATCTGACAGAACCAGCATGCCTTGGTTCCATATAGGAATATGTAAATCTTCTGCAAATTAGTCTACTTGTGCAAAAGAATTAATGGGCATTTGAAGACTTCTGTAATAACACTTCTAATTCAGTTCAGCTATCTTTACCAAAGCAATTTGGAGATAATTTCAGAAATTTTATTCAAATAAATGAAGGTTCAACTGGTTATCATTTGTGTGATAAATCCCATCACCAGAATGCCGCCCATTTCCACTTGCTTCCTAATAAGTACACATCACTTTATTAATATTCATCCATTCATTTGTCATATTCTGGGGAGAATGAAATAAATCTTTTCCTCCTCACTTTATAGAAAATGGGATTGAAACCCAAAGGAAAATAAATAATAATCTGGTTTTCATTAATTTTCTATTCACTCAGACATTTCTTGAGTTTGTACTAAATCCAGGCACTACCACAGGTACTGGTGATACAAAGATGACCAAAGGATTTTTTTTAGTGTACTTTGTAAGATGGGAATATAAAGAAATAATTACAATATGATGTCTACAGAGTATTTCCAAATTAAACAGAACTTTCTCTTGTATCAAAATCTTTGGCATCCTAGTCTATGAGTCTCTTTCTTTGGGTTCTAGGGTATCCAACTTTCTATATATCACCATGTTCTCCCTTCCTCCCAACCATCTTCCACAGTGATGTGCTAAAGCTCAAGGATAATAGTGTTCTTGACTGACAGAAACATGCAAATTACCCTTTCAACCCCAGGAAGGAGATATGTTTGATCACACACAAGGCCCAATCTCACTATACGTTCAATCATATCCCTTTAATATTGCCACTTCATTCAGTATATAAACCCAACCAAAAACCTACCAATTCCCTCCAACTCCCCAAATGTTAGCTTTCTGTGGCTTTGAATATACTTTTATTTGCCTAGAATTTGCCACCTGTACCTCCTCCAAAGGCTCCTTTTAACTGTTACCTTCACTTAATAAGCCTGATATTATCTATAAGGAAAGAAGGAACGACCACCTCTTTGTCTTGTGAGTGTATCTTATTTTACCACTGTTATAGGCTTCATTATACCGTATTACATTTATTCCATTACATATGCGTCTCCTATCAAACTGTGAATTCCTTGAAATCATGGATAAAGCCTTATCTTTTTATACATACTATGTATAAATGTGCTGAGATACGGTAGATGGTTTTAATAAACTGTCAACTGACTGAGTCCTCAACAAGTGTACTATGATATGAGAATATGGTATATTGATGTTCTTTTCTCCTCAGCCTAAGCCAGTGGTTTTCTAAGTATAAACATCTGGACCTCTAGTGTAAACATCATCTGGGAATGTTTCAGAAGAGCAAAGTCTCAAGACTTGTCTACCTCTGTCCCAGGACCTATAAAATCAGAAATTCTGGGGGTAGGGCTCAACATCCTGTGCTTTTACCAGTCCTTCATGTGATTCTTTTTTTTTTTAATTATTTATTATTATTTTTTTCCCACTGTACAGCAAGGGGGTCATGTGATTCTTATACAGGGTGAAGTTTGAGAACTGTACTAAGGAAATAGTCCTCCTGTGGGCTATGCCTGGTGGCCATTGTCTTTCTCTCCAAACGAAAGAGATAGGCCAGATTAAGATAAGTAAATCCTTCACTTTTTAGGAGATTAATAACAGATAAGCTCTAAGAATTGGCCCAAAGAAGGCAAATTTTCATGAATATCACAGGACAATTGCAACGAAATATGTCAAAAACAGTGATTGTGGCAATCACCAAATGACAGAAATGGAACATACTGTACCATGGAGCTACAACAGTAATGACCAGAAGACAAAGATAAGTCATCAAGATAGAGAAACTCAAGGATAGAAGGGCATGTGAACATGTGCTGGGAGCAAAGGGAGTTGGCAGCAAACTCCAAATAAATGGAAACCAAATGACTAGAGACTAGGTTACTGAAAAAAGAATGTTTAAGACTTTGCCACATACAGAAGACCTAGAAAATAAAAGAGGGAAAATGGCAACACATAAAGATGAAAGATAACTGAAAGAGAGACCTAAGAATTTCTGCTTAGAAGTAATTTACTAACTTCCTATGTGAAGAAGGCAGTCTTCTTCAAAGAGTCAATGGTAGATACATCTACCACAATATTTACAACATTCTAATTGTGTAATAGAGCTAAGGTGTCAAGGAAATGAAGGGGCTTTAGCCCTCTAATCATGGGTTCCTTGATTATCAGCTGTGTGGTCAGAGCTTCAGTATTTTTATTTAAAAATTAGGAAAAAATATCTACATCACAATGGATTGCTTTTGAAATAAATGATAGAATGGCAATAAAGCATCATGCATTCTAGTTGACACATGTAAGATATGCAATATGTGATTGTGATTATTATATTCAGTTTAATAATTTGGTTACAAATCTGCATTAATGGCCATACTATCTGTATAAAATTTTCTGTAATATTATAAAGTGATTCTTATTTAAACTCCTTTGTGTCATAAGTGCCAATTAGTAACCTTAATCTAGGGTGGTAATGATAGGTATACAGGCAAACTCTCCAAATCTGAAGTCCCTTCAGTTTTTTCCTACATACTGCTGGCTTTATATTTATCCTTATTCACATGATAGAAGAGGTTACTTGATCACTACAGTGAAACAAATGATTACATATCAGAAGCAAAACAATTCTGTGGTATGATGTTATTAATTTGGTCTAAATATATTTCATGCATTATATTGTGGTCTACTCAAAAAGAACACAATTTTTTTTTATTAGAACAAAAGAATAAAGGTCCCCAAGTTGCATCTTCCATCTAAGAAACTTCAAGCAATAAAGTGGGAATGGATTTCCTTTACTTTGCCATCTGCTCACATTGATTTGATTAAGGCCAGAGAGATTCTAGCAAAAATCTAACTTGTAGGACTTTAATCATGGTATGGTATAAAGAGCACTAGGCAAGACTTGAGTATCAACTGTCAGTTTGATAGCTGTGATATTTTAGGCAAGTCACTTCTCTCTGAACCTCAATATTCCTCACCTGTAAAATGAAGATGAGGTGATACAATCTCTCTCCTTCATAGGATCATTTTGAGATGCAAATGCATGTGAATACACTGTTTAAAATGTGCACACATTAGCTATCCTGTATTCTTAGTTGCTCTATTTAGAAGTATTTCTTCATACTTCACCAAGGGTTTCACATAATCTTTCCTGCATCCTGACTGTTTTAACTTGCTAGAACATAGATGGACATGTATTTTGGTTTTGATCTGCAATCAATTCATGCACAGAATAAACACCATAACCATAACCTTGCTTTGCTATATAATCAGACATTTTAATTCTGCCCTGTTAGAGAAATAAAAATCCCCTATTGTCTCAAATGGTCTACTGCTGAGTGAACTGCATCCCTCCGCCCAAGTTTTATGGTCTTTACAAAAATAAACACATCAAGTATAGTGTTTATTACGAGGCATTAATAACAGCCTGCCAAATAAAGGCTGTCTGCTTTATGTCAAGTGGTTCTAGAGTACTGTGCTTCACAGTTCACAAAATAAAGCTAACCTAAAAAAGTAGGTGGTGAATTCTAATTCAAGAGAACATGTTTGTTGTAACAGGTTATTCTTAGAGTTAGGGAAAGTCTTTATCATCTGTCTGAACATAAGGTGCTTTGGTATTTGGGAAATGGGTAAATAAAGAGCTACTATGTAAGTTGTAGAGGGATGGCCAATTACAAAAATAGAATATAGGATGTGAATTAGCATTAAAATTGTATAGAGGCAGCACTGGGTAGAGGAAGATTGGTTTAAAATGTGATCTAGATGGGTTGAATTCCTAGTTTTCTCTTTCTTGTGTAGGATGGAGCAAGTCAATGAAATCCCAAAAATCTTTTTTCTTATCTATTAAGTGAGGATCATAATCTCTATCCTGAGAAATGGTTGCAGAGATATAATAAGTTATATGTGAAACGATCTCGGTGCCTGACACAGAAAAGGAACTAAAAAAAATTCGTTTTTATGTCTTTTCTGTTTTTTCCCCCTTCTTTTCCTTTAACTGTTCTCCTTTTTATCATCTCTTATTTTCCTAAGGCCCAAGTCATCCTTTGGGGGGAATTTAGAAGGCATTTTAGGAAGTTACATAGTGAATTCAAGCTAGGTTGCGAATATGGCTGCTTAATAGAGTTTTCTGGACATTAAACTACCTTTATTAATCATACCTATATATACATAAAAATAAGACCTGTTAAATGGCCAAAAGAGAAGTTAAGAACAAGAGCCTACCTCAGAAAAAACGGATGATTCCACAGTTGGGGCAGGGAAAGTATCAGAGTGGACCCAGAATAGTTTGTGATGTCAGAAAGTAACATGTTCAAACAATGATGCACACCTGTTCATAAACACAGAAACAAGCATTGAGGGGATATCTGAGGCTAAATCTGGGACAATTAAAGGGGCAAAGAAATTGTGGTAATAACAAATAACTCACTGATAAAATATAAATTCATGATTCCATGTTTTATAAATAATAAAATAAACATAAAAATGAATAGGGGATAAGGGAAAGCTTTTCATTACAGTAGAATGACAACAAATGAATGTTGAAAAATGATGGAATTAGAAAATTACCATTTGGTATCATAACAGTAATAATTAACTCAGGTAAGGGTCATCATGCTAAAACTAATGGATTAATATTTGCTGAGGAACAAAACATATCTTTCCACAAAAATACTTATTAATTATAAAGGGAGAAATAGTAACTTAGTAACCTGGTGGACATTACCTTCACCAAGTAATCAAAGTTAACATCACTGGTAATAACACATCTGACATTATGCGCTGAGAAGGAATCAACATTTGTTCTATGTGTTCCAGCCCCAAATGCACAACCTAAATCTGGGAGGTGGGGAGGGAGTGGGATGAACTGTGAGCTTGGGGTTAGTCAGTGCAAAGTATCACATTTAGAATGGATATACAATGTAGTCTTACTGTACAGCACAGGGAACTATATCCAATCTCTTAGGCTAGAACACGATGGAAGATAGTATGAGAAAAAGAATGTGTGTGTGTGTGTGACTAGTGCACTTTGCTGTACAGCAGAAATTGGCCCAACACTGTAAATCAACTATATTTTAATTAAAATAATTAAATAATGGGGAAATAGCAGAAAAACCCAAACTGAAAGTCCTCAAAATAACTGGCCTATGCTTTTCAAAAGGGTCAGTCATGAAAGATAAAGAAAAGCTGGGGAACTATTCCATATTAAAGGAAACCAAGGAGACATGACAGGTAAATGAAACATATGATTCTGGACTGACTCTTACAACAGAAGGAAAAAATATTTTTTAGTTTAAAGCACATTATTGGGACAATTAGAATTTTCACAAGGTCTATTGATCAATGTAGTATTGTTATCAATGTGAGTTTCCTGATTTTAGTGGTTATAATGTGATTATATAGGAGAATGTCCTTGTTAATTTGGAAATAAACCCTAAAGTATTTCAAAATTGTAAATTGAAAAATTATAAATCAATAAATCTATCAAGAGATGGAACAGAATGATAAAGCAAATAATAAGACATTAACAATTAGGGAACCTAGATAAGGATATATAAAAATTATTTGTATTCCTCTTCCAATATTTATTTAATAGTAAAATTATTTCAAAGCAAATTTTAAAAGTTAAAAAAAATTAAGAAAAAAACAACACCTTGCAATGGAAATATTTTTTGATCCAAAGCCTTGTCTTCACTGATTAGCTGTGTGACAATGAGAACCTTACCTAAATTCTCTGTGCTCAAGTTTTCTCATATATAAATGGAGAAAATGATAATATCTATCTCTTGTATCATTAAAAGGGTTAGGTAAAATGAATCAAATTAAGTGCTTAGCATTGTATCGGAAATATATTAAATACTCTGTAAATTACACCCACTGTTGTTACTATTAATATTACAGATCTAAAACAAATTTACTACATTTCTCTTTTTAACCTTTCTTTGGAACTCTTCCATATGCTCATAGGGTCGTATATCTAATTTCATTTTACTACTAGTTAATACTTTGTTGTAATTATGTGTTTTCATGTCTGTTTTTCTCACTATACAGATAGCTTTCTGAGGGTGGCAAACCTATTTTCTCATCTTTGTAGCTCTAGGGCCTAGCATAGAACAAGGTGCATGTACTCTGAGGAATGTTACAAAAGACAACACATTACTATAGAGGTGCTCTATGACTATGGTTGACTAAATGATGTTAAAGGTGGGTGCGGAGGGGGCACTGGGAGAGCACAAAAGGAAGTTCTACAAACCAAAATGTAAGAAGTTGATTTATTTGCACCAAGCAAATGTTTCTTTTATACTGTAAGGCTACATACATCACCTATAATTGGGACTGAATTTGAGACTCTCAGTTCATTAGGATAACCAACCACTGGCGATTAACTTTGGTTTGCAAAGGAAGAAAGAATGAAAGTAAATGAATGGATGCATTTCAAGTATTGTTCTTTGGAAGTTGGCAGCCTGGACTTGGAAAATTTTTCACTAAGACTGTCCAAGCCATCATGATCAGTAATAATTCAAGAAAAATGAGAACAAAGACTATTTACCTACTGCCCATGAGAAATTGCAATTCCTTAGGTTCTCTTTAACCCAAAATACAAAAATATGTATCAGGTTATAGGGGAGTTTTGGAAAATAGACAGATGGGGTTCATTATAAAATCAGTTATTCATAACTCTGCCTTAATTCTGCCAAGATAGCCATTTTCACATTAATATTACTGGAATTCTTTAATTTGCATTTCTTTTTTTTTTTAAAATGTACTTTCTTTTCTCCCAGATCCATTAAAGCACCACATAGTGATGGAATTGAAAAGGATTTTTTTTCCTCAACAGACTTATGTTAAGAGATTATTTTCTTCCTAGATTATTTGAAAGATTCTCAATATTTGCTCAAGAGTTAAACTGCCCTTTAAGTACCCTTTTTCATTTTGAGACATGTCCACTGAAAACATTGCCCATGATAATTATTCTGTGGTCTTTGGGAGAAATTTGTCATTCACTTTGAAGGCAGAGTAAAAATGGTCATATGTGTTTACATCCAAATATGGTAAACGCTCCTACAAATAAATATTAGCTTCATTTTTACTTGACATATTTATGAAGCTGTTCACAACTATTTTGCCTCTCTTTTCAAAATGTACAAAGGGCCTTTTAAAAGGGATAATTGTAAAAATAAGATATAATGCTAGATACCAAAGATCTTTGAGTATATTTGTGTTTGTTGTATGTTGCTTATTATAGGTGCAAAATATTGTACACATATATAAGGATATAGCTAGAAAATAAGGTATAGTACATTTTATTTTAATAAAGTCAGAAGATGAAAATATGTTTGAAGAATATTAAAGAGAAAACTAAAATTCTTTAAAATTAACAAAAACTGGCAAAAGAATGATAGAAATACTTCATAAATCTTTAAGATACAAGAAATCTTGTAGTATTACCTTGGTTGGATATTAAAAAGACATAGAATTAGCCTGTTACTAGTTTGGGATTTTCAACTCAACTAATCAGCATTTCATCTGCAGGGATTAAAATAATCAATATTTTGGCTGTAACCTTGTGGGGTGTCTGAAATATATTCTGAGGAATATTGCAAAAGATAAGCAAATAACATCAAACACAAGGTTGTTGGGGCATTTTTAGCTATCATATGTGTCTGCTATCTTTCAAATGAACATTTTGAATAAAAGGAGAAAATAAAAAGCTTTAGTTAATTCCCCTGTTGGGTCTGAGTAACTACCCACATGCCTTCTGAGAAAAACCAGTAAGTGGAGTGACCATTAAGAAATAGAGAGTAGAGAAATCAAAGTGTCTGAACAACATGGTTTCATTCACAATTCAGTTGTGTTTCCAAGATCACAGTATGATTTCAAGAGACATCACACTCCCTGAAGTATCTTACACAAAAATAAACTCAAAATGGATTAAAGACCTAAACATAACATTGGATACTATAAAACTCTTAGAGGAAACATAGGCAGAACATTCTTTGACATAAATTCCACCTCCTAGAGTAATGGAAATAAAAACCAACCAACCAACAAACAAAAAAACAAATGGACCTAATTAAGCATTAAAATCTTTTGCACAGCAAAGGAAACCATAAGCAAAGTGAAAAGGTAACCTATGGGATGGGAGAAAATCTTTACAAAGCCACTGACAAGAGATTAATCTCCAAAATATACAAATATCTCATACAGCTTTATACCAACAAAAACAAACAGCCTAATTAAAAAATGGTCAAAAGATTTTAACAGACATTTTTCCAAAGAAGACAGACAGATGGCCAAAAATCACATGCAAAGATGTTCAACATCACTAATTATTACAGAATTGCAAATCAAAACTACAATGAGGTATCATCTCACACCAGTCAGAATGGCCATCATCAAAAATTTGTAAACAATAAATGCTAGAGAGTAGGTGTGGAGAAAAGGGAACCCTCTTACACTCTTGGTGGAAATGAAAGCTGGTGCAACCACTATGGAGAACAGGATGGACATTCCACAGAAAACTGAAAATAAACTACCATATGATCCAACAATCCCACTCCTGGGCATCTATCCAGACAAAATTTTCACTGAAAAAGATACATGCACCCTCTACACCTACTCTCCAGCATCTATTGTTTATAGATTTTTGATGATGGCCATTCTGACTGGTGTGAGCCAAGGGGGAGGCGGAGGGAGTGTAACGGATTTGGAGCTTGGGGTTAATAGATGCGGACTATTGCCTTTAGAATGGATTAGCAATGAGATCCTGCTGTGTAGCACTGGGAACTATGTCTAATCACTTATGATGGAGCATGATAATGGGAGAAAAAAGAATGTATACATGTATGTGTAACTGGGTCACCATGCTGTACAGGAGAAAATTGACAGAACACTGTAAACCAGCTATAATGGAAAAAAATAAAAATCATTATATATTAAAAAAAGCTAAATACAGAAACACCATATAATCCAGCAATCCCACTCCTAGGCATTTATCTGGAGAAAACCATAATTTGAAAAGATACATGCACCCCAATGTTCTCTGCAGCACTATTTACAATAACTAAGACATGGAAGCAACCTAAATAGTCATCAAGAGAGGGCTGGATAAAGAAGATATGATATATATATATAATGGAGTATTACTCAGCCATAAAAACGAATGAAATAATGCCATTTGCAGCAACATGATGGACCTAGAAATTGTCATACTAAGACAGAAAAAGACAAATATCATATGATATCACCAATATGTGGAATATAATAAAATGATACAAAAAACTTTATGAAGTAGAAACAGACTCAAAGATTTTGAAACCAAATTTATGGCTACCAAATGTGAAAATTGGGGGGAAGGATAAAGTGATATATGCAAACTACTATATATAAAATATATAGGTAACAAGAACCTACTCTATAGTACAGGGTAACCTACTCAATATCATGTAATAATCTGTATGGGAAAAGAATCTGAAAAGGAATGGGTATGTGTATATGTATGGCTGATTCACTTTCATGTGCATCTGAAACTAACATAAATTTGTAAGTCAATTATATTCCAATTAAATTTATTAAAACAATAGACATAAGTTTAAAGCATAGATCCTCCATCAGAGAATGGACTTAAGGGTTTGGCGGAACCTCCAGGTTGCTTTCTACCCCTCGAGTATTTCATCATGTAGTTGGTTAAGATCTGGTGGGGGAATCAAAACAACATTCTTCTGTAAAGAAATTACTACTTACATTATATGGTCTTTTTAGGTTGGACAGAAATCAAAATTTCTTGCTAGCTGAATGCAGACTTTAGTATATTTGAAAGTTGAAAGGTAATTTGGAGAAGTAACACAGACCATCCTGTAATCCTTGGAAGCCCAAGGATATCCAAGACCATTTTTTTTAACACCACTGCTGAGAAATTTATGGGAACTGAAGAAGGACTGCTGTAAAGGGTCAGCTTATTAAGATTAAAAAAATATAAATAAACCCAAAGAGCTTCTGAGAATCGAGATATCCTCCCTGTGTGGTCTTTCCTTCATTTTGCATAGTAGATAATTTTCCTGGGCCATAATGCCTACTAGATTTTCTATTATGTTTCCCCTCCACATGTGAATTTCTTAGTTCAGAATTCAGCTTTACCATCGTATACAAAAATACACACAGGATTAGAATAGAGGAAAGAAAAGCCACTTTAAGGCACTGAGTACAGTTTCTTGATCAGAAAAAAAAAAAAGACTGTTTCAGTTGAAAGAAGAAATATATTAAAAAAGAAGGTACCAATTGAAGAGGTCATTCATTAATTCATTTTCTCTTTAAGCATTACAGAAATTATCTTTGAGCTTCAGAGTATGCTAGTCAGGCACTGGGAATACAAGGAGAAAAATGAGTATGTGAGAAGCCAGCACTATTCAGCCTTTTCCAAATGCTAAACAACAGAGAGTGTCCGGGCAAGCAAATGCTACAGTCTTGCCCATCTGGCAGGTACATTCTTGTGATAGACCATCTGAGACTGATGTAGGAAATTTCTGAATCACTTCTTCTCTCCTTGCTCTGATTCCTTACCTACAAAGAAGCCTGATAACAGAAATTTGCTTTCCTATGTAATATGGCGATAAGAAGAAAATGCATTGGCCACAGCCAAGTACCTACTGGGAAGTGATATTTAATATTATGGTCTAATCGATTGGTACTTCAGTTTATATACTCCTGCCTTTATGTAGCATCTTTGTGAGCAAGTCTCACCAAATGTTCTACTTTGAGGTCTTTATGTAATATACTTTCTTCATCTTCAAGACTGAGGACCACAACCTAAGAGCTGGCCCCATTTTATTGACATCTTGCTTCATGCCTTACATTTACTTTTCTATGCACCACACTAGCTCTTGTCTAGATTTCTTGACCATCTTTACCCTTGTTTCTCCTTGGTGAAACATAATAGAGGACCATGGGTTTTCCACCATCTTTTTTTCTGTCTGATATTCTAACTAAACAAGCTTATTTCTGCCTTGGAGTCATAGTATTTATTACTTTTCCCAGAATGTTCTTGGTGCCTTCTCATTCAGAAATGAACACAAGCAGCTAACATTCTATATGCTAAGTATGTAATAGAGTACATCCAATTGCCATCACAGGGCATGAATAAGCTTGTATATGAAATCTTTGGCAAAGTTTTAAAGAGTAGTAGGAGCTTTCACACAGAAAATGGATGAGGGGAGGGGAGATTTCAAAATCATTGGAACACTGTGGACAGAGCTTGGAGGTACGGAAGAGAGCAGAATGTGCTGAGAAAAGCCTGAGGTTCTACAAAACTGAAACATGGCATGAATTTGTAGGGTTTGGGGAAGAAAGTGTGGCAAAATGCAGAGAAAGAAAGATGGAACTGACAATCAAATTTTGAAGTATATTGTCAAGGAGTTTGGACATTAGCCAACTTCAGTGAGAATTATCAGCATATTTCAGAAAGATCATTCTAATTCTGACCCCTCTCATATTTCTTTGAGAGGTAAGAGCAAAAGCTTTATTTGCAATGTCATCGCTACTCGAAATGCAAATCCAGCCCCTTTCCAAAAGTATGTTTCATCATTGTTTTCAGACTCTACTGACCCAAACCAACCCATTTTCCTCCTTTTCTTCCTCTGGAATCCCCTAAAAATGGATGGTTATTCATCAGGAAAGAAAAAAAAGTCTCTAACATTCAAAAACTAGGAGTGTTTCTTTGAACAACTGTTCCATTTAATTTGCAATTGCACCTACATATATATATCTGAGATTTTCGCTCCTTTATCCCTATGCCCTCTTAACTTAGCTACCTGTAGACAGGTGTTGAGATTTTGGATTTCTTTAACAATAACTTCAGAAAAGACTCTTTTCTTATTTAACAAGAAATACCCCCTCCTCATCCCCCTATATTTATGCCAAATAATTACTTAAATTTTTTTTCTTAACCTGGTACGTACAATAGGTTGAAAATATTATGGGCTTAATGCTTGTTGTTTTGGGGAATGACATGTATATAGACCTGGCAGGCACTCCGTGTCTTTGATTAGATGGCTGCTAATCAGGAAAGGAGGACATTCTAATTGTGCTACCTGGTGGCACTGAGATTTGTGCTCAGAAAGAAGCTTATATTTTTTCCTCTTCTGTCCCTTCCGTGACCACATCCAAGTTATTTTCCAATTCTGGTTGCTGTCTCCTACCTATACCAAATGAATACTAATAGTGTTTATAAAAACCTTTATACCCATCTAAGCTGTTAGCCTCTTAAGATCATTTTCTTTGGAAACATTTTCTTCTTTCAGGCTTATGCCCTCATTATTTTGCCTTTGTCTGTTTTCAAAATGTAGCATCTTTATAGCATGTTCAAAGGCAATGAAGTCTTTTTATTGGTTAGTTGTAGCCATTGTAGGTATGGATGGATCTGTTGGCATTAAGGTCATCACCAAGGATCCTGAGAAACATCTTAAAAATGAATACTTCACTTTTGGAAAGGGGCTGGATTTGCCTTGGAACAAAAACAAAGCAACACAAAACCCACCAGCTTAAAAGTACTGAGAAAAGGCTAGACTTGTTTTCCATTGAGAAAACTCTTGACTAGTCCCCAAGACATCCAAGATGATTAACTTAAATGATTATCTAGGTAAATTTTTATACTATGTCAGAGCATGACCTGAAATCAACCACCCAGTATTCCTCACAAACTCAAACCAAGAATACTTTTTTATATACACACTCCTGCAAAAGTACATATCTTACTGAAGGATGCATCCTTGGTAATTATTGACTCTGATGTAGAAGGGGAACTTGTTACTATGCACAATGTCATCATTGGGATTCAAGCCAAGTACATGCTAGAAATCCTCAACTGTTGATCGATGGCAAGTACATCAGCTTGTTTTAAATACCATGAGATTCTCTAGGCATTTCATTTCCTAATTGTGAACAATTATTTGCATTTAATTTAGATCTCATCTTGCTGCCTGGAAGTCAGATGGCAACACCACCAGAGCCAGAGGAAGTAATTACATAATCTCCAATATCTTTCCATCAATTAATTTGTTTGGATGAGTTTAAATGGTAACATAAGGAAGTGCATGATAGTGTTAGCTACAGGCAGGCAAGGGAGGTAGTGATTGTAAAATGAGTCATCTACACTCTCCATCTCAACTATATTATGGTTAGTTCATGCTTATTAAAGCGACACTGCAATCTTGAACTAGCTTTTCAGTAAAGATTAATGGAAGTTCTAGTAGGGTTTGGGAATGTATTAAACACTTTTTTTCTGATAATTTACCAATGTTCTTATTCAGTTTATCTAATTATAATCTGAAACTCATGAGTTATGGATAATAATAACCCCTTTGAAAGTTGTTCTAAGTCTAAAATAAAATTACTTATGAAAAAGCACTTCAGTTACCAGCCAATGGGTGTAATTTCTCAGTGCATGAAAGCCATTGTTTTTGCTTTTGTTGCTATTAACGTCAATTTATTTCAATAAAGTACAAGGCAACAACTTTAAGAGATAAAATATCTCAGTAACAAAATCCTTTTACTAGAAATGAGTTAGAAAAGAAGAATGAGTTATTTCCTCTCCTTCTTTCAAATGATGAGAAAAAGAACAGAGGTTCAAATGACTAATCTTGGTTCTGATATGTTCTTGCAAATTTCATAGAATTGTGGTTCTCAAACTTTTGATGTCTGTAGCTTGCTTTGTTGGGACAGAAGACCACACAGACTTCTAGTCAACCTATTCCCAGATGCCAATCCCAAATAATCTAACCTGGAAAAGTGGAGATTAGAAAGATCAGGCGTGAAAAGAAAGAAAGAAAACCAGTACTTCATGTGCCAGGGATGTGCTTGGAGCTGAGCTAGTCATCTGATATAAATCCATGGGCAGAGGAGTGGGATGGATTGGGAGCTTGGGGTTAATAGATGTAAACTATTGCTTTTGGAATGGATTAGCAATGAGATCCATTCCAAAAGCACTGGGAACTATGTCTAGTCACTCATGATGGAGCATGATAATGTGAGAAAAAAGAATGTATACATGTATGTGTAACTGGGCACCATGCTGTACAGTAGAAAAAAATTGTATTGGGAAAATAACAATAAAAAAATTTAAAAAATAAAAATAAAAAGCAGAAACAATGCTCAGATTTCAAAACTAATCTTATGGTTACCATAGGTGAAATCATTGGGGGAGGGAAGAACTGGGAAGGTGGGAATAACATATACACACTACTGAATAAAATAGATGATTAACGAGAACCTACTGTATAGCACAGGGAAATCTACTCAATAGGTTGTAATAACATATATGGGAAAAAAGAACGGCTATATTTATATATATGATTGATTCACCTTACTGTACACCTGAAACTAATACAATATTGTACATCCAACTATACTCCAATACAATTTTTAAAAGAACCCCCACAAAAAATGGAATTTATCTTAATTGCTATTAAGTGTATCACTCCTTTTTCTCAGTCAGCTATACTACAAATTTTTGAACAAATATGGGTAAGTGAATAGGAGAATGGTGTTGGGAATAAGGACAGAGGTAATAAACTATTAGAGGCTTCCTGCTTCTCCTTCTCCTTTCACCTATGCCTGTAGGTGGCCTTCCTACAGTTATCCTGAGATGATGGAAATAAATGGCTGTGATTATCAGCACCATGTCTGCAGCAGTGCAGTAGCTGTTCAGACCTTCCAGGCCATACTTGTGAGTTTCTAGTCACAAATAATTCAGATTAAAGGGAATTCCTCTCTTATCTCTTCTTTCTATTCTCCCTCTGCTTGACAGAGAACATCATCCTGATACCATAGGCATATTATCTCATCTGCTTTTCAAAAATAAAACCCCAATAGCTTACTGAGGATTATGAGACAACCATATTAATTCCATCCTCCTTAAGTAGTTTATCTGTATCATTATGGAAAGTGAGTGGGTGGATTCCTTCATGCACATCCATTGGTTTACAGTGAGCAGGAACTGAGAAGGAGCACAAAATGACTCTATCTATGGGGGTATGTGTAAGAAGCAGTACATCTAAATTCATCCCCCAAATAAAAACAAAATGATTATTAGGATTATATATTGTTTCAAATTATTTAAAAAATTTTTAATTGGAGCAAAGTTGATTTACAATGTTGTGATGTTTTTAATTAATCTTTATCTTTCCCTCTATTAAGAAAAAAATTTACAGATTGACTATTTTTCCTTAAGCCCTACTTAATACAGAAAGTTCTTAAGTCCACTGCTATTTCTTAATAGAAATGGTAAATACAAGGAGATCCTGCTGAGTAGCATTGAGAACTTTGTCTAGATACTCATGTTGCAACAGAACAAAGGGTGGGAAAAAAATGTAATTGTAATGTATACATGTAAGGATAACTTGATCCCCTTGCTGTACAGTGGAAAATAAAAAAAAAGATGTGAAAAAAAATAAAATAAAAAAGAAATGGTAAATAGTTGAGCATGTTCCTTTAAAAAAAAGTTTTTACTCCTTTATGCCTTCCTCACATTCTAGATGTATTTTTTCCTTCTTACTCTATTTATGATTTTCTTATCCCTTTCTTATTCCATTTCATCTCTCTTCTTTTATGCTTCTTCTTTTCACTGTATTATATTGTCCATATAGACTATGTAGTCCTATCTTCCTCTAATTCATGAAAAGAAACTTTTGTAAACAAAAATTTCCACACTCAGAAGGCATCATGAAAGTTAAAATGTTTAGAAGCACAAATGATGAGCTTTGTAATCTTGGGATGCTTATCTGAACCTCTCCATATTTTGAGATTTATCAACATCTAATAAATATGTGATTTGCAAATTCCATTAAGTGACAACCACACATCAAACCCTACATGTTATTTGGACCTAAGCAGCCACAATGCCTTGACTTTTATTTTCAGCCATTTCAAATCCTCACCTGTAAAATGGTAGTAGGCTTTCAAATTCTCATAAACTCAAGCAACTCAACATATCTTTGGGGTGCTAGCAACTCATCGATTCCAAGAGCTGTATGTTATGCATCACAGATCCTGTTCTCAGAGCTTTCTCCCTCTTTTCTCTTTGGAGTTTGCTTTTCTAGCAGTGAAAATAATGAAATATCTATAGGCAAATGGCCACAGTGAGGGTATTTCCCATCTCACACTGCCTCAGTAAGCCCCCTCCCTGTGGCTGAGTTGGAGTCATAAAAATGTGGAGAATATGGCAGGGAAGCACTGGAATCTTTCCAACTCTTGACTCCAGTTAGAATTAATTTCTACTAAACTTAATTGTTCCTGGAAGCTTTAAAGTTGAGTCAAGCACCATTGCTCAAAGCATGAAATTTGTAGAAAATAGGACCTGAGTTCAAGCCATGTCACTTGCTTGAGAATTTGAATTAATTTTCTTCTCATAGCTAGACCTCAAGTCCCTCACAGAGAGATGGTGACGATTAAATAGTACCTCTTTCATAGTGTTTCTATGAGCAACCCAGTAAATATGGCTTATGAATTACTTGGCACATTGCCAACGTAGGTAGTAAGGGCTCAACTAATGCTAGTTGCTATTCTTTCTATAGTTTTCTCTCAAAATCTTTTCCAACCTCACAAAAACTGCTGGTCCTCTGTGAAAATACAATTAAAAGGAAAAAAAATTCAAACTTCAAAGTAAAGTCATTCAGTTCCTGACACTGCATTCTATGACATTTATTGATGATGGTAATGATCAGAATAGGTGAGGTTATGCTGCGATAACAAAAAACTCTAAAATCTTATTTCTAGAAAAAGGTTTATTTCCCAGTTATTTCACAGCCCAGTGTCAGCTGAAGAGCTGACTCTCCTTGGAAGATCTCTTCCTAGTGTAACTCTGGGATCCAGGCTCCTTTCATCCTATAATCATCTCTGAGGATTTTCATGGAAAGTTATGTATGGGAGGCTTTGGGGAGGGATACATCACATCTGCCCACTTTCCAGATGCGGTCACATGGCACCCACACAGCACTGAACCCAAGAGAAAGAAGTAAGATGGTGAGCATGTAGGTGACTTCTACTACTATGATGATCATAGTGAGGACATAATGACGGTATATTTAAGAAATCTTTGTATTGCTAGGTTAAGATCATACAAATATCGGGCTGATTTCTCATCTCTTTTTATATTACTCAATGAATTTATTACATTTATAGTTGTACAATGATCATCACAACCCAATTTTATAGCTTTCTCATCTAGACACAATAAGAACTTAGGTCAGTGATCCAAGTGTTTTGACTTGAGTCCTTCAGAACTGGAAAATCAACACATTTGTTGATTTTTCTTTACTTATGGATTGTAAATGCTTTTAAATCAGTTTCAGATTTTTTTTGCTTTGGCCCTCTGTTTTTTCATTTTACTCTGTGGAAACTTCTGAGGCAAGTGGGCATGAAGCATCTGTTTTCCATTAACTTAATTAGTTGAAATAAGAACTGTATAAAAGGAGAAGGAGAGAATTTCAGCTACACTCATTACATGGATACATCTCATAAACATACAACTGAAAAAAACCAAAAACATATATTTGAACAGAAGAACTAAGTACAGTAGAATATATATATATATAAAAAGAACTAAGTGGCCAAAAATAAATAAATAAAAGCCATACAAGATGTGTTACAGTGGGTTAAGGATCCACCCTTGTCATGTCATCAGCTCAGGTCACTGCTGTGGTGCAGGTTTGATCCCTAGCATGGGAACTTCAACATGTCATGGGCATGGTTAAAAAAAATATGATATGCTTTTTATGTTCATAACCTGGAAAAACAATAATATATTGTTTCAGGAAACCAGGTAAGATGTAAAACTACACAGATAAACAAATGAAAATTTCAAATTTTGGCAGAGCAGTTACCTTTGAGAAAGGAAAAGAGGAAATTCAGGAAGAGAAACTTGGGGGGAACTTCAAAAGTTCTAGTTATGTTCAATTTTTGTAGTTGGGTGGCAAATGAGTGCACAGATATTTGTTTTATTAGTTTTTAAGCAGATATATTTTATGTACTCTTTTCCACACATAAAAAAAAACAAGTAAAATTAGAGCTGAGAGAAAAGCAAAAAAAAAAAAGTATCCCTTGGTACTTAGTCTTTTTTTTTTTTTACCAAATTATGTTATTTTGCAAATTTATATTTGGATGGGAAGTACTTAGATATATAATTTATATAGTCTCAAGATTATACTTGAATTTTAGATAGTTAATTATATGCTGCCTAGTTTCAAATTTAAGACAAGGTAAGTGTCCAAGTTTATTATGTCTGAGATATATATATATATATATTCCATTTACCTTTTGTTGTGTCACAAATCACCCCAAAACTTAATGGCCTAAAACAGCAACATTATGTTATCTCTCATGGTTTCTGTGGATCAGAAAGTGTGTAGGTGCTGTGGCAGCCCAGTGGTAACTAGAGCTAGAGCATCTGGGGGCTAGATAGGCATCTCTCCTTCCACGCCATCTCTAGACTTCTCTGTGTGATCTCCCCACATAAGCTAGTTTGGGTTTCCTCATAGCATGGCAGCTTCAGGAAAGTCCTACAGGGTAACTAGGCTCCAATGTGGATTTTATACTAATCGATGTTGCAGCAGAATTGTTTATGTCTTCAGATGGAAGGTCAGGTAATGTATTTTCTATTGTATTCTTCTGATTACAGATGTATCACAGGCCCTCCCAGATTTCAAGGGAGAGAAATAAGACTCCATCTCTTGATGGTAGGGTAGCATGTGATGGGAGATATTGCTGTAATCCCTTTGGAAAAAATAATCTGCCACTCATGGGTAATTGGGATGGTAACTATACAATTTATCATTCAAAATAGTACTGTATTTTGAGACTAAAAGGAGGTGTTATTAACAATTACACAGAAAGAACAGGGGCAGATCTAGATTGTACTGGGCATACCATGATATATGGTCATTCTGGCAACTAAGCTTAAGAAGTGGATTGAGCACTTTCTACCTAAAAGTATTATTAAAAATATATCACCTTTGGGATGTACCTTATCAGAATTCAGAGCCTTTATCTCACAGAGACAATTTTGTGAGATAAAGGCACAGACATCAGAAGATTTTTTAAAAAAGAGTAATCAGAATGGGAAAATGCTTTGTAATTGCTCTGTGTTCTCTCTCTCATTTTATCATGGCTAGGTCACCCTTCCCTCCTACAGAGAGTCAAATATTTAAAATTGCAAGTTGAGAATATTATCAGTGGCACACACAACAGAAATTTCAGTGTCTCTAAAATCAGGCACTTTAAGCCCTATGCAGATATTCTTCTTTTATTAATAATCCTTCTCTTGCTGGGGTTTTAACCCAGTGTTTCCCATACTGTGTCCCATGGAACATCACTATAGCTAGGTAGCTGACAGAAAATCTTTTTCATGGTAAAAGCAGTTTGAAGTCCCTGAAAATTATACCCCTCCTCTTGGGATTCACAATTCATAGCATTAAAGTTTCTAAGAAGTTCTACAGTCAGAAACTTGTTAAACTGTTTTTGGTCTAATTGAGCATTTCCAGAATTCATTTGACCATGCAAACAGTTTTTTTCCTCTGAACACCACCAATTAACACTTGTAGAATTAGTATTCTGTGAAATGCACTTTGGGGAACACTGCTTTAACCTAAGCCAGAACATGAGTCTTTTCAACATTTATCAAGAAACTTGGAATGATGGAATACAATTAAACCAACCATTTTGAATATAGAAGAAATGAGAAGGAGGTATTTGAACTCTTTTACTAACGGATTGATTAAATGTTTTAAAAAGTTTGTTGCTTCCAAGTATAAGGGCTTATATTAATAAATTTGCCCTGGGCTAATTTTTAATGAACATGCTCATCAAATATAATTTACTGTCCTAAAAAAGGGTACTTATTTGCACCAAGTACTGATGAGGACATAGATTAATGTTATCCACATTATATATTGCCATATGGAAAATGGAGCACAGTTTAAGGCCAACTGCAGGTTCTTCATTTTTCTGAACATTTTAAGATGTACTAAATACAGGTAGCTTTCTAGTGTTAGTTTAAGATGTATAAATTGAGCAGGATACTGGAAGGTTAAAGAAAAAACCACTGCATGGAAGAGCACTAAGGGAGTAGCATTTTGTTTTGTTTTGTTATTTTTTTGGTGTTTTGTTTTGTTGCTTTTTACAGCTACACCTGTGGCATATGGAAGTTCTCAGGCTAGGGGTTGAATCAGAGCTGCAGTTGCCAGCCTAGGCCATAGCCATAGAAACATGAGATCCAAGCTACATCTAAGATCTGCACTGCACTCATGGCAATGCCAGAGCCCCAACCCACTGAGCAAGGCCAGGGATAGAACCCAAGTACTCATGGATACTAGTCATGTTCATTACCTCTGAGCCACAATGATAACTCCAAGGGAGTAGCGTTTTTAACACACATAGAAAAATCCTAGAAAATTTAATGAGATAGGGTGTGTTAAAATTTTAGATTCCTTAAGAATAGATTTTTTTTCAAAGATAGGAATTGAACAAAATGTTCTTCTATATTTATAAGTACATTTGTGCCAAAACTATGATAGAAAGATCAAATTAACTTCAACCAGTCTTTCTTTAAATACAAAATGATGCTAACAGGGAATTAATGAGAAACCCTATGGAACACTCAGTATCAAAGATGATACATCATCATAAAATAAATACAAAGTGAATTGTATATTCTACATGATGAAAAAAGTGAATTGTAAGTTCTCATTAAAATACTATATGCTTACCTCACGCATTATGTTTATATTCCATAGCAGTGTATTTACTGCATATAGAGAAATAGAAATGTCTTGAGAAATTTACAATTACATTATTGTAAGACAGACAAAATAATGACACATTTATTAATAACTCAAAGGGGAAATTTTACTACCAAACAAAAAGTACACCACATCAGAGATGATGTAGCTTTTTTGCACTGAATATTTAACATTATCTAGAAATAGCCGAACCCTCATTAGACTTGACCAAAAATTAACATTGGGCAAATGCATTCAAAGTGTATCTGTTCAAGAAACATTCTTGAACTTCTGAAAGGCAGTTCAACATAAGGGCTAAGAGTGTTGTCTCTGGGATCAAATTGCCTGGGGTTTTATTCATTTATCTGGTGAATCAATCTTTGTCGTGGGCCTAAAATGTTTTAGGCTCTGTTCTGGGTATTGTGCATGTAGTAGTGAACAAAAGAGGCCAGAAAATCTCTTCCCTCATGGAGCTTACATTCCAGGATGGAGACAGATAATAAACACATAAGAAAGTAAACTGCATAACATGTTGATGAACAGTGTCGGCTAAGGAGAAAAAAAAAGTGGCAGTAAGGAGTAGGAAAGGTCAGTAGGTAGGGGCTGTTGTAATTTCAGATAAGTGATCTTGGAAGATCTCCTTGAGAAAGGGATGTTTAAGGAAGGGTCTGAAGGGAACTGAAGAGTGAGCCCTGTGTGCATATTGGGAAAGAGCATCCCAGGTAGAGGAAAAATAAATGTAAAGACTTAAAGGCAGGAATATAACTGAAATATCTGGGGAATAAGTTATTTCATGTAACTGGAGGTAAGTAAGAAAAGATAAGGAGGAGATAAAGTCATATGGTTGTGGGATGGGTGAGGCAGAATGTGTAAAGCTTATAAGCTTTGATTTTTACTCTGAGATGGGAAGCCACTGGAGGGTTTTGAGCAGAGGAGTTATTTCATCCATTTATGTTTTAATAGGATGACTCCAGCTTTTAGTTGGAGAGTAGACTGCAGGAAGGCAAGGGAAGACTAAGGGAGTCCAGTTAGGAGGCAGCTGCTTGAGTTACGAAAGGTAGTGGCTTAGACAGGAGGTGATGAGAAGTGATCAGATTCAGCCTATGTTTTCAAAGAACACAGGGTGGGATGTGTTGATGGCTCACTTATGGGGTGTAAGCAAAAGTAAATCCACTGCTTTATCTGTGAATCATTTCTAATATACAGCTAAGTGACTATGACAAGGACTTAGACACGTATATCTTTGACTCTAGCACCATAGTAACATCTTGACTAACTTATAGAATCCCTCTTAGTGCCATTTACTCCTCTTTAGAATGAGCATCACAATATCCACCAGCCAGAGTTGTCATAAGTCCAAAATATAATACTATAAAATAACATTTAAAAATCACTTAGCACAATGCCTGACATGTGATATACAATCAACCTCTCTTGGGGCCAGTTTGTACCCAGTCTTTGCTCTCTCTATTCTCCAAACACATATCTTCCTCTCCAGCCAGACCAATTTACTTCCCTGGGTCCTATGCACTCCGTGCTCATTCTCTACTTTCAGACTTTGCTCATACTCTACTCTCAGACTTTGCTCATACTCTATCCACTGTTTGGAATTCAGTCCTACTTCCTTTCCTCTCCTCCTACTTTCAGGTTAAAATCTATCTCCTATGGCCTTCATGAAATTCTCCCCTTCCTCCCTTGAAAGCCAATATTAACTTCTCCCTTCTCTAAAATTTCAAGTTTCTCCCTGTTTGCATTACCCATTTCACACACGTTTGCTACCTTTTCAGGAAGGGGATGGGCTATAGAGGAAATTGGAATGTCAACCATTAGACCAGGCTATGAATATAGACCCTACCTATTTGGGCTGGATTGCATTTCCTTAGTCATGTTATTTAATTTCTTCTCCTGTAAAATGATGAGAGTAACAATTCTGTGACAGATTATCATGAGAACTAGATGGGATAACCCATGCACCTTGGTTTTCCTGAGTGATAAATAAAACAAATAGTTGCTTCCTTTTCCTTCATATACCTTATTTCTAACTAGATTGTAAGAATCTGAAGGGCAGGGATTACTTGTGGTTCATATTTATTTTTATCTATCTTAGGATCTAGCACAATGGCTTTCAAACTATTTTGATAATCTATAATAAGAAGAATGCATGCATATCATATCTTAGTCTATTCATCCAGCTCATGCATATAAAAAATTTATATATACATCTACCTATAAATGGATATATGCATATAAACATATATTCACATATGTATGAATAGACACACACGAGTAAAACATATTTCATGAAATAATATCCTTACTACATGAGATGTAATCTGCTATATTTTATTTTCTTTTACTGTATTCTATACTTTTTTATTTTTGTCATTAAAAATCCAGTTGCTACTCATAAAACTGATTCTAAGATCCACTAATAGGTTTGACTGTGAGTTTTAAACAGTGTGAAACACTGGAATAGTAGGCACCATACTTTGTTGAATGAGTACTTGTGATGTGGAAATTTTCTTTGTAGTCCCTCTGCCAGTCTCTCTAGCAATCTCCTTGCCAAAAAGGATGAGAGAAATGAGATAGGTGTTTGCCACTTGGTAACTCAGAATCCAGGTCATTTTGTATTTGGGATATGTCCTTTCCAATAAGCTGCACTGAAAAAAATATGCTATGCACCCTGACATCTCACTTACAATTTGACCAGGTATCATTACACACCAGCCTTCTGCTGGCATATGACATTGTGTCTATGCAGCCAACTACATAAAGCCCTTACGGATTCTGGGCCAGTTCTGGGCACTTTGTCCACTGTAATTGCATTTGGCTTTTTTTCCCTCAGGACCATTGCTGACTCCCTGCTTCTCCCTTCATCTGTATTAAAGGTTCTCAATGATATGGAATCAACTTGCTCTTTTCATTTTTAACCCCAACTCAAATTGAGAATCAATATGCCATTTAAAAAAAAAAAAAAGAAAAGGAAGCACAGAAGAGAGAAGTGCTTCCACGTGGGGCCTGTACACACTTCAGAACTTCGTCTCAGGAACATGGTATCCTTTTCCAATTCTAATGACTAAACTCCAAGGAAAAGCTGAGCTTTTCTCCAGAGTTCACCCAAAAATCAACACTTCCTCCCAATGCTTCCGCCTGAGGCTTTTTGCACAGTACAAAGTGAGAAAGAAAGCATTTCAGGCATGCCCACTAATCTCTCCTACACATTTTCAAGAGTTCTACTCTTATAAAATTATAGCCCCTGGCAGGAGGACCCTGGTACTGTACTGAAAAATGATTGGACAAACTGAAATTAAAGCAATATGTGCCTGGAAATTAACTGATTCTTGCTGTGCAGTGAAAATATGTAGAAAATTACTGCCCACCTGGCCTGTACCCAATGAGATATGTCAGCAGCTGAAGGAAGCATTGGCAACAAACTGTAAATAAAAATTTCATGTATATTTGAAATAGGTTCATTTTGACATCAGAAATAAATAGTGTTACAAAATGTAGAATCTTAGAACCAAGTGTTCATATGCAGCCCTGGCTTGTAGAAAACAAATTAAACAGATTTCATCATTTATGTGTTTCTTGGTGTTTATCACACATGAGTAAAAATGAGATTAAAAGAAAGACTGCTGTTGCTCAACATCCTTAAGTTATAAAAATTTAATCAAACCTGAGTTGACTGAATAGAATATTTGGAAAAGAGATCAACAAGCTTACATATATAACAGTGCCTTCAAGCAGCATTTATTTTCCTACTTTCATTTCTGTATCTGCTTCTGGCTTAGCACATAGTAGGAACTCCAATACTGGCTATCTCGAATGGGTAAATTACTGTCACTTTAAGCCTCTATCAACAAACCCAGGTGTCAGCATTTTGTCAATACTAACTGAGGGTCTTCTATGTGTCAATTCTTTGCTGGGGGGAGAGAATACAAAAATGAAGTGACCAATTTCTCTATAACCCAAGAAACTCTCATTTAGTAAGAGGAAATAATACAATTACAGTAAGGTGTGATAACTGTTTCTACATAGCTATAAAGAAAGGTCTACGGCAACACACAGAAAAAGTGATGACAGAATCAGGGAGTATGTCACAGAAGGAAGGGCATTTAGGTCAAATCTCGCCATACATGACACATCCCCCTCCTTCCTGTAGCACCATGCAGAAGTGTGGTGTCTAATAATATGGTCTAGTTTGTCACAGTCACTTGATTTTGTTGTTGTTGTTGTTGTTCTTGGGCCGCTCCCACGGCATATGGAGGTTCCCAGGCTAGGGGTCTAATCGGAGCTGCAGCCACCGGCCTACACCAGACCCACAGCAACGAGGGATCCGAGCCGCGTCTGCAACCTACACCACAGCTCAAGACAACGCCGGATCGTTAACCCACTGAGCAAGGGCAGGGACCGAACCCGCAACCTCATGGTTCCTAGTCGGATTCGTTAACCACTGCGCCACGATGGGAACTCCTTTTTTTTTTTTCCATAGTCACTTGATTTTTATCTCAACTCTGCCCCCTACAAGACACTTACAGTCTCTGATGTTCAGTTTTCGCATCTGTATAAGAGAAACAATATCCACCTCAAAGGACTGTAAGGATTTATTGAGATGATTCTTGTGTAGTAATGTTGTTACCCTTCCTAGATCCCCTCACCCTCCTTTACCCCTTCAGTTTGGGCTGGCCTAACTTCTAACCCACATTTTTCACTGGAGGGCTTTGATTTCTCTGGCCATCAGGGTTTAGGACAGGAGTTCTGAGGAAGTAACACCTCACAGGAGTGCCTACAGTCAATGACTGATGGGAATTGTGCCATAAGTATCCGAGCTTCCTTGATCCCTAGGAGGGATAAATCTGAGGCATGTGTTTTATACAGTTGCTTAGCATGTCTTTGTACAATTAAGCTCCAGGTGCCCACAGTGATGGCTATCTGTATAATGCACGTTTATTGGTTACCTACTCTCCCTGGTACCATGTCCTTATTTATCTACCAACATTCTCTGAGCCTTTCAAAAAAAATTCCTAGTACTCGAATCCTTGTTTCAGTCTGTGTCTGGGAAAATTCAAGCAATGATCACAGCACCTTGCACACTGAAAGACCAGAAGTGGAGAGGGAATGCTAAGTGCTAGAAGAACCATGTCTTCTCTCCTTCTGGTGAGGTATTTCATACAGTCCTTCAGCTGCCTCCAGGTAGAGCAGATGAGAAATCAGGCACTGTAAACTGGATACACTCTTTCAGCTTTCTGAACCTTGACACATTGCTTTGAGTCCATTATAAGCATGAGTACAAGAGAGCTTGTGAATGATGCAAACTGATAGCTCTCCAGTCAGTCTGTCCTCATTTCTCATTTTGAAGATTCTATTGTGGATTACATGCTCCAACACAAAATCTCATCACCATTTTGTGGTTTCCTAGCTAATACTCAGGAAAACAGAAACCAACTGGTATTTTATCATTCACCTTTGTTACCATGTTCAGGGGGTATGTAATAAAAGAATCAATGAATAATAGGATCTTAGAACAGAAAAGAACTTGGAGACCATGTAGTCCTAATCCATTATTTTATAAATAGGAAAATTTTGATTAAGAAAAGTCAATGACTGCCCATAACAACAAGAACAGTGAATTTATTCCATAATTCTTTGTCTAGTACTCAGGCAGACAGTGGAGTCAGATGTACCAAGACAGTGTTCCACACTCTTCCATCTCTATCAGTGTCCTGATTATTCCTGTACCTTTTTTTTTTCCATTTAAGATGATCAATGTGTGGATGCTTCCCTTTACTCTATTAGATCTGCTTTAAGAAAAGGGCCTAAAATCATCCATAGTGAAAATTACTGGAAACAGCTTCCACTGTGACACATATCAAGGATATTTTTATTTTAGCAAGAATCCAACTGCTAAGCTGAAGGGATGAACCATTTCAGAAATCCAGTAGTGGGCAGGGGAGGTAAGGGAAGTAAACAGTATTCTTTTCTGCAAGCCTGAAATCTCTCCATTTATTACATTCTCTGAGTATGTTGCCCAGTATTAGGCATACTATGCTTAAATAGTAATGCTATGAGATAATGCAGATAGGAAAACATTTAACATAATGATCCATGAAGTGCAAAACAAATCTGTCACAGATAATCCATTTCCAGCATACCACCCAAGTGGGAAGTGACCTTCCCCACAAAACAGAGTTTCAATGTTCTTATTGCCACAGTCCAGAAAACAGGACTCCTGAAAAAAAAAAACCTCCACCAAAGAGAATATAGACACTTATATAATAGAACTGTACATAACAGGAAGAAATTAATGTGGCATAAAATGCACAGCTTCCAGAAATGAAAATCTTGAGTTCCTGAATGATGACCTAACATATTTAAGCTTCAGCTTTCTCAACTGGCAATTTTAGCTACTTATCTTTGCCTTCTCTACCTCACAGGCATATCACAATTATGACATTGATTAAATGATGAGAATGTAAGGTATACATATTGTCTATATATGAGTAGCCATACAGGGTATATATTTGTCATATTTTTCAAAAATGGGTTTTTAAGGGCTTTTCAAGGTATATGTGGAATAATGCATTGTTTTTGTTATGGTCAAACTTTGCTATCAAACAACACAGAGACTCAAAACGAACTGTATGCTGGGAAAGAATGTAATAGGTGACTTCCCATAAGTATTGATTTCAAGCATTTTCATTGTCAAAGTTTACACAGTTTGGAAAGGTGTTAAGAAAACTACAAATCAGTCAGTAGAATCAGTTATAAATTTCAGAATTATCTCTCCAAGCTCAAATGAAAAGCATGGGAAAAATCAAAAGAATATATTTTTTTGGAAATTCCATTGGAAACTTGGTCAAATTCTTTTTTTTTTTTTTATTTTCCACTGTACAGCAAGGGGGTCAGGTTATCCTTACATGTATACATTACAATTGCATTTTTTCCCCCACCCTTTGTTCTGTTGCAACATGAGTGTCTGGACATAGTTCTCAATGCTATTCAGCAGGTTCTCCTTGTAAATCTATTCTAAGTTGTGTCTGATAAGCCCAAGCTCCCATTCCTTCCCACTCCCTCCCACTCCCTCCCCCTCCCATCAGGCAGCCACAAGTCTCTTCTCCAAGTCTATGATTTTCTTTTCTGAGGTGATGTTCATTTGTGCTGGATATTAGATTCCAGTTATAAGTGATATCATATGGTATTTGTCTTTGTCTTTCTGGCTCATTTATTAATTACTGAATAGTTGGCTGACTTTCCCAAGGCCAAAAACTATGTGTTATTTTGGGTTCTCCCAGAAGGCAAAGATAAAGTAGGGAAATGAGACATGGAAGTGGGGGAATGCAATGCAAGGTACATTATCAAGTCAGCTACCACTGTGGGAGAATGGAGCTTACTTCTGCTGGGGAAACTGTGTGAGTCAGTGTAGACCCTATGTCTCAGAGTTACCCAACTTAGGGTGAAAGAGCTGAAGTTTTTATATTCTCACTGTTTAAGGGTTACTCCCAGGAGGTAATAATACCTCATTCAACATGTCTAGCCTGCTTCTCTGGCAGCAAGGTGAGCTCCAGAAGGTGAGAACATTCTGAAACAAAAAGGTGCGCGTGCTGGTAGACAGAAGGCAGGGCTCAGCCATGTATACACCCTATATGGATATTCACACAAAGACAACATGTTTACCTTACATTCTCATCCTTGTCATCCCTGAAACATGCCTGTGAGATAGAAAGGGCAAAGCTGAGCATCCCCAACTGACAGAACGTGGAGACACAAGCAGGGCCCTGAGAATATATGCTATACACCATGAAGTGGCTAAGTCAGAACTTGAACCCAGGTCTTTAGATGCCTAGACCAGGCTCACCCAACTCAAGCATGCTGCCTTCGACTATCCCTTATCCCTGCTGCCTACCAACCATGTTAGTTTCTGTATTAAATTCTTAGAAGAAAGCAGGAAATATGTAAACAATTTCACAAAACAGTGAAAATATGGAGTGATAGTTACATATTGAATTAGCATGATGTTGTAAAGCATTTATTTTTGAATGTGACATTAATTGAGTCACACTGTTTGGGAATTTATAACTGAATTGCAATAAACAAGTCTATGGTTGCTCTATTGACTAAAGAATATATTTTTGTTTCTTTACAAGAATATTGTGTTTATATAAAAATAAGCTTTAGAAATTTGGTAAAGCTTCAACTGTATTTCAGGACACGCACAATTTGAAATATATATATATTTTTGCCTATGCCAGTATGCTTACTGCTGGGACTAGCAAGCCCCAGGCTGCATCAACAATCTCAACTTCACTGCTGTTTATAAGGGAATTTTTCAACTATATTCTGTAAATAAATAGTACGAATCTGCGGATTTATACTACTTAATTCATCACATAGCTCTAAGTTCCAAGTCATTTTGCTACAGGGAATGTAGATGACATGGCAACCCAAAGCTCACATGGAAATGGGTCATATAGCCACTTAATAGTGGGGCTGAAAAAAATATATATATAAATAAATAATAAAAAAAAATAGTGGGGCTGAAATAATAACATTAAAAGGCTATCATTTGAACTACCATATTATTTCCTCCCTGATGAGCAACATGAGGTTTTTTGGTTGTTTTTTTGTTTGTTTTATTTTCAATTATTAGCTGCCTCATTGTTACCCAGGAAGAAAAAATCTTTATGGGTATGAATCCTTTGCCTCTAAGCTGACTCTCTAAGTTAGAACAAACGTCTGGTTTTAAGATATAACTAATGTGGTAAAAGGGCATCTCCTCTGGCTCCTCTCCAAGCCATGCAGACTGTTCCATGGGTTGAAGAAGCCCTGCTCATGAGGGGTGCTTGCTGGTGGCCCAAGCACATCCTGGTTTCACCTCCTTTTTGATAAGTCCAAGAAGCTGCCCAGAAACAACTGGTGAGAGCAAAGTGACTGCTTCTCCAACTTTCCCAGAAGTTCAGGCAGATACTTATTTTCTCAGGAGAGCAAGGTATCAATTCTTCCTCCCTTCTCATGGAATGTAGGATATTGAGGGTTATTTGGCCAAGAAAATAATGTCCTTTTGAAGTGCTGAATGATAATGATGAAAAATCCTGAAGTAGACAGTGCAAGGGATGATTACATTATTTTGAATATAAAACTAATCCAATCTCATAAATATTATTGAGAATTATTGAGATGTTCTTTCTAAACATCTTTTTTTTTTAAATTTGAAGTACAGTTGATTCACAGTATTGTGTTAGTTTCTGTTATACGGCATACTGATTTGGTTATTTTTCCAGATTATATTCCATTACAGGTTATTACAAGATATTACGTAGAAACTCCTGTGCTGTATAGTAAATCCTTGTTGCTTAGCTATTTTACGTATAGTATAAGTAGTTTGTATCTGCTAATCCCATTCTAATCTGTCTCTCCCTCCCTCTCTCCTTTGTAACCATAAATTTATTTTCTATGTTTGTGAGTCTGTTTCTGTTTTATATATAAGACTTATTTGGGAGTTCCCCTCATGGCTCAGCAGAAGCGAATCTAACTAGCATCGAGGACGCAGGTCCGATCCCTGGCTTTGCTCGGTGGGTTAAGGATCCGGCATGGCCGTGAGCTGTGGTGTAGGTTGCAGACGTGACTCAGATCCCGCATTGCTGTGGCTGTGGTGTAGGCCAGCACCTACAGCTCCAATTTGACCCCTATCCTGGTAACCTCCAAATGCTGTGGGTGTGGCCCTAAAAAGACAAATTTAAAAAAAAAGATTTATTTGTATCCTTTCTTAATGTTGCTGTAAATTTAATTATCACTTACTTTTAAAAAGCAGGTAACATCTCTGTCAATTAGGAACCCTATTTTCCTAAGCTTGCACCTTTTATTTTGAACTGTTGATTCTATTTAGAATGATACTGTGGAATCTCTCTGAAAGATGGGAGAGTTCAAAAAAGAAAGTTCTGTCACACAAGTTCAAGTGACTTTCTCTTTAGTTTTTGACAGCACCACTAGTGAAGAGTGTTCATTCCATAAAAGAAGAGAGAAAGCAATGAACTTAAACCCTGTTGCCCTGGGGAATGCTTTCTGCTAAACAAGATGCTTTGGAATCGGCAATGAGTAAATAACGCATTCTTCAGTTCTGGCTATTTTTAAAGGGGGCAAAGTGAAGGCGTGAAGTGGCATAACTGCATGGATAATTCAGACCAACTGGATAACTTTATCATAATTAGCTGCTAACTACTGGGCATTAGTTAACTGAATAATTGGATCTATTTCCAGCAAAGCCCTCAAATCTAATGTATCTATAATTTTTCTCCCTAGTTCAGATTTATCAAAATCAGTCATATTAGCATCCTATCACATTAAAAAAAACCCCAACCTATTCTCTCCTCTTCATATATTCTCCTACCAAGGGCAATTAATTCTGCCATCAAAAGGTTTATGAGGAGGTTTATCATTTGCTCTCCACTCCCTTGGTTACCCCACTCCCTGTTGTTCCTCTTACTTTGCCTCATTACTATTGTATTAAAATCCTAGCTACATGTCTTTTTCAATTCCTACCCCTACATTGTAGTATCCTAAGACCAAATTTCTTAACGTTTTCTTTCCCACTAAAGTCATCCTTTTATCTAAGAACTTATTTCCTACCCCATCAAACCCAAATTTCTTTGTTTAATTTTAAATGTTATTTAAAACATTTCCCCTCTCAAATCAAAACCACAATGTCATATCACCTCACACAGGCCAGAATGGTGGTCATTAAAATGTCTATAAACAACAAATGATGGAGAGGGTGTGGAGAAAAGGGAACCCTCCTACACTGTTGGTGGGAATGCAAGTTGATACAGCCACTTTGGAAAACAGTATGGAGGAAATCTTCTCAGAAAACTAAAAACAGAATTACCATATGATCCAGCAATCCCACTCCTGGGCAGAAAAAGTATAATACAAAAAGATATATGGACCCCCACATTCATAATGACACTATTCACAATATCCAAGACATGGAAACAACCTAAATGTCCATTAACAGATGAATGGACTAAGAAGATATATATATATATATATAATGGAATACTATTCAGCCATAAAAAAGAATGAAACAATGCCATTTGTAGCAATATGGATGCAACTAGAGATTATCATACTAAATGAAGTGGGTCAGAGAAAGACAAATACCATGTAATATCACTTATATGTGGAATATATAATATGACACAAATAAATCTATCTAAGAAACAAAAAGACCCATGGACATAGAGAATAGTGCTGTGGTTGCCAAGGGGGAGGGGTTTGGGGAAGGGGTGGAGTGGGAAATTGGGGATTGCATATATAAGTTATTATGTAGGATGAATTAACAACAAAGTTCTACTGTATAGCACAGGAAAGTATATTCAATATCCAATGATAAATCATAATGGTAAAGAATATTTTTAAAAGAATATATATCTGAATCACTTTGCTTTACATCAGAAATTAACACAACATTTTAATCAACTATATACCAAAAAAAAATTGTCCCTCTCTGGCAAAACTTGACCTCCTCTACAAAGAACATAGTAACTTTCTTCACTTAGGATTTCCCATTCAAATGTTCATTCAAAGCTAAATTATTAGGTTTTAAAGGTAGCTAAGATATAGAAATGAGAGAAATAAGCTGGGGCAAGATCATATAAAGGTCTTATGAACAATATTAAGACATCTCTTTTTAATTCTAAAAGGAATGAGAAATTATTGTTTTTTTTTCTTTTTTATAATTTTTTTTCTGCTGTATAGCATGGGTACCAAGTTACACTTACATGTATATATTTTTTTTCCCACCCTTTGTTCTGTTGCAATATAAGTCTCTAGACATAATTCTCAGTGCTACTCAGCATGATCTCCTTGTAAATCCATTCCAAGTTGTATCCGATAACCCCAAGCTGCCAATCCCTCCCACACCCTCCCTCTCCCCCTGGGTGGCCACAAGTCTTTTCTCCAAGTCCATTATTTTCGTTTCTGTGGAAATGTTCATTTGTGATGTATATTAGATTCTAGTTATAAGTGATATCATATGGTATTTGTCTTTCTCTTTCTGACCTATTTCACTCAGGATAAGAGTCTCGAGTTCCATCCATGTTGCTACAAATGGCATTATGTCATTCTTTTTTTATGGCTGAGTAGTATTCCATTATGTATATACACCACATCTTCCTAATCCAATCATCTATCAGTGGACATTTGGGTTGTTTCCATGTCTTGGCTATTGTGAATAGTGCTGCAATGAATATGTGGTGCATGTGTCTTTTTCAAGGAAACTTTTGTCCAGATATATGCCCAAGAGTGGGACTGCTGGGTCATATGGAAGTTCTATGTATAGATTTCTAAGGTATCTCCAAACTGTTCTCCATAGTGGCTGTACCAGTTTACATTCCCACCAGCAGTGCAGGAGGGTTCCCTTTTCTCCACAACCCCTCCAGCACTTGTTATTTGTGGACTTATTAATGAGGACCATTCTGACTGGTATGAGGTGGAATCTCATGGTAGTTTTGATTTGCATTTCTCTAATAATCAGGGATGTTGAGCATTTTTTCATGTGTTTGTTGGCCAGCTGTATATCTTCTTTGGAGAAATGTCTATTCAGGTCTTTTGCCCATTTTTCCATTGATTGATTGGCTTTTTTGCTGTTGAGTTGTGTAAGTTGCTTATATATTCTAGAGATGAAGCCCTTGTCCATTGCATCATTTGAAACTGTTTTCTCCCATTCTGTAAGTTGTCTTTTTGTTTTCTTTTGGGTTTCCTTTGCTGTGCAAAAGCTTTTCAGTTTGATGAGGTCCCATGGGTTTATTTTTGCTCTTATTTCTGTTGCTTTGGGAGACTGACCTGAGAAAATATTCATGATGTTGATGTCAGAGAGTGTTTTGCCTATGTTTTCTTCTAGGAGTTTGATGGTGTCTTATCTTATATTTAAGTCTTTCAGCCATTTGGAGTTTATTTTTGTGCATGGTGTGAGGGTGTGTTCTAGTCTCATTGCTTTGCATGCAGCTGTCCAGGTTTCCCAGCAACGCTTGCTGAATAGACCTTCTTTTTCCCATTTGATGTTCTTGCCTCCCTTGTCAAAGATTAATTGGCCCTAGGTGTCAGGGTTTATTTCTGGGTTCTCTATTCTGTTCCATTGGTCTGTCTGCCTGTTTTGGTACCAGTACCACCCTGTCTTGATGACTGTGGCTTTGTAATATTTCTTGAAGTCTGGGAGAGTTATGCCCCCTGCTTGGTTTTTGCTTCTCAGAATCACTTTGGCATTTCTGGGTCTTTTGTGGTTCCATATAAATGTTTGGATTGTTTGTTCTAGTTCTGTGAAAAATGTCATGGGTAATTTGATAGGGATTTCATTGAATCTGTAGATTGCTTTGGGTAGTATGGCCATTTTTACAATACTGATTTTTCCAATCCAGGAACAATGAATATCTTTCCATTTCTTTACATCTTCTTTAATTTATTTGATTAAAGTTTTATAGTTCTTGGCATATAAGTCCTTTACCTCCTTGGTCGGGTGTATTCAGAGGTATTTGATTTTTTGAGGTGCAATTTTAAAAGGTATTGTCTTTCTGTATTCCTTTTCTAATATTTTATTGTTGGTATACAGAAATGCGACTGATTTCTGAATGTTAATCTTATATCCTGCTACTTTGCTGAATTTATGAATCAGTTCAAGTAGTTTTTGGGTTGAGTTCCTAGGGTTTTCTATGTATAGTATCATGTCATCTGCATACAGTGACAGTTTTATCTCTTCTCTTCCTATATGGATGCCTTGTATTTCTTTTGTTTGTCTAATTGCTGTGGCTAGGACTTCCAAAACTACGTTGAATAGCAGTGATGAGAGTGGGCATCCCTGTTTTGCTCCAGATTTGAGTGAGAAGGCTTTCAGTTTTTTTCCATTGAGTATTCTATTTGCTGTGGCTTTGTCATAAATGGCTTTGATTATATTCAGGAATGTTCCTTCTACACCCACTTTGGTGAGAGTTTTGATCATGAATGGATGTTGGACTTTGTCAAATGCTTTTTCTCCATCTATTGAGATGATCATATGGTTTTTGACTTTTCTTTTGTTAAGGTGGTGTATGACATTGATTTATTTGCATATGTTGAACCATCCTTGTGGACCTGGGATGAACCCTACCTGGTCATGGTGTATGATCTTTTTGATATGTTGTTGGATTCAGTTGGCTAATATTTTGTTGAGAATTTTTGTGTCTATATTCATCAAAGATATTGGCTGATAGTTTTCTTTTTTGGTGGTATCTTTGTCTGTTTTTGGAATTAGGGTGATGGTGGCATCATAGAATGTCTTTGGGAGTATTCCTTCTTCTTCAACCTTTTGAAAGAGTTTAAGGAGGATGGGCACAGATCCTCTTTTTATGTTTGGTAGAATCCGCCTGTGAAGCCATTTGGTCCTGGACTTTTATTTGTAGGGAGTGTTTTTATGACATACTCAATTTCATCCATCAGTCTGTTCAGTTGGTCTGTTTCTTCTTGATTCAGTTTTGGCAGGCTGTAAGATTCTAGAAAATTGTCCATTTCCTCCAGATTGTCAAATTTGTTGCCCTATAGTTGTTCATAGTATTCTCTTATGGTATTTTGTATTTCTGCAGTATCTGTTGTGATTTTTCCTTTTTCACTTCTAATTTTGTTTATTTGGGTTTTTTTCTCTCCTCTTCTTAGTGAGTCTAGCCAGGGGTTTGTCAATTTTGTTTACCTTTTCAACGAACCACCTCTTGGTTTTATTAATTTTCTCTATTGTTTTTTGAATCTCTATTGATTTCCTGTTTGATCTTTGTAATTTCATCCTTCTGCTGAGTTTAGGTCTTTTTTGTTCTTCTTTTTCTAATTCCTTTAGGTGTTGGGTTAAGTTGTCAATTTGAGATCTTTCTTTTTTGAGGAAGGCCTCTATTGCTATGAATTTCCCTCCGAGCACTGCTTTTGTGGCCTCCCATAGATTTTGAGATGTTGTGTCTTCATTATCGTTGTCTCAAGGTATTTTTTAATTTCCTTCTTGATTTCCTTATTGACCCATTGGTTTTTTAGTAGCATGTTGTTTAGTCTCCATGTAGTAGGCTTTTTCTCTTTCCTTTTCCCATGGTTGATTTCTAATTTCATGGCATTGTGGTCAGAGGAGATACTTGAAATAATTTATGCTCCTAAATTTGTTGAGGTTAGCTTTGTGTCCCAATATGTGATTGATTCTTGAGAATGTTCCATGCACACTTGAGAAGATTGTGTAATCTGATTTTTTTGGATGTAGTGTCCTGAAGATGTCAATTAAGTCTAACTTTTCTATTGTTTCCTTTAGGATCTCTGTTGCTTTATTGGTTTTATGTCTAGAGGATCTGTCCATTGATGTGAGGGGGGTGTTAAGGTCTCCTACTATGATTGTATTCTCATCAATATCTCCCTTTATGTCTGTTAGTATTTGTTGTATATATCTGGGTGCTGCTGTATTTGGGGCATATATGTTGACGATAGTAACATCCTCTTCTTGGATGGATTCCTTAATCATTAAATAGTGTCCTTCTTTGTCTTTCTTTATGGCTTTTGTTTTAAAGTCTATTTTGTCTGATATGAGCGTTGCAACTCCTGCTTTCCTGTCATGTCTATTGGCTTGAAATATTTTTTCCACCCCTTCACTTTCAATCTATATGTGTCCTGTTTTTTTTAAGTATGCTAAACCCATCCTATAACAGTGTGTTTTAGCCTGATGGTCCTGTAGGTTCAAACACTTCATTACTATACTAAAATTAAGAGAAACAAAAAAAAAAAGAAAAAAAATTTAAAAAAGAGTATTTATTTCCTTACTTCCCTTGCCCACATTTTATGATTTTGATGCCTCTTTTTTTCTTTTTTATTTTACTTTAACATGTTCATGATTAAATCTGTATGCTGGCTTATTTGAGTGACTGCTCTCTGATTGTGGTTTCCTCAATCCTAGTTCTTCCTTTTTTTCTTTTTCTTTTTCTTCCCTTTCTTTCCTTCCTTTCTTTTTGGTTTAGAGAAGCCCTTTCAGTATTTCTTCTATCTTGGGATTTGTATTGCTGTATTCTTTTAGCTTTTGTTTGTTGGAAAAAATTTTTATTTCCCCTTCTATTTTAAATGATATTCTTGCTGTATATAGTATTCTAGGTTGCATATTTTTTTTCCTTTTAGCACTTTAAATATCTCTTGCCCTCCCTCCTGGCCTGTAGAGTTTCTGCAGAGAAATCAGCTGATAACCTTTAGTGGGTTCCCTTATAGGTAACATTTTTCTTTTCTCTTGCTACCTTTAGGATCCTCTCTTCTTTTGCCATTTTTATTATAATGTGTCTTGGTGTGGTTCTATTTGGGTTCAACTCGTTTGGGGTCCTCTGAGCTTCTTGTGTCTTCAAATCAGTATCCTTTAGATTTGGGAAGTTTGCAGTGATAATTTTTCTTCAAATATATTTTCCATCCCAATATCTTTTTCTACTCCTTCTGGAATTCCTATTTTGCATAGATTGGCCCTCTTTATATTATCCCATAGGTCTCTTATATTGCTTTCATGTTTTTTTCATTTGGTTTTCTGTCTGCTGTACTGTTTGGGTGATTTCCTTTACTCTGTCTTCCACATCACTAATTCATTCCTCTGTATTATTCATTCTGGTTTTACTGCCCTTAGCTCAGTTTGTATCTCTGTAATCGAATTTTCTAGTTTTTCTTGGCTCCTCCTTATATTTTCTAGTTCCTTTCTGAGGGCATCTGCATTACTGTTCATATCTTCTCTCAGTTCCTTCAGGATTTTCACTATTTCCCTTTTGAATTCCAAGTCTGTCAGGCTGCAGAGGTCTGTTTCATTGTGGACTGCTTTAGGTGAGTTCTCCTATTGGTTACACTGGGGGTGGTTTCTCAGTTTATTCATCTTGCTTTTTGTTTTCTTTTTCTTGGTGGAGTTGTACTCCCTGTGGCTGGACAGGGTTTGCCTTGGCACTGCTGTAGAATGTTTCCTGAGGGCTGGCGTTGTTGGTCGGTCTTCTTTGAGGCAGCGTGGCTTTTCCTGAGGGTGGGCAGTGCTGACGGGGTCTCTCTGAAGCAAGGGAGGACAAGACTGGGAGGTCCACACCACGATGGAAGCAGATTTCACACGGCTGTGCAGAGCTTCCTCTAGTGTTTCTGGGCTGAGGGGCTCTTCCAGGTGGCTGGCAGTGCTGGAGAGCTGTTCTATGGGAGTGCTGCACCCCCCGAAAGCTGGAGCTGCTAGCTGGGCTGCTGAGAACCCAATGGGCTCTTCCCCAGGGCAGCTGGAATCGGCAGGACCACCCCACAATGGAGGCAGATTTTGCACGACCAGGCCGAGCTTGTTCTAGCTTTTCTCAGCTGTGGGCCTTTTCCAAGGGGCTGGTGGTGCTGGGTGCTGCTCCATGAGGGTGTAGCCCCTCCAGAGGGTAGCCAGGCCAGGGAAGGGAAAGCCCCTGAGGTGGGCAGCTTCCCACAAATGGTGAGGCCAGCCCTCCAGGATGGCAGGCAGCCTCAGGTCTGGGGTGCACGCACGTGTGGGGTAGGGGTAGGGGGGATGCACTGGGAAGCACAGCTTTCTGATAGCTGGTGGGCAAGTGAGCTCACTGTGGTGTGGGGATTATTCTATGGCAGCCCACCCCTCTCCCTCTCCCCTCCCCAACACTGGCGCCTTGTCTCTCCTGCAGATCCAGCTCTTCTCCCAAGTTCCCTCTGATGTGGCTTTCCACTCCCCAGCCCTTAGCATATTGCTCTTTCCACCCTTAACCCTCCGCTTTCTAGTCTCCCAATCTCTGCCCTGCCAACCCAACAGACCACTTCCTAGTCCCCCGGGGCAGTCCTGCCCTACCAACCCAACTGACCGGTTCCTAGTCCCCCAAGTAGTCTCCGTATCGCCCATCCCAGCCTGGAGATGGGCGATACGGATGCTCCTGGAGACTAACCTCCAGAGAAGAGGTCTTGGTGCCCAGCCCCCACCCAAGCATCTTCGTTTTTGGTGACTGTGCCAGTAGTTTGGATGATCTGTTCAGTTCTCACTCTGCTCTTCAGATCTCAGACTTACTGTTGTGCTCTTGTCTGCATCTGGAGATCCCTCTGATTCAGTTGATATTTCTGTCTGAGTAGGTGACTTTCCAGGGTGTGGGATCACTTTCTCCTCCACAGTTCCCTTTCGGGAGCACCCATCCAGCCCCGATTCCCCTTCTCTCACTCTCTTCTTTTCTCTTGTTTTACCCAGTTATGTCATGAGATTCTTGCGGTTATTGGAGTTTAGGTTCTTCTGCCAGCTATTAATTGCTGTTTTGTGTGAGTCATTTAACCTGCGATGTGTTTTTTTTTGTGTGTGTATGTGTGTTTGTGGGAGAGGGCGAGTGTGTCCCCCTACTCTCCTCCATCTTGCCTTCCTCCTGTTTTTTAATTAATTTTTTTTCCACTGTACAGCATGGGGGCCAAGTTACACATACATGTATACATACTTTTTCCTCCCATTGTTATGTTGCGATGTAAGTATCTAGACATAGTTCTCAATGCTACACAGCAGGATCTCACTGTAAATCCATTCCAAGAGCAATATTTTGCATCCATTAACCCCAAGCTCCCAATCCCTCCCACTCCCTCCCTCTCCCCTCGGGCAGCCACAAGTCTATTTTCCAAGACTATGATCTTCTTTCCTGTGGAAACGTTCATTTGTGCTGTATATTAGATTCCAGTTATAAGTGCTATCATATGGTATTTGTCTTTCTCTTTCTGACTTATTTCACTCAGGATGAGAGTCTCTAGAATGACATAATGCCATTTGCAGCAACATGGATGGAACTTGAGGAGTTTTAATCAGGAGTGATATGATCACATATTTTAATAGAAGCATCTGACTGCCTTTTAGAGAGCATAATTGAAGCATATGATGGATTACTGTTGACAACTCAGTATCACTACAACCTCTTTTTAACTTCTTTTCTCCATTACTGCATTTCCCAGAATACTCTTCTACTTAGTGTTTTACATTACAGTTTGTTAATGAGAGGCAGTTGTGCAAGATTTTGAAAGCAGAAAGGAAGGCAAAGCAATTACTTTCTTAAAGGAGTTACAATAAAACCAAAGAGAAAAAGTGACATTTACAGCATCTTCCTGGTAAGCTTATGTGCTTCATGATAAGTCCTTAGGTATCAGCTTCTCTGATCTTCAATATCAGCTTCTTTATCCTTTGCTTTCCCAGTTCTTTCAGTAGTTATGCAGCACGACTTCCTATATGAAGCACTTTATACTTGGTATAAATAGAGCAAATTCTGTTTCCCTAATCTCCCCCTGACTGATAAAGAGAAGGTCAAAAAACAAGGTTGAGAGTTCTATTAGGAGTTTAGGGCTGTGATCCAGGTGAGATGAGATGGAAGTTTGAATTAGTTTAATGGCAATGGGTGTGTTGGTGGCAGTCAGAGGTGTTTGGGAAGTTTAATGGACTGAGCCAGCTGTTTGGATGGAAGAGTAAGGACAAAATATCAGATGAATTCTAGGTTTCTGACTTTAGCCATTAGAGGGACTGTAGTGCCATTCACTGGAAGTAGAGACCCAAAGAAGAAAAAGAGATTCTGAAGAGACTCAATGATAACTTCATTAGACTTATTTCATTGCCTGTGGATCATCCAAGTGCAGATTTCTGGTATGTAGTAGGTGACATGAGTGTGAAGGCAATAAAAAGAATTGGAGCTAAGGAGTTAGCAGCATGAAACGATAAAGCTGTGTTTAGGGGAGAAATTTCCCATGGGAAACAAGAAGAGAACAAAAGAAGAGACCTAGGGAGAGCCTTGAAAAGATAAACCATCAGAAATGTACTAAACAAGAGTGATCCATAAAGGAAAATGAGGAAGAGCAGCCATGGAAGTAATTTCCCAGAAACCCCACAGGAAAGGATAGTATCAGAACTCTTAACAATGTGGGACACACATCTTCCACTGCAAAAGGAAAGGAGGAGGAAAGGACTAGAGGAAATATAGGATTGATGGCAAGAAGGTAAGGTAATTCCTGTCTGCTATGCTTTCTATTAAATAGGGGTTAGATCAGCTACAGAGGGCGATAGGAGCAGATGATGTGGTTGAAAATCCAAGGAAAGTAGAGAAGGATTGGAAAAAAACCTTCATGGAGAATGCCACAAAGAATTTGTTGGGAAGGAAGAAAGCACAGAGATTGCTGTTCCAGTTGTGCCAGGAACCATCTGGGAGATATTGCAAGTTCTTTTATTCCCTTCTAAATCTGCCTTCATAGCCAGGTAGGTGATGAAGCTGGGCTACACGATCAATTTCCTAAGTCTTTTGGGATCCCATGGTGACATTCTTCATTTATTTTCCATCTATCCAAGTGGTAGCCACCCTTCAAAGCCCAGTGAAAGTTCTCTATGCTCTGAGAAGAATTCCCACAAGCCCCAGGTTTGGGGATCATTTGTAACTTAAACTGCTATAGCACATGTTCTGCCACTCTGTGGTCTGCATGTAATTCAGTACAGTGGAAAAATCATTTCTATTTTTAATCAGAGACATATAAAAACATAACTCTAGTGCTGAGGGGCTTATAACAAAAATTCTCTCTTTCCCATCTAATTATTTTCTTCCCTAGATGCAACCATATTCAAAACTCTTAGTAGTTTCTTTTGTTATTTACCTTAATATTTCTACATCACACAGGGCCCCTTAATTCTCTGACCTCAATATTATCTCTCCTGTTTACTCATTCTTCTACAGTGTAGTGGCTTCCTTGCTGTTCCTCAAACACATGAGGCATGGTATTCATCAAACACATCAGGCAGGCTGCATTCCTGAACACACAGGATGTCCCCACCTAAGAACTGTTGCACTAACTGTTTTCTGTGCCTGGGATGAATGCTCTTCTAAGTACTTCATGCAAGACTTACTACCTTACTTCCTTCTCTTCACCTAGAATTCACTATCTCAGTGAAGACTTCCTTTTCCACCTTACTTACCGAAGCAATGCTTCTTGTCTTTATTTCCTGCACTTATAACTGCCTAAGATACGCTATATTTTACTTATTTCTCTTGATTAATATCTTTACTATACCCATGAGTAAGTTTCATGAGGACAGGAATTTTTGTCTGTGTCATTCACGGGTAGCTCCAGTGCCTGGAATAGTGGCAGGTGCATAATAAGTACTTAATAAATCTTTATTAAATTAATTCATGAAGGCTGAAATTTATCACCGATATATGAAAATTAAACTTCATCTACTGACTTTTTTACATAGTAGATGAAGCTTCAACTCTCTTACACCCCTCTTCTTCCCCTACTTCTTCCACTATTCTCTCTTTTTATCTATCTATTTATCTATCTATCTATCTATCTATCTATCTATCTATCTATGATTTATTGCAATTTACCTTATTATGAGTATATAAGTACTGGTCAAAATCGAACCAGTGGAGGACAACTTGATTTAGGCTCTGGGAAGATAGAAGAAAAAGGGGTGAAGGGATTTATGGTAGTGGACTGGTTTTCTGGAACTTTCCCTCTCAAAAATATCTCCAACCATCTGACTGTGATGCCAGAATTCCTTGCACTGACTACTTACTGCTTGGTGTCATGCATTACCTTTTCTCCCGATCTTCTTTGGAAAAAATCAATGCACATGGGGAGGGTGACTCATTTATCCAGCAGTTCCTCAGTATGAATTATCCTCCCAGTAAACACAACGCAGTTGTGCCAGAGTGGGAGGACAGTTACTAACATGGAGGAAATGGGTGCAGAATTGAGAAGAGGAAAGGTAAGAAAGTAAATATTTTAATGTTTTTCTCATGTTGGGGGCATTATAAGCACCCCAGAATGAGAACCAATTACTAAATAGGATGCACATGCTATGTTGTCTCCAGAACAACAAGCTCTCAGAGGTAGGAGGATTTTATGGAGCATAGGGATCAAGCACCTCCTTTTACAGAAGGGGAAAGTGAGACATAGCCCAACACCACAAAGCTGGTTAATGACAGACTTGGTTCCAGAACTTGGGTTTTTAGTTTCCTAGTCTGCTCCTGAATATTCCATGCTATCTCATGTGCCCTTTCCTTAATGAAAGCTATTAATTAATTCTTCATGGGAAAATCTTTCCTTCCTTACAGATCCCAGGAAAGCATACCATGGGGGAGAGTCCATACTTCCTTCTAGTTTTCATTCTAAAGATACTAAAAACAGGATGTCAACTTTCAAATGTTACTCTTACCAATTGTCTGAGCACAAACCTCCTCTCCCCTCACTCCTAACAACTGTAAATATTTAGCTACTTGGAGAGTCACATATTTTGTAGTTATCCAGCCAGTAGATGAATAAGTGCCAACAAATAGTGGTCTTTTCAGCATCCAGTTCCTCAGCTTGCATCATCTGACGGATTTTTGACCATCATTCTTGGTTTTAAACACTGTAATTGCTCTCAAGTCATTTATTTAATGCCATGTAAATGTGTACATGATTGTCATCACATATTAATCTTTTGGGTGGAATGGCATTAAGCTTTTAGGGGAAATAAATGAGGTCCCTTAATTTGCTTTTATCTTGCTTCTTGCATTGTACTTATTAAAATAACACATGCTTATCAAGTTGGGACTTCTTTTTATAAATCAGTAATAATTTGTTAGCCATTATGCATTTCTAATGCTGTATAATCATTTCCCTGAACATTCTTCTACATCTTTTAATGGTTTAAGATGAATCTTATGATATCTAAACTTTCTGAATTTGCTCTTGACCTTTCGTTAACGTGATAAATTCTAGTCCTTTCTCATAGTGTATTGTTCTATCATGCACTGTTTGGTGTTGTACTGTGGTCCCATTTTTACATCCCACACACCACATCTGACCTTCTGGAGGCCAGAAAGAGAGATCAGGCAGCATGGGGAAGGGCTGCACAGGAAGTAACCAAGACCTTCCTTTCTTCCCTCCCTCCTCCCCTCCCCTCCCTCCTTCCTTCCCTCCTTCCTTTCTTCCTTCTTTCCCTCCTTCCTTCCTCTCTCTCTCCTCATGCCTTCCATTTCCTTTCAGTAATTCTATAGCAAAACTTCCCAATGGTACAGCCTCTCTGTGCTAGAAATTCTTTGGATTTTTATGATCTCTCAGTTGCCACGAGATTATTGATGTGAAGGCTTCTAAAAGGACATCTAGATTATTAACAATGGTCATTGCAGCCATGAGCCACTTTTGTATAAGTTATATTTTCTAGAAAGAGTTATTAAGATTTTATTATTTCATTTATACCTCTATTGGCTTAATACCTAGTGAAATAGCTAGATTGTTAGAGGTGAACGAGATTAAGGAGTCTTCAGAGATTTTAGCTTTTTGTGGGTCAAGGGACACTTTCAGAACCTGGTCCTTTCTTATCTAAAAATGCAAATTTATAGATATTTACAGATGCTTCAAAATATCTCTGATCTCCGCCTGGGCAAAACATGTCAAATGAAGGTAGTGAAGCTGGAAACCACAAAGATGAAATGATTTGAAAACCTTGAACTCCACAGTTGGTGAGCTGCTCCCCTTTTGGTGTCCCATGTTACTATGTACATAGCCTTGTCTTTATCCTACCACATGATAATGACCCACTTCCTCACTGGACAGTAAGCATCTTGAGGCCAAAATCCACATGTAAATTATTTTCATAGCTCTAGTACATACAAGTCCTGGCACACAGAAATTTCAATAAGTGTTTAATAAACAAGTCCAGATTCAATGATCCTTAAGTGATGACTCAAAGTGCTGGACTCTGGCCATGGGGGTTATCACTTTCTTATGTTGCCACCATCACTAGGCAGGTTCTGAGGTCACCTCTAGCTCCCTCATTTTCTCAAGAACTTTGCACATGTTACTTATTATTGCGATGTTCAGTCTATTCATCTTAGAAATAGAGATAGTAGCATGTACTTGCACTGTTGCCATGAATACAAAATGAATAATGCTTGTAAAGCCATATATATATATATATATATATATATATATATATATATACACATACGCACATATATACATATATATATACACTCATTATCTTTTTATGATCTAGCAAACATTTGGGATGCAGTCTATGCATGAGAGACCATACTTTGTGGTGTGAGAGCTCAAGCCTCCAGTACCTGTCAAAATAGGTAGCACTGAGATTAGAAAGAATGAGAGTATCTGTCTTGTAGATGACTCTTGCAGGTTTCTGAGACAAGCATCAAAACAAGGCTAAGATTAGAATTGTGTCCCAGAAGCTATAGCTCTTATTCCCCCAGCCTTTCTGTTGGCCAGGGTTTGAACCTTTTCAAAAAAAGCTCCTCGAGCTTTTTTATCATGACTTTTTCTGTGTTTATCATGCAGCTTATAACCCTCACCTCACTGATATAAGCAGAAAGAAAAAAACAATAAAAACAGTTAGTGCTTACATAGCAATCAAAAGTTTCCTATTCACTGAACTACTTTTTAAAAGGAATCATCTAACAAGCAGTGAGGAAATGAAACAGCAGGAATGGCTATTAGGTTAGGTATGTGGGAGAAGGTAGCTCCCCTCACCCTGTCTCACCACATTAATTGATCCAAATGATAGCTTTTGCTCCTTCTGTACCATTCATCGCAGACTTGGTGGCTCTGAATGCTGAAACAGGGTGACAGCCAATCAGATACGTCTGACTGTGTACTTCAGCATCTGTGACTCATCAGCAACCAATTAGATGCCTTCAGTCAGGGAAAACTCTCCTCACCAGGATAGAAACAAGCTCTGCGCACTGCTGACCTTTACATCAGCAACTCTTGTTTCTGATCACGATGGTGAAAGGCCAGTGGGGGCCTGTAAACC